>NC_084703.1:30748649-31083467 GCF_033807575.1 Cydia pomonella | reverse complement strand
CAGAAATCGTTTAGCTTAATCGTTAAATGTTTTAACTATAGGTGGTTATTATGTATGCAACCAACGTAAGCTATATCTGAGCGAACGTAATAACAGTTATGCTGTTGGCTGTTGCTTACTTCTAAGCTTTAGTGTAAGTATGATTTTACCCATGGCAATGTTATAAACACTAAGTTGTTAAAAAGTTTATAATGAGCGCCTATAGCTCACTAAACTGTATTAATTTATTGTTATTACTGTCTAGGATGGAAATGTACACTAGATTAAGTAATTACATTGTACTAAATTATGTTAAATAAAGAACTCATACAAAAAAAAAGCAGAAATCAACCCTAGAGGGTGTGGAAAAGAGGGGGGGGGGGGGGCGTATGCGACCTAATTATTGCTCTTTTTTATACCGACTATTGCCGATTCCGCGTCGACAGGTGTGAAGAGACCCTAAGGTAGTGAAAAGGGGGCCGTCAGGCTTTTACTAAGTTTTAAAAACATGTTACTGCAGTTTTATATGCGATAAACTTTCGCAAATCCATTCTTAAGTGCAGTTAGAGACGGTTCTAATAGGCATTTGTTTTATTTCTGGTACATATTTCAAATGTAATATTTTTAAATCGCGGTTACTACTTACTACTTTTTTTGTTATTATTACTTGGACATTGTGAAACAGACCCTATTCTCATTTGACTTTTCCTAAGAAATAAAGAATGTTCATACATTTTTGACAATTTAGGCATCCTTTAAAGGAATAAAAAAGGGTTGGAGGTTTCTATGGGGATCAATAAAAAATAAGTTGGGTAAAAGATAAGCTACCAAATTTTTTTCACGCAGACGAAGTCGCGGGCAAGGACTACTATTTAATGCATATAATATAAATATCTAAAATAAAAACAATCGACCGGTATTCCACTTCACCCAGAGTTGTAAACCAAAAGCAAATGCAGGAGTTAATAGATACTAAAAATACCTTAACCATTATGGCAAATATTTAAAAAGTTCTCTCAATATCTTCAGGATTATTGATATTTATACCAATATAATCATCAGACATGATTTCAATAGAATCACTCTAATATACCTATAATTATATCAATGGTTTATTTTTCTTGTATATTTTTACTGAGGTGTGCCAATAAAGAGTATTCTATCTATCTATCTATCTCTTTAAAAAAAGCTAAAGTGCAGATGTGATGTGTTACAATTAAAACAAGCCCAGGAGCTAGGTTCAAGGAATTTAAGGCCTAGAGGCTAACGGCGCTAGAGGCATTCATATTGGTTGCCGCTGTGACTATACGCGATGATGGCTCAGAAATCAAATTACTTGACTATAACTTATCCACTGGTGTGACGGGGCTACCAAATGGCTAACATGAGGCTGGTTTTGTGTCGAGTGGCGATAGAGTGGCTGACTACTTTTATATAATTTGAGAGTCTTATTACATAACAGATGTCTGCAGTGAAAGAATTTAAATAGTTAGGGTCGATAATCAGCAACGATGGTAAAATTGATAGAGACGTAACCCATAAAACCACAGTAGGCTGGATGAAGTGGAGACAGTTGACCGGTGTTATGTGTGATAACAGAATGCCTTTAAAAATAAAGGGTAAATTATATAAAACCGCAGTACGACCCGCCTTACTTTATGGAACCGAATGCTGGGCATCAACAACTATACACACACAACACGTTCAAAAACTATATACAACAGAGATGCGCATACTTCGCTGGTCAGCTGGAGTCACCCGGAAAGATAGGATCCGTAACGAATACGTGAGAGGCAGTTTTAAAATCGCTCCTATTGAAGAAAAGCTGAAGGAAAAGCGATTACGCTGGTACGGTCACGTGCTCAGACGGTCTTCAGATCACATGGTACGAGTAGCATTGGATCTACCAACGACGAAACGAGACCGTGGAAGACGTCCTGCTACTTGGCTGACAACGGTCCAGAATTACCTGAAAAACACAAATATTGTCGCCGGAACTGCAACAAATCGTCCTGTGTGGAGAAAGAGGACAAGGAGAGCCGACCCCAGATAATGGGAAAAGGCTTAGGTTGAAGAAGAAGAAGAAGAGAGTCTTATTTAAGTTTAGGTTAGGTTACTGTTCGGATGGACCAGCAGCATTAACGTGGATGGACGATTTCACTGTCAATCTCCTTGATACATTGCGTTACTGTCTCTGTCGCATTGCTGTCGCGATTAGAACGTTCAATCCGTCACGCAATTCATCAAGGAAATTAACAGTGATATCGTCTGTTAGAGTAGGTACAAGCATTCCAGCAGAAATGGTGGAAGGTTACGCCTGCTCAGTAATCTTGCGCACACCGCTCGCATGCCGCTTCACCGCGGAGGCCATTGCGAAATTGCAATGCGGCACCAGCTCGACCGCCACCCATTTGCATTCCATTTACTCGTACTGCTTCGAGATTGGCATTTAAGTTTTCAAGATCTCTGCATAATTGCTGTACAGTAAAACCTGCTTACCAAGATTCTGAAGAGATAAAACGTGCACTTCCATATTGTGAAACACTAATTTCTATTACATAAAACCAGTGAGCCCCAACATAGGAAGATTAGCAACTTACGCTCACCGAATCGTGCAAATTTGTACAATTACGACTCAGATATACAGCGCCACTACTTTATTAGTTTTATTACTATGCCAATTCGTTTCCTAATTCTTTAAATTGACTTAAACTGCCCTGCAACTATTTATTTAGGTACATAACACGTAACGTATATCATAAAATATAACGGAACACAACAACCAGTCAGTAATAAACTAATTTTATTATACCAATTATCTCTGGATATATCGATAAATTTGTCACAGTAGCCCATCCGCCCACACGCCGAACTTTAAATACGAAAGCTGTGCAACATTCTACCGCGGCGCGGGTCACGTGGCGCCGTCGCGTGGTCGGTACTGGGCACGGGCATTACGGGCAATGGGCACAGGCAAGTGCGGTTTGGCCGGCTTGCGGCAAACAGCAAGCGGCAAGGTATAGCTCTTGATGTGATCGTGTCCTGCTCCTGCCAACCCCACCCCGTGTCCCAATGACGGTTTATGGTTTCTGGTACGACAATTGGTCTAATCTAATTAACGTAATACCTATAAGTATTGGTTACATACAGTAAGTATCTAATAGAATCGTACAAAAGATAGATGAAAAAATTACAAAATGGTTACAGGCCTCCAGGGTACCCGACAAATGAAAACTCAGGAAACGTGTTTTCTCTTGAAAACAAAATGCTCGAAAATGCAAATATGATGGATGTAAGTGGGTTTAACGAGGTTTTTATTTTAAGGCATTAAAGCTTCACTACTCCTAAGGCTGAATCCCAAAAAATATTGATACTTTTACAACTGAATAGAGGTTACTTCACATTTTATAATATACATATTGCAATATGCCCATATTCTAAGTATGTAGAAAACAATATACTACAAGATCTACTACAATCAAAAATCTATTTGCAAATGTACATCTACTTATAGTGGTTAGTTTTCGATAATGTGCGTATTAAAACGGGTTGAATTTTAGCCAAATCGGAAAAAAATAATATTGGAACTGTTTATTTCTATTTAAAAAACTAATCAGTAGGTACATGTTTTAAGGTACTTACGCGTAGCTTAATCTATATTTAAGATTCTTATCCAAGACGAATAGGTTTTAATTTAAAAAAGGTATTAATTACATGTTTAATATTTAATATTATAGAGTTAAAGTTTAAATTCCAACAAAGCTTTCTTGGTTATATATTTGATCTTATGTGGCTTAGCCTCTATATTGCTAGGAAAACTATTTAGGACATTTGGTAAGAAGTCATACCATACTCTTTGTCCAGATATATTAATACTCCTTGGAAGGGTGAATTTTTTACGGTCCCAAGTGCCCGGAGGTTATTAGGTCTATTAAACCTATTTAGTTATCCTATGTTATTAGGGCTTGCAATCCGAGGTCCGGAATCTCGGACAAATTTTCCGATATTACAATTCCGGAATTGAGACCACTGAATATCGAAAATTCCGGAATTGAATTGAAGTACTTTAATTCGATTTAATTACGTTTTCTACTGAAAATCGTTAAGAAACTACACTATGCTGGTATTATCAGCCGTAGCTGACAAAAGTCTGAAGTTTAGCAGCATGCATTAACATGCCGTATTAACCATCGTTTTTTTTTTACTTTTGATACTCGTCTTGCTTAGACTTCGTTTTTATAACATTAGGAAGAATGTGAGCAATATTGAGACGTATTTTTATTGAACAACACGTTGGAAAAAAAGTCAATATGTAACAATTATAAATCATATACGATCATTTACATTAATAAGTATTACATAAGTAAAAGTTACTTATTTTCAAAATGCGTTTTTCAATAAAAATACACGTCAAGATTAGATTGTTTACCTTTCTACTAATGCTAAAAACGAAGTATATAGCAAAGCCATACATTTTTACTTGACCAGAATTCTATCTACGCGAAACTTTTGAATTAAAATTAATAAACATTTGGATATTTTATCCACAATTCAGAAAGAAGTTTCCTTAATGAAAGATTTCGAATCCTGTAGCAGCACAAATTATATTGTGAAATCAAACTTGAAAGGAGTAACGTTTAAGTATGTTTTGCATTAAGTCTACGAGCCATTACAGTTATTATTTTACACTTCATAAAAATCAATCAGGCTTTCTTTTTCTCATCAGGCTGTAATGAAGCGCTAATAAAATTATTTTAATAATTTAGCCCATTTGGTTTAATCTTAGTTAGTTAGTTAGTTAGTGCTTCTGGGCATTTTCCGCAACTCGACAACCATTGTGCCTATTTTGCGTGAAACGAGGTAGCGCTACTCTAACCACCCCAGCTCCTCCACGAAGCCTAGCAAAGTTTTCAGGTTGCTAATTGCCTCTCCTAGTGTGCACGGATTCCCTAGGTATTTGTTCCTGTATACTTCTACCTGTTTGGTTTAATCTTATTAGGGCTTGTGTTTTGGGCACTAGTCGGCAATGCACAAAGGTAATAGGTATAGCTGAATACAGCACAACAACCGTAACTCAGGAAAAAAAATAATCGTTAAGAGTATTAACATAATAAATGCTCTTACCGAGATCGGAACCCTAGGACCTTCATATTCGTAAACAGAGCCACTACCTACTAGGCTACGCAGCCGTTATATATAGATAATATATAATAATAGGTATCAAATGGTTTCCTAGCATTCGTAGTTTCCCCAAATAAATACGCCGTATCATTGAAGTGAATAAAAGTGAACATAGTAATAAAATGTTAAAATATGAAATGCTAAGGCGGCACTACTCAATTTGTTGACATTACTCGATTAATAATACTTCAAATTAATTTCCATTGTAACAATACTTTCTTTAATAAACGTAAAGTATCAGAATTTCACATTTTTTGTTGTTGTTTATTAAAAAATCCAATAAAAATATGGTGAACCCCAATTCCGGAACCAGTTCCGGAATTCCGGAATTGGGACCCAATATCAAAAATCAGTTCCGGAATTGAAAACCGTCCGATATTGCAAGCCCTATATGTTATGTCTATATTCCAATATCACTTGCTAATTTGGCTTTATTAATCACATTCATTTATTTCATTATTCTACACTGCCGAAATAGCTTATCATACCTAGTTATGTTTATATGTACTAGTATTTTGTTTTAAGAGGTACAATGATTTTAGCATCCTTAACTGTATAAATGTGTTAAGGTAAGTTTTACATGTTCTTCGATGGATATACCATAATTTATCACTGAGTTGGACATGGCCATATACACCGTGGGCCAATTTACTCGACAAATTTTACAGGTGTATTCTTGACCGCATTTAGAGACTAAAATGTCATACAAAGTTTCTTCAAATCGATATTACTTAAAACACAAAACAAACGTTAAGAGTTTTTGCACACTATCAAATGAAATATGTAGGGACTGTAAAACTGATTCATCTGTCATCTAAAAACATTGTATATTTTTTTATCAAGGTTTGGTTCGTTAGCTGAGGTGGAAGACGACCGGAACGATCTCTACAGGTATACCTACCATCAGGGATCAGCCTCTTTTAAATTAAGCAATCCAGTAAGCAGTCGTGTAATACAGTAAAGCATCAGTGGCAAGTGTCACCTTAATATCAATAAAAAAACCGGCCAAGTGCGAGTCGGACTCGCACAGGAAGGGTTCCGTACCATTATCTATAAAAACGGTCACCCATCCAAGTACTGACCCCGCCCGACGTTGCTTAACTTCGGTGATTGGATGAGAACCTCGAGATTAGAAAGAAATATTTATTTTATTCTGTTTTTAGTACCTATTTGTTGTTATAGCGGCAACAGAAATACATAATCTGTATAAATTTCAACTAGCTAACTATCACGGTTCATGAGATACAGCCTGGTGACAGACGGACGGACGGACAGCGGAGTCTCAGTAATAGGGTCCCGTTTGACCCTTTGGGTACGGAACACTAAAAACTTTGGTAAACTTTTTTTTAGACACACTACTTTATCACAGCACGTAACTCATTTTTTTCCTTAGTTCGACTTGTGGCACAAAATAATTTACGACCGTGAAATGGCGGGAGTAAATAACTTAAAAATAATTGTCAAATAATACGACATAACACCTTAAAAACCCTAATAACCTTAACCTTAAAACCTTAGTTTTATTTTAAGGTGACACCTTAAAATAAAACTATGCGTAAAGAGGTTTTGTCAATTCTAATAATTCACCCTCGTCGTACTTAACCTCAGTTTGGAGCCAGGCGCCCTTAAAAATCATTTTCTTGTGTGGATGGGTAGTAATTCAGCGGCTTCATCGATCGGGAGCACTACGCCGCCGCTACGAGCGGCTACGGCGCTACGCCACGCCATTATTTATGTAACACGAGTCGCGGCACAATCACTGGCCCGTCCGTGATGACGTAACGTCTCGTGGAGGTACCTACTCGATGTACCTACTTCCCATTGGGCCAAATACTTTTCGCCAAATTTCACTTCTCAACAAACTTATCACATTAGTTTCACTTACCAAATGCATCTTTAGCAAATTTACACTTAGCATTTAATGTATTTGGTCAAATTCTCATTTGGCATCGCTTTACTTTGTCAAATTTAATAGAGACAAATACTTATTAGCAAACTTTTGTTATTGGCTAATATTATTTTACAAAAAAATGTTTGATCATATCGTTACTTCCCAAAATTTTAAACTAAATAACACAAAAGTTACGGCCAGAAATCCAGTTTCTGACCTAAAATTGTTCAACTTTGATGCCAAATATCTCAAAGACAGTGAACTTTGAAGTAAATATGGGATACTATATCTCTTAAAGCCGTTGCTGTTAATACGATAAGCTACAAAAATCATTAGAAAACTAAGGGATTCACATCGAAGATCATTGGCACACGGGAGCCCCTTAAAGCATATCATTTGTTCTAACAAGTGACATCACATAATTATTTGGTGCATAATGAGTGCATGACATAAATGGGTTAGTTTAGGTTGGAACTGCGACTCCGCACAAACGAATAACTGGGTCAAAATTTTGTTCGTTGTCTTGTTTTATGTCCCCAAAAAAGGTGACGTAATGCAGCTTTTTGTATGAGATGAAATTTAGTTTACTTATATACTTTTACAAGTAAAATATAATGTATAGCCAGAAAGACATACAATAATTACTCAACTTTTTTATTTATCTGATAGAAGAAAAATACAAGCGTGACAGAGTATTTAGAAACACAAAAGGAGGGTTAGGTTAGGTAGAATAAAAAACCTCGCAAAAATGTGGTTTAGGTTAGGTTTGACCTGCGGCCCCCGCATAATCAAAAACCTTGAAAGAATATAGGTTAGGTTGGGTTAGGTAAGGATGATAATCTGTACTTAGCTATATGGCCTGCGTACTACTTGTTATAAAAAATATGTAAAACTTTACGTTATCATTACATTAAATATGACAAACACTTGATAAAATTATATAAAATATTACGTTATACATAAATATAATATATCAAATGTTATTATAAAAGATGTCTATATCCTACTTAAAAAAATATATTTATTGTAATATTATATCAATGACAGGCATTATATCAATGACAGTTTAGATGAAATCACAATATAATCAAAGAAAAGTATAATAAAAATTATATTATAATATATAATATTACTTATATCAAATAGCATAAAAACAAATGTACTTATGATATATTTTTTATAATTATATTAAGCATTACACACACATTAAAAACATGTGTAAAGTGTTTAAAACGCGGTGCTCACCTTACTTAATTCAATTTCCCTAACTAGCATCCTCTCTAGCAGGGGGGTGACACTAGCAATATAAGTAGTTAAAGTTAGTAAAGATGGTAGCGATTTCTGTTACTTCATTCCTGCCAACCTACTTTTGCGTAAAGTTGACTTCCGATTATGTAAACTACATCACTAGATGTCACTACAAATGGATATAATTTTAAGTCATGAATACAATATTAAGAAGGTTGTACATATATATACCTCGTTTGTCAAGACCATTCTTATAACCGTTGTTACCCGTAGTGATTATATGCTCTTTGTTGTTACCTAGCAATTGTTTGCAGTCAATAAAAAAAAAGGCGTAAACAGATTTAAGAGCTTATTTGTTCCCTATTAATTTTAAAGTGATGGCTGAGTAATAATTTAGCAGGCATAAACTCGAGTAAATTCAAATAGGGAAAGTAGACTCCTAATGTTACAAAACCTGGAGGATCAATATATTTTTAATAGTGTACAAGGTAATGCAGATGCCGGGAGGTTTAGGTAATCTCAAAGGTAAGAAAAGGTACCATATGCAGAAATTCGTGCGATATGATTCCGCGAAAGAAATCTGAACCGAACTAGAGCGCATCTACGAGTATGAGGTAGGTACGTACGTAGACAAGACATACGACCTGTGCCTGAAATTCATCAGCTATAAGAAAGACCCGAATCACGACATTTATACTCATGTGTCAATTTTTAAGAATATCTGGAGCGAACTGCTTACAGAGCTACAGAGCTAGACGAAATTACCCCAAATTCTCAATTCAATGTGCATGATCCTATACACTTGACCTCCGGAATATCTTGTATTGTCCAGTTAGCTGTTAGTCAAAGAAAGTTGAGAACCTGGCAAGTCAATTCTGCGAACACGAAAGAGTACAGTCAGACTGAGATACAAGTCACAGAAGACGAGGCTAATGCAACTTTGTGCACAAAGATGAACAAGGCTAAAAAGAAGAACAATTCCAAAGAGATTAGGAGCTGGAAGTACTTACACCTTCTCTATTACTATCTTGTATACCAAACTGAAAGCAATAATAGTACATTATGATACAAGTGTGCTAAGTTGGTAAGCTACCAACACGTTTTCCAAGAAAGACTGGGCGTTTTTGCTGATTTTCCATTGAACAAAAGTTTCATGTCGCCAATTATTTTCACCCGATTTTGATAGTAAAAGGCTATCGTTCTCGGCTCTTGCCTCTAATAGTATTACTGGTAGCGTCAATTTTATGTGTTCTTCATTTTCAATGCTTGAAAATGACATTTTCATCAATACATATATTAACTAATAAAAACATGCAAAACTATTCCAATTTTATCACACATACAGAAAATGGCTGGCGCGCAACGCAAGGCAAAGGCGCGAACGAAATCGACAAACAGCCAATTAAAAAATGTTAAAAAAGCGGCCAAGTGCGAGTCGGACTCGCGCATGAAGGGTTCCGTACCATTTAAGACGTATTTAAAAAAAAATCTACTTACTAGATCTTGTTCAATATTTTACCACTTTGGACACACATTTTACCACTTTGGAAGTGTCTCTCGCGCAAACTATTCAGTTTAGAAAAAAATGATATTAGGAACCTAAATATCATTTTTCAAGACCTATCCATCGATACCCCACACGTATGGGTATGATGAAAAAAAGTTTTTTTTTTAAATTTTATGACGTATTAAAAAAAACTACTCACTAGATCTCGTTCAAACCAATTTTCGGTGGAAGATTGCATGGTAATGTATATCATATATTATTTTTAGATTTTTCATTCTGTTATTTTAGAAGTTACAGGGGTGGGGGGGGACACATTTTTTCGCTTTAGAAGTGTCTCTCGCGCAAACTATTCAGTTTAGAAAAAAATGATATTAGGAACCTAAATATCATTCTCGAAGACCTATCCATAGATACCCCACACGTATGGGTATGATGAAAAAAATTTTTTTTTTAATTTTATGACGTATTAAAAAAAAATACTCACTAGATCTCGTTCAAACCAATTTTCGGTGGAAGTTTGCATGGTAATGTATATCATATATTTTTTTTAGATTTTTCATTCTGTTGTTTTAGAAGTTACAGGGGGGGGGGGGGGGGGAGGACACACATTTTTTCACTTTGGAAGTGTCTCTCGCGCAAACTATTCAGTTTAGAAAAAAATTATATTAGAAACCTAAATATCATTTTTGAAGACCTATCCATAGATACCCCACACGTATGGGTTAGATGTTTTTTTTTTAAATTTTATGACGTATTAAAAAAAAACTACTTACTAGATCTCGTTCAAACCAATTTTCGGTGGAAGTTTGCATGACAATGTATATTCATATATTTTTTATAGTTTTTTCATTCTGTTATTTTAGAAGTTACGGGGGGGGGACACACATTTTACCACTTTGGAAGTGTCTCTCGCGCAAATTATTCATTTTAGAAAAAAAATGATATTAGAAACCTCAATATCATTTTTGAAGACCTATCCATAGATACCCCACACGTATGGGTGTGATGAAAAAAGATTTTTTGAGTTTCAAATCTAAGTATGGGGAACCCCCAAAATTTATTGTTTTTTTTTCTATTTTTGTGTGAACATCATAATGCGGTTCATAGAATACATCCACTTACTAAGTTTGAACAGTATAGCTCTTATAGTTTCGGAAAAAAGTGGCTGTGACATAATCGGACAGACAGACGGATATGACGAATCTATAAGGGTTCCGTTTTTGCCATTTGGCTACGGAACCCTAAAAAGCTAATATTTCCGTTTTTCTACTCGACGGATGGAGATCAAATCGATAAAATGTTATGTTTTTTCATTAATGAAATTTACGGGATAATTTAATCTATAAATTATGTTTGGTGCGTTAAAACCTCTTTGAACTAACATTTGAAACACCTAATAGTTGGTTAAAAAAAACGAAAAGTTGGTTGCTAAATGAAATTTGACGAAACATAATTCGGCAAAACGGCAGTACACCTTGGATAAGTATGATAAAATAATTACCTACATAAGTACATACTAAACACATGCAAATAAAAATGGTTCGCCAAAATGTATGTGATCGCATAACTTCCGAAAGACTGGACCGATTTGGCTAATTTTAGTATTGAAATATTCGTGGAAGTTCAGGGAAGGTTTAAACTGAGAAAATATGGAAACATTACGAGGGTAATAGTAAAAACTACGATATTATTTACCCATACAAACCATTCCTACCACTGACTCACATGTACCATCAGGACAATTTATGAATGATTTAATTCATAACTTGTCCATGAACTTTTGAACCCTACTGTACAAGACAGGCTATCGAGAACAAATTGATCCGCCATTTTCCGCGTTTGACGTCTGTCACTAACCTAAAGAATAAGCGTAGCTAGCCATAAGCGAAACGGTTATGACAACTGTTTATTCCAATGTTAACCTAAGATTCATAATAAAGGGCCTCTCGGACCCTTAGATATTAATATTCACAGAAATTCAAGACCGCCATCTAGAAATATTATAATAAAGAGACATTTTAAAATCAAGGCCTAATTTCCACAGTCAAGGTCACGATCCTTAATTGCGGTGGCGCAGTAGACTTAAACAGATGTCATAAAATCGTAAAATTGACAATATTAGTTATGAAATTTGAAAATTCTGAATCGTCGCAATTCTAGAGCGCCTTGAAACTCGCTTCTCCCAGGTCATTGACATTCACATTCACACGAATTCATACCTGCCGCCTGGCCATAAGCCAGTGGGACGTATACTAATGAGAATACAACTGCTAACTAAAAATATCCGTAGGCATTCGAATGGTTTTAAGCAACATTAAGGTGTCCGGTGTAAAGCACCTGCATTTCATACTTAGGTCATACTGAAAGATTTTATAATCTCAAAAACTGTAGTAGATTTGTAATATTTTATTTTATTCTTCATGTGGCACAACGTACAAATTTTCTTTACGATATGTATGAAAATCTTCTGTATGAAAATTTGGCCCTCAGTGATTTTGTAAGGAACTTTTAGGGTATATATATTATTTAGATTCATGTTGTCTTACGTATAGGTACGTAGGATTTTTTTACTTGGCTCATTTGGATACCTCTAGTTGTTGAAACAATATCTGGATGCGCTGTAGTATATGAATAACTCACAAATGTATCGAATTAACGACAACTGGTTAATAATGATTCACATAATAATTTTAACCAGAAGTTATTTAAATAAATATCAAGTGTACACTTTACAATAGGCGTGTCTTGTAATTGTAGACTTTATTTAGCGTCATACTCAATAAAAATCGACTGATCAGCTGCTATACAACCTGTTTACGTGTGCTACTTAAGTATGCATTTAAAGCATTTAACCAAATTAGCATAATATAGCTCCAGATGCTTGTTTCCATAATGCAAAAGGAGAAAATAAGTAAACAAACTGATACTGTCGGTGAAATTTGTCGTAAAGAGTTAAAAGAGCTCAAAGGTACAAAAAGTCCAGAGTCCAAAGAATCGAAAGAGTCCGAAGAGTCCGAAGAGTCCGAAGAGTCCAAAGAGTCCAAAGAGTCCAAAGAGTTCGAAGAGTCCAAAGAGTCTGTGGAGTTGTCTGAATCTGCTGACATGCAATTTTTTTGTAGCTATCTTATTATTATTAAGCACACAGAAACTAAATTTATGGAAAAACCTACCACAAATAAATGACAAGAACCAGGCTTCATTATAAGATAATATTCAAAGCCTGATTTATACATGTTGTCGACTGAGGGCCTATTAAATGTCGTATAAATTTCTAACAAGAACATATTTCAATTTTCAAACTCCCAGCATTCCTGAAACACACATCACACCAAAATAAATAGTTCCTCAAAACATGTATAAAGAGTTATATTTTCAATCAATTAAAGTTTTATTTCACTGCGCCTCATTCTAAGTGGCTCATTATAAGACATTTCAATATTGCCCACGTATAAAATGTTCATAAATGCAGGTCAAACTAGGGCTTGCAATATCGGACGGTTTCCAATTCCGGAACTGATTTTCGATATTGGGTCCCAATTCCGGAATTCCGGAATTCCGGAATTGGGGTTCACCATATTTAAAAAAAAAATTAAAAATGTGAAATTCTGATACTTTACGTTTATCGAAGAAAGTATTGTTTAAATAAAAATTAATTTGAACTATTATTAATCTAGAAATATCAATAAATTGAGTAGTGCCGTCTTTACACCTCATATTTTAGCACCTTATTACTATGGTCACTTTTATTCACTTCAACGATACGGTGTATTTATTTGGGGAAACTACGGATGCTAGCAAACCATTTGATGCCTAAATTTATGTTATACATATATGAATATAACGTCTGCGTAGCCTAGTAGTGGTTCTGTTTACGAAGATGAAGGTTCTTTTTTTTTAGTTTATTGCATATCACATTACAAGCATGGATGGAATGGAACATATAGGTATACATGTGACACCCTGTAAGGGCACGGCAGTATAAGAGGGCTACAAGTAGGTAATTAAAGGGGATTATGAGGTTCTGGGGTTCCGATCTCGGTAAGACTGTCTGTTAATGCTGAGACTTGAGACTTTTGTCAGCGACGACTAATAACGCCAGCATAGTGTAGTTTCTTAACGATTTTCGATTAATTAAAGTACATAAATCCAATTTCGGAATTTTCGATATTCAGTGTATTTTAGATATTTCGATATTGGTCCGAGATCTCTGATTCCCCTAGGTCAAACCTTTTCGTTTTATATACGTACGAATTTTTAATAGTGTATTTAATATTTAATCTCATGCCTTCTTATGCTAGTAATATTGTCCTTGTCAGGAGTCGCAGCAAGGCAGACAGTGTGGCGATGGCGGCGGCGCCCAGTGGAGGGCATTCCTACGGCGTTCTAAATTGGTCGCGAAGTTGACGACGCAGCTGCATGCGAAATTAGCTTGCCAGCGCCACGCTCGCCAGCCGCAGGCCCTCTTGCCGACACATTAAAATACATTATTTTGAGCGCGTTACAGCACCTACACGTGCTTCTGTCGTATGATTGACGAAACTTCACAAATTACCGCTCATGCTGTGATTATTTGGTTATTAGCACCAGCTTCACACTCTACTTGAAATTTCGAGAGCGGTTGCCAAGCGGCAACTTGTCTTGTATTGGCGCAAACGGCGACGCTTTATTTGAACGTTGAACATCGAGCAAAAAAGACGAAAGTACGCTGATTTGCAAAAGAACAACAAGAGCGCGAACCGCGGGCGATCAGTAAAGAAACGGGTTTAGTCCGTGAGAATAAACGGTAATATACCTACGTGATGTAGAACTTGGTCAAATTCGTATAAGTATATACTTCGAGTTAAAGTTAGTTCCCATACTAAATATTATAAATGCGACAGTTTGTCTTGTTTGTCTGTCTGTCTGTCTGTCAGTTACCTCTTAACGCTTAAACTGCTAAATTGGTTTAGTATAAATTTGGAATATAGATAGTTTGAGTCCCAGCCCCAGGGAAAGACGTAGGATAGTTTTCATCATCCCTTAAGAGGGTAAAATGCGGGGTGGAAGTAAGATATTTGAGATAATTGGGATGCGGGCGCTATAGTTTTCTCTCAAATTAACAAGTTTGTATGGGGAATCAATAAAAAGCAGATTGTTTAAAACTGAGCTACCCAAATTACTAATTCCACGCAGACGAAGTCGCGGGCAAAAGCTAGTACTATAATATAGGCGACGTGACTTCGGATACCTTCATAATTTCTAACAGTGTTTTCGTTTGGCAAGCCATATCCATGCCATATTAAGAGGCTGTCAACACCCAATGTCCTTGAAATTGATGTTACTTAAACAGTTTTTTAAGAAAGACTATTTGTTTTAGTCAAGTAAGAAAAATATATGTTCATATTAATTATATTTCAAAGACCGTAGTTGTACTCGATACATGATTGAACGAAATCGGCTCGATAGAAAATAATTGCAAAGATTGGTCTTAAAATCACAATTAAAAAATTGAAAAAGTACGTACCTATCAAATAGAGAGGAACAAAATTATTAGTCGGGAAGCTAAATTTTTTAAAGCTCTCCTTGAGTGATGTTACAGTTTGGGATTGCCTCACGGACACCAGGATTTCGTTCCACAACTAAACGCCGTGGACAGTAAATGACTTTTTATATGCGCGTGTCTTATTAGATGGCATTGTGAGAGAAAAATCGGTGCTAGATCGCAACCGATGACCACTACCAGCAGTCAAAAATCTAAATCTTTCGGAAAGGTAAGGTGGCGAACCACGATTGAATAATACGTTGAAAAGCAATGACAGGACATACACATCTCTTCGACGACGAATCAGAAGCCAGGCCAGCTGAGTTCAGAGCTGGATACGTGATCAGCAGGCCCAAAATGTATCTGATACAAATGTGTTGCAATTGCTCCAGTTTATCAAGTCCAACAAAGCAATATCGCCGTAATCGAATAAGGGAAGTAATAGCGAACAAGCAAGGGTTATTTTAGTTTTTTATATTAATTTTGCATACGCCAAAGTGAGTGAAAAGACGCAAAGAGTTTATTACTGATGTCAGAAACATGAGGTGACCAGGACAAGGTTTGGTCCATGATGATACCTAAGTTCTTAACTAAAGAGGAAAATGGAATAATCGTTCCATAAAAAGTACTTTGGGTACCACCACCTCCGACAATTTGGATACAAAGTAAGGACTACCAATGACAATCGCTTGCGAATTTGCGATTTCTTAGCGAGTACTTTCAAGCCAAAATTATACGCCCAGCAACGAATAAACTAAAGTTGCAACTGATCTTATTAACCAAAGAGGGAAAATCATTTATGCTAAGTTCGTGTTCTTCTCTCAATCTCTCTGTGCGTAAGCGTGAGCGTGAGATGGAAGTGCGTGCCCGGGAGCACGGATATGTTTTTACTTTTATACGTTTAAATAGAAAACAGAAATTGATACGTTTCCTTAAACATGATATTTCCGATTTTTAGTAGCAATATTAATATTTTTTGCTTTTGTGGATAATTTGTTACATATTTTTAAAGTGCATTATTATTATTAACCTATATTCGTGATTTTTTTCTATCGAGCAAAAGTCTCACTCAGGATTCGAATCGATACTGTTCGAAGCTTAAAAATTGCTATTTCAATTTATGGCAGCAATTTTGAGCCCTCTTCTTGTGTTATGTGCATCGGCTATTAAAAACAAAATTTCACAAAAAAAAATGTTTGAGTTAGACAAAACTAGTTTCTACCAAGGAAGGCAAAAGACTGAAATATCCCAGTTAAAACTAGTTTTCACCATGGCTGGTACGGCTCACTTTGAGAAGACTAGTTTTAACTAGCGAAAACCCGTTTTCACTGTGGCGACACGGAAAACTAGTTTTTGCGGTAACATATTCAATATATGCATAGCTGAATTATCACGTAAAAAAGGCAGTCATAGACATGCTGATCTATACTTTTTGAAATCATAATTATGTGCAGTCGTCGAAATGTCAGTAGGTGGTACTGTAGGTATTGAATAAACTACTCGTATGTTTGTGTCAGCTTGGTCAAAGGATAATATTGAATATATGCACAGAAACATAATCGTTTCTACTTATGATTACGCACGTCTCGCGTCTATTCACTGTCCTCGTTCCACAAATCGTTATATTAACTAAACGTCATCTCATGTTACGGGTTTAAAGTTCATAACATAACGCAGCATTTAAAACGGCATACCTTGCTACTTACTGCTTAATTTCGCAAAAATAGGCCTATAAGCACTTATTTACCCAATTTTGGGCTTGTATTATTCTTACTCACTTTTAAATCTAACCGTTCTACATGTGTAATTCGTCGAATTAGGCACCTACTACCTATCTACTTAGGAACTTATGTATAATTTAGTTTATTAGCCTTAAACACTATTATCTATCATTTAGTTAACAGACGCAGCACACAACACAACTCATTTCCGTATAGCAGTTAAGGTACCATTAAACACCTAAGTATTATTTGAAGTGGTGCAACTGCGTAGGAGCATAGAGTCGGTTTGATTCGTCATTTATTTTCCACCAAGGACATGTACTACTTACCTAAAGGATCAGGTATGAAAATGAGTCTTTGACGGGCAGCAGACCGGGTCTGCTGACGACCAAGCTACACCACTTTAGCCGTACATTTTTTTTAATCCATCACTAAGTAAAAGTAACAGGAATAATTGTCTAATTCGTATATTAAAACGTGTGCATGGTAGAATATTATTTACGAATAAGTATTAGCTCTGTTTTCAGGTACACTCTGTGTACTTTATTCACATTCATCAAGCCTGTTAAACAATTGCTAGTTCCGAGAATGCGCTGCGATGTCATTTTGATGCAATCACTAATCACTGTTTTTCCTGTCCGCTGTCATTTTTAGGGTTCCGTAGTCAACAAGGAACCCTTATAGTTTCGCTATGTTCGTCTGTCTGTCCGTCCGCGGCTTTGTTTTCGCTTTAATCCTATGAAGTGTTCATAAACATTTTTGATAAGGAGAATATTTTGTTGCACAAATGGCAGAAATATATTTTCTTGCGAAATAAAGAAACAGCTTGCTGTATTATTAAGTACCATTAATCATTGATAAGTTAGGTTCGGTTAGAACTGCTAACAGAAAACAGGGCTAAGTTAGGTTAGAACCCTGACCCCAACAAAAATGAACTGCGTTATAGTACCGAAAGTAGGTTACAAACTGTTAGAGTAAATTATTTTTCCAAGATGAAATAAACATCCATATGCTGTATGATATTTTCATGCTTGGGAAGAGTAAGTTATGCCAAACGATACATTTGACTAAATAAGACTTGGTAAAATAAAATATGTAAGTGAAAGTAATTATTTGTTAAACAATAACTTGCCAAAAAAGAGTATTACTTACTATAAAGTTATTTAGACAAATGATACTGAGTAAAATAGTTTGCGATGTGATACTTTGGGAAAAGTTGTTTGCCCAATCATATGCAAGCATGACGTTTTAAAATGATAATGTAACTTCGATTGTATGGGAGCGGCTTTATGGTAACGGGTTCGTGTGGCTCTTAATAACTATCTGACGTAAGGCGCGGCGCTTTGTATGGGCTTAAATGATTCCAAATTTAATGATGTAATTTCATCGTAACCAAAGAAATAATGTCCAAAAATAGCCCAAATAGTGCCCAAAGTATGGGCATTATTTTTTATGTAAACAACTTGCCGAATACCGAATATTCGGCCTATCTCTAGTATGTATGGAACCGAAATTAAATAATGTTAGAGTCGAAAAGGTGAGTCAGGCGTTAGTATAGTTTCTAGACTAATGTGCTAGGGCTAATGAATTAATGAAAGAAAATATTTTCAGGCAACTAGTGGCCCATAAATACCTTAAAACTAACATTCATACTCGTATTATAACAATATACTTTAAAACTAAACACTTTAGATCACATCTAAATTGTGTGATGCGACCTGAGCTGTGGGCATGTATGTAGATACACTAGACACATACCTTTGCAATAGCTTGCAATAGTTTATTTACTAAGAGCTTTAACTAAACAAAAGCTTCAAGTAGAGTAGATCATTTACGACTTAAGCAGTTTGGCATCAAACAAATTATTTTAACTTGTCTAAGATTTTGGTACCCACCGAACCATATAAATGATGGTTGTATTTGAATATCGGATAAAATGGAAGCCAGCTATTATCCGGGTGATCGGCCGTAGTCGAGGTGTAAGACAGTTTTCCCGCTATCAATTTCAATCAGTGTCGGCCGACAAACGGTTTCGGACGCGGTCAGTCCCACGATCGCGGCGCGTTCAAACGTACCCACAGCTCCGTTTATAAACCTGACACGTGTTGATAGATATTGCATGTATTTGGTTCGATTGATCTGTGTGCCATGAATGACAGTTACTGACCCATGGCTGGAATGAAAACAACTTTAAGGTAGAGCAGGAAGCTATTAAAATTAGTAAACATAAGAAAATTCCTGTGCAAAATAACTGGACACTTGTGCGCCCGAAACGGAAAGAAGACGACTGTTTTTAAGTACTACGTGGAACTACTACCAATGGTACCTACTTATTACGAATTTAATGAAACCTAGCTAACATTAAAAACTAATACAACCCCTAAATGACTTATTATTTGATTATATATACAGGACAGTATTGCCTAATTGTTTCTGTAAATAATTTATCGTTCCACAACTAAACTAATTTCAATAGCAGGTAGGGTGAAGTGTCCTAATATTACCAAAGTGTTTTTCTGACTTTAACCGCGAGTAAAGTCGTTGTATTCAATCACATAACTTAATTAAATTTAAACACGGCAGTTTATTTTTATGATTTATTTTATTAAGTGAGGACGAAATGCTCTAATATCAGCCACTTTCACCTTATATCAGCCACGAAAATGGGCTCGAAAAATAAGAAGGGGTTTAAAAATAGTAAATTACTTGTGATTCACTCGTAGAGCGGGCCCGCTGGCTTTTCTATAATCTTCTGGTCTACTTTCTCACAAATTAAGTCTGTCACTGTCCAAGTGTCCAGTTACTACAAAATATGTAGAATACAGAAAGCAGAAAGTCCAAAGGGACTGATATTTTAACTTTAAATGAAATTAACGCGAAGGCACGTCGCATCGACCGTGATAAGTCATTGCCAGGGCTGATATTTGAATTCCCTTTTAAAAATACCGATGCTATAATATCAAGCAGGGCGGCTGATATTAGATTTCAACCCTAAAACCTATGCTCTAACTCCAGCCTATCTAAACACGACAGATGCAAATAGATACCTACATATTGTGCATTTGAGCCGCATTGCGCCGCCGGCGGCCGGCAGGCCCGCGCGGGGGCTCGCGCTCGCGGCGCGCGGCGCTCGGCAGTCGACATCATACTGCAAACTACAGTAACCTCGAGCTGCTTCCGAAATGTCTCATGCATTACTCAATTTACAAATGTGGATTGGCAAAAATGAACAAGCTCTACGGATAGGTACTTTGCTATATTGGGTATATATTACAAACTAGTATAGCCACTTTTTCCCAGAATATCTTTATTTCCCATCCATCAATCATCGCCGCGCCCACCGTTACCTACGGACGTAATACATGCGCGGTAATAACCTAACAATATACATGAAGAGCTATATACATATACACTGACAGTTTACTTTTCGGTATTGGCAATCAAGCAGAGTCATACCATAAATAACCGCTATAAGCTACAGGTATTACCTGCAGAGCATTATTGCCTGCGGATAGCGTCGTTTTTAGGGTTCCATAGCCAAAATATACATATCAAATACGGCATGTAGTCGGTCCGTCTGTCCGTCCGTATGTAGGTATGATTACTCTGTAATGAATAGTTTAGAGGATAGTGGAGGACCACTTCTCCATACTTACGTAGTCCCCATTTTTCTCTGTGGATATTGAAATAGATACAGTATTTTTACACAGTTTATTGTCCATAGCTATAGATTGATTTTTTTGATTTATTAGTTATTATAAAAGTTAGGAGCTAAAAACCAATTCCAGACTTATAAATTATTAAATGCTTGTAGGTAATTCTGGTACGTAATAATAATATATTTTTTAATCTAATGAAGGGGCATAGCTATGATTAATATGCAATTATTCACATTGTGTACAAAACAATTTAATTTTCTGTAACGTATTACCATTTCATTCTCTGGATATTAATCCAGAGAGGAAAATGGGGATTACGTTTGTATGTAGAAGCGGTCCCCTTTTCTCTTAAGTATCTAGTTTATAAGCCATTACACAATTAGTTTGGTCATATCTGAAACGATATTTATCTTACCCCCGTCTGCTTCTCCATAGAACCGTAGTCCTCATCTTACTCTCGGGATATTGACATTAAGGAAAATATTTTTACATAATTTGATATAGTTAACATAGCTATACCCCTACATTTGCCTTTCTTCGATTGTTTACATATTGTAAATGCTCCGAACTCTTATAATCCAATCATGATAATTTACGAAAAAAAAAAACGTAACGTAGCTGTGGTTGATAAACTCGTATCTACAACAAATTGTGTCAATATATTTTCAATAATGTTAATATCCAGAGAGGAAAATGAGGACTACGTTTGTATGAAAAGGCGATATCGCGCGGGTCCTCCACTTTCGTCTTAAATAATATAAAAGAACTGCAAAATCACATGATATGAAAAATAGCAATATGAACCTTACTGAATAAGTAATCAAAGAATCCTTTTGTTCCGAGGGTTCAAGGGAGGTTTCAATAAACAAGGTGAGGCATACAAGACTCACCTTAATTTGAAATGATATATTTTTTAAAATCATCAGGCTAGTATGTAAAGCTAACGAAATGTATGTTTCTAATTTAATTAAGTTTTTTTATATACTTATTGAACACCAGCAGGATTAAGGCAAAAAAATGCAAATTTTGACAGTGATAACAGATTTTAATTATTTCCAGCAATTAATTGTTTTGATTTTGATTGTTTTTGTTTTATTATACAAATTACAATATTGTTATTTGTATAAATCTAAAGCTGAAAACAAAATTAAATCTTCATTAGTTAAAGCTTTTTTAAGATAAACTTTTAACGATTTTTTTCTTATTTTATTTTCACTTAATGTACATTTCTGGGCTTTATTGAACTCAAGACGTTTTAAAGAATCAATAAGTCGAATAACATTGAAACACTACCTACCATTACGTACATTTTCACCACACCAACTGGTAAAGGCCCCCTTGATTGTTCAAAAACTAATGAGAAAGTTGCATTTTATCCACATGTGGGGCAAAGTAATCAGATGCAAAATTTGAGTTGTTTTCATAAATTAACTGGTAGTATTGACTTTTAAATGATGATTTTGAGTGATTATTTTTATTACGTTGACTTGGATTTGATTCGGTTTGTTTTTTTTTTTGGTGTTTCATAGTTAGTATTTTCCTCGCATTGGTGTGGTGAAAATTTTTGTGTTTCACTCGGAGGCAAAGTTTGTTTAACCCTCGTGCCTTGAAACCCTCGCAACGCTCTGGATTCCACTTTTCATGATGGGATCCATGAGGAATTGAGGGAACTCCTAATTTTTTAAAGGCACGTGTATGGCGATTTGGGTGTTTTCTTAAGCAAATCGAGCATTTTTTCTCAAAAACCATCAATTTAAGGAAATGGATCTGATGATTATGATTTTTTGATGATATTGATGATGATATTTTTAATGTAGTATGTTCTCTGACTATTTATTTTATTTTACTCCGACACCCGTGGTCCGATTTGAGTAATTCTCTTTTTGTTTGAAAGAAGTTACCTCCAAGAGGGTCTTACAATATTTTTGGTTCTGATCTGATGATGGAATCCACGAGGAATTGAGGGAACGCCTCAATTTTTAAAGGCACATGTATGGTGATTCCACTGTATTCTTAAGCAACTCAAGCATTTCCTCTCGAAAACTACCAATTTGATGTATTGCAACTGTATTAACTGACGTGTTTGTAACTTACTTTCTATACATCTCGCTCGCACTAATAGGGTGCCAGTACGAGTGAGATGCATAGAAAGTAAGGTACGCTAGCGAATATGTCAGTGTCAAACTCGTGGTGAGGCTACTTACTGATTATGAAGACCACGGGCGATATGTGGAACTTCCCTCTTATAATTGGGTGTATTATGATTTTTGATGTAGGTAGTGTTGGAAATAAGGAGTAAGGGTGGAGGTTTGTGAGGTAGACGGGGGTCTGAGGTTGGGGGTTGAGGGGTTGGGGCTTGACTCAGGGTTTGAGAGTTTACGGGGTTGATGGGGCGGTGAGTTGATTGGTCGGGGACTAAGGGCTTGGAAGTTAAGAAATTGGGGGGTAGGAGATGAGTGGTCGGGGGTCGGAGGTCGAGGAATTGGGGGTTAGGATTAGGAGTTAAATGGTCTGGGGTTGAGGGGTCGGGGAATGGCAGTTGAAGGTTTGGTGGTTCAGGGTCAAGGGTTTCAGTGATCAGGGGTGGATGTGCTGTGAGGTTGAGTGATCGGACGGTTGAGGATTTGGGTCATTGGCGGGGTGGAGGATAGATTTGGAGCAAGTAGCGGCAGGATTGATTTCCCAGACGGACTCGAAGAAAATATTGATTATTTATTGAAGTTAACGAACTTAGTGTAAAATATGATTATGATTCATTCATGCGTCACGCGTCACTCATAAGCTCTTAACAATATAACTAAAAATGGTAAAATAAAAACTTTTTACAAAAAAAATTAAACCGACTTCAAAAAGTATAAAATAAAATATTATCCTTTTTAGGGTTCCGTACCCAAAGCGTCAAACGGGATTACTGGGACTTCGCTGTCCGTCCGTCTGTCACCAGGCTGTATCTCATGAACCGTAATAGCTAGACAGTTGAAATTTTTACAGATGATGTATTTCTGTTGCCGCTATAACAACAAGTACTAAAAACAAAATAAAATAAATATTTAAGGGGGGCTCCCATACAACAAACATATTTTTTTGCTGTTTTTATAAATAATGGTAAGGAACCCTTCGTACGCGAGTCCGACTCGCACTTGCCCGGTTTTTACGTATATGTGTTACCAACTGATATGTTTAAAGTCGTTGCCAAGCCAAATATTAACAATACCGGTGAAAAATAATCAGCTTTATGTCTATAAATCATACTACAACTGTAGTAACAGGATATAAAGTGGAATTAATTCTATCTGTCTCTCTGTTACCTTTATATTTGGCTGGACATTTGAATTGATTTAGGTAAAATTTGACATGAAGGTAAAAAGTTTGAGCCTTGAAGAAGGTCCTTGAATTGTTTTATATTTTGAAATGAAGTTCCCTGGATAAGGGACTGGAAATAACTCACTCTCAATTCCACACTTGCGTGCTATGGACAGTTCGAAAATTAGTAAAAATAGCTCTTTAATAATTGCGACGCCAAATAAACGCATTGGATTTATGCTCATATAATGCTTCTTAGCGCAGTCCGTACAAACATGGTATGGACTGCGCTAAGAAGGTTCGACCGTGTGTTCTTAAGTACCTACCTACAGAAAGTATATGTTCATTGCTGTGATGTAAGGCAATTCAACGTTTTGTACATACTTATGTAGCCGCATCCTTATTGAATCGCACCAAAATCATGGTATACTTCAACATTTGGCTTGGTACCGACTTCAAACATATCAGTTGGTAACGCATATATTTAAAAAAGCGGCCAAGTGCGAGTCGGACTCGCCCATGAAGGGTTCCGTACCATTTATGACGTACCGTAAAACCACCCAACTATAGTCCAATACTGCAACTATGGTCCACAAGTTCAAAAGGAAATTAAGTATCTATACCAATGTTCCTTGTGGTTTACTCCTAGTTTTACCTTCCATTTATAAACATACTTTGCCTTAGAACTACAAAAATATAGTAAAATACACACCTGAACGAGAAAAATTGAGTTTTTGGACCATAAAAAAGAATTTGTGGACCATAGTTGGGAGCTTTGGACTATAGATGGGTGGTTTTACGGTATTAAAAAAAACTACTTACTAGATCTCGTTCAAACCAATTTTCGGTGGAAGTTTGCATGGTAATGTATATCATATATTTTTTTTAGTTTTATCATTCTGTTATTTTAGAAGTTACAGGGGGGGGGACACATTTTTCCACTTTGGAAGTGTCTCTCGCGCAAACTATTCAGATTCGAAAAAAATGATATTAGAAACCTAAATATCATTTTTAAAGACCTATCCATAGACACCCCACACGTATGGGTTTGATGAAAAAAGATTTTTTGAGTTTCAGTTCTATGGGGAAACCCCAAAATTTATTGTTTTTTTTTCTATTTTTGTGTAAAAATCTTAATGCGGTTCATAGAATACATCTACTTACCAAGTTTGAACAGTATAGCTCTTATAGTTTTGGAAAAAAGTGGCTGTGACATAATCGGACAGACAGACGGACATGACGAATCTATAAGGGTTCCGTTTTTTGCCATTTGGATACGGAACCCTAAAAAGGATAATATTTTATTTTATCCCCTTTGAAGTCGGTTTACTTTTTATGTAAGTAATAAGTTTTTTTGAATGCTGGGCCTTGTTACCCGCCGCGCCTTATATGCCTCATGTACCTTATATATTATTTTGAAACGAACACTAGGTATTTATAACATCCCGCGAATGAACAACGCGGCCTTTGGCTCGTATGGTGATCATATAATATTATGAAGCTTTAGAGGCACTCTTTTATCCTAATTATAATTAGCAAAATATAAAATGCATTTGTTCTAGGCATCCTCTCCGCATCGCTCGTCGTTGCAATCGGTTCCTAGTTTAGAAATAAATGTGGCATGGCAAAGGAAATTTGCAACCTTGTGAACAGTTCCGCAGCGCAGGGCGGCCGAGCACCTGAGTGCGGCGCGGCTGCCGGCTGCAGATAATGCAAATTTTAATGAGGCGTCGCCGCCGAGATGCGTGGAACTTGCCGCTGATCTCGTTGCCGCGGACTTATCTCTGAATTCTCTGATGCATGCTACTTCGCTCGACAGCTACAATGCACTCCTGTTCCGACCTACTCCTACCAGCCTACTTCGTGCATAGCTACACATTACTGTTGCCTTGATCCAATATTAGTTACTTTAACAACCGCCAAAACGAGCAAAGCGAAGCGCAAGGGTACTACTACCTACCTTTTCTCGAAGCGCTTCGTCGGTTTTTTGAACTTTCGTAACTTTGGGTTTGAATTATACCAGATAAACAAAATTCTCGGGATATAATCAATAGTGGACTTATTAAGCACAAAAAATTCAATTACATAGCTCTCTATTAATATCTAAAACTTTGGATTTTATTAATATCTAAAAAAACCGATTACGTCACTGAGACACTGACTCACTCACTCACTGATGATCATCAAAACCCTTAGGGTACTTCCCAAAGTCCTAGGAAGCTGAAATTTGTTATGTAGGATAGTATTAGTACACAAACAAACAAAAAATCAAAAACTAGTAGGTAATTTTCTGCCCCTAAGGGGGTGAAAAGGAGGGGTGGAATTTTGTATGGGGAAACAAGTACCGCCGAATCGATTTAGTTAGTAGAAATTTGGTATGTAGATAGATTTTGTTATGGGGAAGGGTGTAAAATAGTTCTCATTCCCAAAATCACCCCGTAAAGGTGAAAAGGGGGGCGGAAAAGGGCTTTAGTGAAAAAACGGGGTTAAAGTTTGTATGAGGAATCAGTAAAAAAAAAACAGATTGTATAAAAGAGATATGTATTTCAGGATTTTTAATAATAAATCTACCTTTAAATTAGGGGATGAAAATTTGTCTTAAGCGACTTACAAAAAGAAGTGAAATACCATCAAAACATTTTCATGTAAAATGTTGCCAAGACGAAACCATAACGCTTGCACTGCCAAAAAGTTATCAGGTCTCTTGTCCAAGCTTCTAACTCTACAAGCTCTAACTTCACAAACTCTACACCTTAGTCAAAATATGTGGCTTGGCCGTTTCGTTACCACAAGAAGTATTGAATAATAAAAAAAAGGCCAAGTGCGAATCGGACTCGCACAGTAAGGGTTCCGTACCATTATCTATAAAAACGGTAACCCATCCAAGTACTGTCTCCGCCCGACGTTGCTTAACTTCGGTGATTGGATGAGAACCTCGAGATTAGAAATAAATATTTATTTTATTCTGTTTTTATAGGATTTGTTGTTATAGCGGCAACAGAAATACATAATCTGTAGAAATTTCAACTGGCTAACTATCACGGTTCATGAGACTGGTGTCAGACGGACGGACGGACGGACGGACAGCGGAGTCTCAGTAATACCTATAGGGTCCCGTTTGACCCTTTGGGTACGGAACCCTAAAAATGATGAATAATGAATATATTTTTCACCTTACGCCCATGTGACGGTACTGACGGTAGCGAAACTGCCAAGCCATATATTTTGACTGAGGTATAGAGTTCGTGAAGTTAGGGCTTATAGAGTTAAAAGCTTGGCTCTACAAGAGATCTGATAACTTTTTGGCAGTGCGAGCCTTATGGTATCGTCTTAGCAACATTTAACATGAAAATGTTTTTCATGGGACAAATATGTCCCATGAAAATGTTTTTCATGGGACAAATATGTCACAATCAAGCCAATATACTGACGAATTCTTTCAACATTTCGTTAAAACTGTTACTGTACGTTTCTGTTTCCGATGTGACCTGCCAGTCAAATTATAAATTCACCGTTACTCAAAGTTAGTCAAATTATAAGCCCGTTTATCACAACATGTAACGACGCTAAAACGACGGGCTTATTGGGGCAGGGCAACGGATTTAGAGCGGCGAGTGCTCTCACAAACATTTGAAATATAACAAACTTATTTGAATACACGAATGTACCTGTACCTATCTGCTCAGGCACGCTATTCTCACGTATGTACGTGTACTACCAATGTATTATAATCTTTTAAGATACTACAGTTTTTCACTATCGCGAATATTGGCCCTCTGTCAATACCTTGCAAAATGAGTGACGGATTGAACGTTCTATTCGCAGCAGTAATGCAAATCTGAACGTCACTCATTTCATCATGTCAGTGCCGGCGCCCGCAGCACTCAGCAGTAACGCCGCGACAGGAATGCAGCCGTAGTTGCCATCCGAATGTCACCTTACATCTTATCTTAACTACTACTACTCTGCACTTTCATCCGTGTGATTATAAACAGCTTTTCACGACTATTGTGGAGAAATGTAGTAATTACTTTTCTATACTTCCTTCTATTTGTATTTTTTATTATCTATATTTAACGATGGATTGATCTAATTCATGCTTATGTTGACTACGTTTGACTTATTAGGTAGTAGGAGTACGCACGTAACAATGACCGCACATATGGTCTTCTTTAGCCGATGACGTAACTGGCACTGTTAATATATTAATACACGTCTACGTATTATTTTAACAGGCAAGTGCGAATCAAGTCAACTATTAGCCTGTATATCACGCATTTTTCTTCAATTAAAACGTTGTCAACATTTTACTCTAAGTTATGTTAAATACATGTACATTATTCAATACAATAGGTAGAACACATTGTCTACTACTCATGTAAGATAAGCAATGAGACAAAGAACATTGGAAATCTTTAAGTGAAAATGTACCTGGGTAATTCGTATTCTTATGCTTTTTAATGACTTGTAAGAATAGCAAAATTAGTGAAGTCTATAATATCAATTTACTTAGTAAATTTCCTCATACTGCTGAGGGCCTCCCATTACTGCGCTGAAGGTCCACCGCTAATAAGCACTTCGTTCGTCTTTCGTCTATTTAGGGCTTTAATATGCAAGAGCGATAAAGAGGCAGATAACAAAATTCCTATATCCGATATTTGCGGTATGCCCTCTGCTCCGGCCCCGCGTCGTCTGACATGTATCCTGAGTGCCCGTAGTCCTGTACCGACTGCAACATGCCGTCTTCTTAACGAATCCATCAGACTGTTTAACAGACATTTGTTCGAATCAGATCTAACCGAGCAAAAGCAATGTCAAACCTAATACAGGATGCATTAGTGTGGAATAATGATATGAATTTTAATGGCTTGCTATATGCTAAGCCGAGGATGTACCTAGAGTAGGTAGACAGACTCTTAGTAACTTAGCATTATATATCAGTAGATTCTTGATTGTTTTTTATGTAGGTAGTAACTAAGATTTTATATTAAAAATAGATAGGTTATGTGAATCATTAATTTTATCTTTCCCACTCAGCAAGGTGTTTCCACGACTCATAAAGTTATAAATCAATACCCATAGTAAATGACCATAGTAGGTACATACTCGTATTATCAAATTGACAAATTGTTGGATCTATTCAATTTTACCAAATTGTCTGTGACATGGAAATGGATCACTTCCTGGGGCAACGCACCGGCTATTACCGCTGATCTCTTGTAGGTAACCTTATAAGAGTTATAAGTAGTGGATATGTTCGCTCTACGGTGACAGTCAAGCGGCCCTTTAGGCAGTGTACCTAACCTAATCCGCAGCGGCATATGCATTCTGCGAGTGCGAGCTACATACCGAATATCTGTCCCCTACTAATCTTTAGTTAAGTAGGTCACCAATATATTATATTCCTCCTAGCTACCAAACTGTTTTGTGTTTCTCGGGAAACTATGTTTTGTCAAATTCTATTCAAAAGATTACGACGGCTGGCTACCACCTCCGAGAAATGTGCAAAAAATTTAATAATATAATTGTTTAAAAGTTAAGTGCTAAGGCTCCTAGCGTTAAGCTGGCATGACAGTAAAGGAAGCGCTTTATGACAGGTGCGACGGGAGTGCGGGGGAAGCCGGGCAGGTACGCACGTGCAGGTACATTAGGGTCGTTTGTTTCCGACTATTAAAACGGGGTGTATTGTTTAAAGAGACGAAAATGTAAGTAAACGTAAAGGAGGCATTAAACTTTTATAACAAAATGTCGTTTCTCATAATCTTCATCCTACACGGTATGGAAACCTATAATAATAAGTACTACTTATAAGATATATGATTAAGGCATAGGGATGTGACGACCCCATCGGCCGCTGTTTTTACCAGTGCAATCAGTCAACGCAGGGTAGCTTGTGCCGAGCTGTTGGAAAGTAGCGACCCCACGTACCCCAGTGCTCCTGGGGAGTTCTGTCACTCGAAGGAGAGTGGGTGCTACAGGATTCTCTGCTTGGCCTTGGCCGGCAGGCCAGGGTGGAGTCGTTAGAGCTATATGCTCCTGTATTTAAGTAAGTAGGACCTATTATCGACTCCAGTTCTCTACCTTTATCATTTAATAAATATTTTTTCCTGTAGATATGTATCTTTTATATCTCCTAATATTTATTTATTGATGTGGTGCGCATTATCTGATTTATCTAGTATTTTTAATAAGCTACAATGATGTTCAGTGGGTTTTACTCCAAAAAATAGCGCCATAGGAAATAAATCAATTCTATCGTTACTAAGAGGCGAATCTAGGAAATAACAATGAAAATCAGAACTGGAACCGAAGTATGTAAAAAGTTAATAGCTAGTAAATTCAGTGCAACTTGAAGTCAATTTGTACATAGTAAACAGTGTAATTAAAGGATAATTATGTATATGTATGTAGATATTAGTTATCGATTGAGTGAATAAGTCGGTGTGATGTCGGTGGATGGTGGCTGAGTCACGTCACGCCGGTAACCAGACTCGGGAAGCCCCAGGCGCGGAGCACCGCTTCGTAGCGGACCCCAACCCGAGACTCACACCAGCATTAAATTCTCAACCTTATAATATACATATTAAATACTTTATAAAAAACCGGCCAAGAGCATGTCGGGCCACGCTCAGTGTAGGGTTCCGTAGTTACTCTTCCGTCACAATAAGCTAAACTGGAGCTTAAAGTATAGTAAATTGTTAACCAAGGGATGAAACGCTACCTTTCACCTGAGTTAAACAAATAGGCAAATTTGCATAATCAGTCCTAATTAAAATAAGGCTTTTTACTATGAAGGGAAAACTTTTTGCGATAACTCAAAAACAGCTAAACTGATCATGTCCGCTATAGTTTTCATTTAATGTCTTTCTTAAGTTCTACTTCCACAATTTTTTTCATATTTTTTGGACCTGTGGTTCAAAAGTTAAAGGGGGGGGGGACACATTTTTTTTTCTTTCGGAGCGATTATCTCCGAATATATTCACTTTATCAAAAAATATTTCTTGAAAACCCCTATTAGTTTTGAAAGACCTTTCCAACGATACCCCACACTCTAGGGTTGAAGCGAAAAAAAAATTTCACCCCCACTTTACGTGTAGGGGAGGAACCCAAAAAAAATTAAATTTTTAGATTTTATTGTACGACTTTGTCGGCTTTATTGATTTATATATCCAATATCCATGCCAAATTTCAGCTTTCTAGCACTAACGACCACGGAGCAAAGCCTCGGACAGACAGACAGACAGACAGACAGACAGACAGACGGACATGGCGAAACTATAAGGGTTCCGTTTTATGCCATTTGGCTACGGAACCCTAAAAACAGATATGGACTTTTAAATGAAATTTAAATTTGATAAAGGTCATATTTTAAGTAGTAGGTAATTACTTGTCACTGCATGTACGTACTCGTACATTCAACGAGAGTACTTAATTAAAATGGGCAATTGACTACCTAGTTTAGAACAGTGGAGAAGAAACGCGTGCATTGAACGGGGAATCGCGAGTGTAACACGGCGATAACCCCTCGGGAGCGGCCAGTAAATGTCTGGACTACGAGAATAATTAGCTCGGCGCCTTATCGCTGTTAATTAATACCGCGGGCCGCGGCCAACCGGTGGCACTCAGCCGCTGCAAACGGCTTTCTTTGTATCTATGCCAATACTGCAATATCACTTTATCGCTTTAAAACGTCAATTTAGGACAAATGGTCTGTTATTCGGGTTATTCTCACTAGTTACCACCAAGTGGTAACTACTGGAAAAAAAATTCCCACCTTTTACCACTGGTAACTACTGGGAAAAAAAACCCCACTAGTTACCACCAACTTGGTTTGGTGGTAACTACTGGGATTTTTTCCCAGTAGTCACCACTGGTAAAAGGTGGGATTTTTTTTCCCCAGTAGTTACCACCAAAATTTGGTTAGCATTCAATACTAATAAAAACAGTATAAATATAGAGTTCCTTTATCAATAATTAATTAAACGTCGAATTAATTATAAGCTAATTAGTTATTCGTTTCATTCTAAGTCGATTACTGTTTCAATAAATTGCCTTAAAAAGTGATAAAAAAATCGGTCTTTGACTGATTTGTTAGTTTATAAGTTGGTGGTAACTAGTGGGAATTTTCTAGTGGGAATAATCCTGTTATGCATAACCAACTTCCAAATTCAAAAAGGAGGAGGTTCACACACGCACGGGAAATCTGACACCTTAATTTTTAAACCAACTAGTGTACTTAAAAATATTTTTTAATGATACGAGTATGTCTGGTCTGGCATGGGACCGTGAGGAACTGAAGCTGAAGGAATTTATCAAACCTTATTTGTATTGTATACACCATATACACAGCGTTTTTTTAAACTCCGTTAATTTTGGGTTATGACTAAATACATTTAAAGAAACTGAATGGCGTAGATCAGTTTTTTCTTGGACTAATAATTCTGCGGACGGAGTATCGGTAAAACACAACGAGTATTCCATCATCCACCAATTTCCTAGTATTTACCCGTGACACACAGACATTGACAGTTATCTCTATGCCCTCATCCACCAATTTGCCGTCAGTCGGATCGACATGTCATTTGAGTAAATTGGTGGAAGAAAAATATAAAATACTTATGCCGACATGCGTGGTCAAGTGTTGTAAGAATTATACAGATCGGACGAAAAAAAGAGATGGGATAACTTTTCATTAGTCTTTCGTCTCGCCATCTCGTTTTTGGCCTGCCTCTGCCTCGGGTGATCTGTGATCACCCGTTATGTACTTATAGAAGATTATTTAGATAAATGGATAAATTATTGATTGCGAATTTCAAAATAAGTCCGTATGGTAATTTCCCGAAAAAAATGAGATTAAAGATACTTTTATGACTAATATTTGATAGTAAACCTTTGTTATTTATATTATATTTTTGTTCAAAATCAGATATCTCTAATGTCTTTTAACAATTGATTTCATCTAATGTTAAATATTATGATTTTATAAGTGTTTGCACGTGGTGCATGTAATTTGAGTCCGTAGATATGGTGCGCATGTGTTAAGACTTATAAAAGCATATATCTACGTAGATATTAATTTAGTCTATATTTGATTAAAAAATATTTCAGGATATTTATACTTTTTCGATCATAATTTATCATATTTTCCGATCTGCAACATATTTTTATGTTTAAAACTTATGGTTTAAAGATATGTTTCAAGTTATATGTATAAATTAAAAAAAAAACGAACTGATATCATCCCGATGCTAAATATTATTATTTTAAATAATGTTTGTACAAAGTAATTATGCAACATTACGCATTTACTGTCAAACATAAAGCAGTGCATTTTTTTTTATAATTTTTACGTCAGGGAGAATATGTTTTACGTGGTATCACTCGTCTACACGCACACTTTAAAACCATCCGCCATTCCAGTGTCACAGTTTGTCATAACTGTCATAAGTCAAATTACCTCTGATAATATGTTTACTCTTGAGTTTTTTATCTTTCGTAAATAGTACATTATGAGACAAGTGTGCTAAGTTACACACGAGGCGATATTATGCGCGCGAGCTGTAAGCGAGCGCGCAATAAGAAAGCCGATGTGGGTAATGACCAATGCACACGCGTTTCATACGACGTTTTTCAACACACTTGCGAGGAAAAAACTTATTAATTAGATTTTTTTGTCAAAACAGCAAAAGTACAGTTTTCATAATGGTGGCTTACAGTTTTAACATCGAATAATTTCACCAAAGCGTGCTGGGCTTGTAGGCACTTATTCGTCAGTTCATTGAAATAAGCTACCAACACGTTTTCCAAGAAACACTGGACGTGTTTGCTAATTTTCCATTGAATAAAAGTTTCATATTCCGCCAATTATTTTTCACCCGATTTTGATGGTAAAAGGCTATCGTTCTCGGCTCTTGCCTCTATTAGTATTACTGGCAGCGTCAAATTTTATGTGTTCTTCATTTCCAATGCTTGAAAATGACATTTTTTATTTTCGACAATATATAAACTAAAAACATGCAAAACTATTCCAATTTTATGACAAATACGGAAAATGGCTGGAGCGTTATTATTTTTACGCACGATTTTAATGCGCGCGCAAGGCAAAGGCGCGAACGAAATCGACAAACAGCCAATTTTAAAAATGTAAAAAAGCTAATATTTTCGTATTTCTATTCGACGGATGGAGATCAAATCGATAAAATGTTATGTTTATTCATTAATGTGATTTACGAGATAATTTAATCCACAAATTATGTTTGGTGTGAAAAACCTCTTTTAACTAACATTTGAACTAATAGTTTATTTAAAAAAATATATATTACTCGACCAAATTAAGAAGGTTCCGTTTCCATGCATATTATTAGCAATCAGTTACCTTCTTAACTCAGTCGGATAATATAATGAAGAGCAACAAGGGTTATAATATACTGAAAAAGCACGCGTGTTTAATATCTAGGTTTATGAGCCAAAAATCGGTGGAATAAAAACGTCGTTTTGAGCAAGTGTGTTGAAAAAGTAATTAATAGCATTGTTGTTACACGGACAATATATATAAATCCACCAAACAATTGAAAACTATGACATATCAATGAAATTTCAAATATCGTTCGTCCGAGATAGTACCTGCGTTTAGTAGCAAATGTATAAAGTCATACCACAGAATAACTAATAGTACTACCGTACAGAAAGTTCACTCCTTCACAAAAGTCAGATTTAGGTATAAAATTATACCTATACTCGCCGCCTGCAAGCAAAATTGAAACTTATAACCGCGCACGAACCGTGAATCTTCTTTGCGCGCCGCAGTTTTATGACCCAGCTGTGAGTGCCGGCACAGGGTTGTCACTTGACAAGTTTTTGTACCTATACCTACTAATTATTTTTAAGGTAAATAATTTTGTAGGAATTACAAACGTTGATTCTGTAAACATAAAATTTTTATCCGGAGATAGTATGTCTGATTCTCATCTCACGGAAATATATGTCGGTCAGTTCCTAATATTGTTTCTGGGCAACCAATATTCAATAAATTAAGGATGTCTATTTTAACTTTTACTAAGTAAGGACTCCGGGAACTAAAGAAGAAATGCGAACCGATCGGGCGCCGCCGCCTTTACGCTTGCTTCCAAGACGACGCGCCATAATCATAGTCTAGTTAAGTTAGTTTATTGGACCGATGGGCGTTTAACTGAGATAAAATACAAATAGGTACAAAAATCAAATGTGTTTATTACAACATTATCTTTGAATTGTTTTACTTTTAAGTATTATTTGATTGATTTATCTCAAATTTAAAAGTTCGATTATTAAATCTCAGAGTTGAAAATATACAATCTTAATAAATATTCCGCAGGGAAACACGAATATGGCAATTACCTACGTAAATGAATCTCTTGCAGTAATTGAAATATTTCACTTCGAGGATTTCCGTGTAAATGGTGCTTAAAATTGTGTGTAAATGCAATCCCTAATTTTTGAACATACTCATTTATTTCCTGAGAAGGCACTCGGTGGCAAAATTTGTTCAACCTCTCGTGCTTCGAGGCCCTCACACGCTCAAAATTCCACTATTTGAACCACTCGCTACGCTCGTGGATCAATTTTGAAATCTTTCGCTGCCTCGGGTCCTTATATAATAACAAGAAGTTAAACAACAACTTTGCCCCCTTGTATAATAAATAACTATTTAACCACACCTATGCGAGGAAACTACAATTTGTTTTAATTGCAACAATTTTTATTACATGTAATAAATATTAATTATATGTAATATTTATTATTCAAAATAATCGTTTAAGTATTATTAGTCTATCCAAGAAGCTAATTAACGCGTGAACAACAAATCAAAATCTAATTACGTTAACTCTCTAGAGGATAAAATGCAACTTTACTCACTGTTTTTAAAGGGTAAAATCAGCCTGTACGAGCGGGTGTGGTGAAAAATATGTTTTGTTGTGTGAATGTCGAAATTGTTGAAAAGAAAGTACGATTCGCGAAAAGGTCACTAGCTCTTAGACTATATCAATCATCAACCTACTTGACGACGTAATTATAGGTAGGTACCTTCTTGTTTAACATTTTGTGATACATTGTTGTTGATATATGTGTCTACCTATAAAAATTCTTAGAAGTAGGTATTTACCTAGTCTAAGCTTAGGAATGCATAATTCATTTTAATTTGCTCTAAAGCGCTTTAGTTTTATGCAAATAAAACAAATCAAAATGTTATCGAATTTGATTAATGAGTATTTATGTTATGGTTTAAAGTTTAAATTCATCAAAATGACTTAACTTTCAATATCGTCCAGAATTTAAAAAAATGTTATATCTGCTTCCTTGTTCTTCCGTTTATTCAGACATCAGTAAACAGAACAATATCTTTTATACGGATTAGATCGAGATTTAGGTTTCAAATCCATTGCGTATTTTCTAATTTGCGCGAGCGCCACCTGACACGACTATCGTGATCGTGCGAGCCGAGTGGCAGCCCGCTGCTATACGCCTGCCCGGGAGGCGCGCCGGCCAAATATACCTAAACTGCGTAGTGACACCCAAACACTACACACTAATCAATATGTAAACAGGTCCTAAGGCAAGTGTACACGCTCGTAGGGGCCTTATCAGATAAAATAAACCATTAATTCTCTCTAAAATGGAGTGAATTAGAATACCGATTTCTTTGAGAAAGTTACTTAATTTAAGCCCAGGAATGCACCCTTGAAATTAACGAACTTTAAAAAACCACCGTGTATGTAGGTATGTTAAAGCGCCATTTGGTGAATTGGAACTACCGATACCAGAAGTTTGGTGTACGTGATTGATGTGAAGTGGTACCGAACATGAAGACCAAACAATTTAGGTAATGGTCAACGGAAATCCGGAATAAGATGATGTGGGTACCTATACTAGCCGTGTTTGTGCTAATTGTATGATGATAGATTATATTTTTAGAAGTCAAGTAATAGGTACGAGAAAGATTCACTTCAACTAGGTAGCGGACTTAGTTTAAAAAAAATCATAAATATTTATGTTTTGATAGATTTAAGCCTATCTGCCGTTAGACACGGTGGCTATGTTTTTTTATGTATATATATATATATATAGGACATTATTACACAAATTGGCTAAGTCCCACAGATAAGCTCAATAAGGCTTGTGTTGAGGGTACTTAGACAACGATATATATAATATATACTTAAATATGTATAAATTCTTAAATACATAGAAAACATCCATGACTCAGGAACAAATATCCATGCTCATCACACGAATAAATGCCCTGACCAGGATTTGAACCCGAGACCATCAGCTTCGTAGGCAGGGTCACTACCCACTAGGCCAAACCGGCCGTCGTTTGTTCAACGTGATGGTTGTTGTAACCAAAACTTGTGCTGCTGTTTTTACCAAGTTATGTTAACTATTCAGAAACTACCAAATAAGTATAATTCAAGTGGCCATTACAGAGTTGGCTCCTTCATGTCACTTCTCCTCTATAGCCTAATTTTCTATCTACAGAACAGATCTTTGAAGTGTTTGTATGAGTCGTATGAGTCATGATATTTAAGATCAACTACCTCTATTATATCTATTATTATTAACATCCATATTGATATATCGCAACACGAAATAACAACGTAAATATTGAATAATTTTGGAATGTTAATTGGACATTTTGAGTCAGCATGAAGACGTCACGCGCGGCGAAGAATGAACTCGAACGAGCGCTGTACCTGCGAGCGGCGGCGCAGCGCAGGTACCGGTCGCGGACCCACAATGGCATTCCGGCCATCCGAAATGAATCAAAATTCATTGCAGCAGCTCTCGCGCCATGCTCGCGCCGTTGTCCGTCAGGATTATATACTACCTCTGCCAAATATACTTTAATGTTCTCACGTGCTAAAAAATCATAAAGCGATTAAAGTAGCTCCATACATAGGCGCTCGAGTAATGTAATAGCTACTCAGACGTGTATTGTGCGGACGACCGCCGAGCCTTCCTCCTGCGGGGACTGGTTTCGTAGGTGGATCGCGAGTGCGACCTCCCGCACCGGCGGGAACAATGAAAGTGAGAGAGGGCAGGAATGCGGCGGGCGGGGGGCTGTTCCCGGTTCCCAGGCGAGGAATGCAAGCACGACCAACAAAGCCTACGCGCCGCCATTCACCCCTCGCGCCGCCGCCTCGCCCGCTGCCGCCTCGTAGCGGTACCGTGTACCGTGCCCGAAACTACAACTTCATTTTTACCGACTTTCCTCTAAGTAGCTTTCAAGCGACTCGGAAGGGATAGGTCTCAAAAATTCATCATTGCATACGTCCGCTGCTGCTCTACTTGCGACTTGACACCTAATAATTAACCTAACTCCCTAAAGCCAAAAGATAATTTCTCAAATCAATTATTACAAGTTGCCTATATTAATGTTTTTTCGTGTCGTAATCAACACTCGTAATAGGTATTACGATTGTATGAGATCTCTACCTTACATTATCAATACACAAGCTGATTCATCAACTACTATATTAGAATTAAATGTCAGTATTACTCTACGACTTAAATAACCACAAAAAAATTACATCAACTTCGTTGACGAAATTTTTAGCGATTATGCTAAGAATGTAAGTTGCAAATAGGTTTACAAGAGCTCGCTTTAAAATCTCTAAAGCCCCACTCAGACTTCGCGGAGAGAACATATAGCGACGTTGACGTATTACTCGGATTATTCGACAATTTGTTTCTCGCCAAGATGGCGGAACAACATCAGCTGATCGAGTTTAACTGACAGTTACCTAAGGCATCATACGTGTTGTAGCTATTTTTCCATATATAGCCGCTTAGCATAATATCTCAATATAATAAATTGTATATCTCTTGCCACAGGTGAGCGAAAATACTCGTAGTGTGTAAAGTCTGGCAAGTTCGCGCTTCGCGTCACGCGGAACTAGGCGCGAAGGCGTGAACAATCTGCGTAATCGACGCTGCACTCACGTTTGCGGCTTCGCTTCGTCATTCGCTCACGAGTGTGGTTGTAGAGGGCCCTTAATAACATTTAAGTATGTCAACAGATTTGTTTGTTTGCTTTTATCCGAAACAAATAAACACCCCCGGAATAGAAAACGGAACAGACGTCAGCGTACGGAAGTAGAGCGGAACACGGACGACCGCGCTGCAACCCGACTCCTGCGCGCCGCCGCCGGCCAGCGGGCGCGACCCGCACGGCAGGTCAACCTTGTAAACCACACGCGCGCATTACCTCATCTCATGAGTACCTGTCCACCCACCTCACAACATGTGTCCTAGCCAATACACTGCCTGCTATGTACAAAGTAAAAGCCAACCCAAAACACCTCTGGGTAAAGTTTTCACTGATTTTATATTACTCACTTTTTAGGATTTTGTACTTATACCTAAAGGACGACACACTGAACCCTACTTACTAAAGGTGACATTTAGATTACTACTGCAGCAGCATTACTGCTTCGGCGTTAACGCTCAGCGGTAATTGTTGACAGTGGCGGTTACCGCACTGGTTACCGCATTACTGTCACGATCAGAAAGTTCTATCCGAAATTGCCAGTGACAGTTTCAGCGTCCAGCTCCGGCAGTCCGGCACTACCACCGCTGCAGTACCTAAAGGTTGAGTAAGATCCAGAATACAACTGTTAACAGTTACAATGACTTTAAAGTCATTGTTATTATGGGCGCGAAAAATTTTTTTCCAAACCGCTGAAATTATTTTTCTTGTGTTCCAAGTTGTAATAAGTTGTTTGAAAAAATATTTTGAACCCCATTTTAACTCTCTTGAAGGAATGAATTTTCAATAACATTGAAATTTATTATTTTTTATAAAGTAAAAAGTAATAAAATTAAGTAAGTCTCACACTAAAAAAGTCATTATTTTTTAAAAGACGTAAGTGCTGCGAAAATTGCCTTTTTGTTTGTTTTGTCCATTTATTCTTTCTGATTAATTAATTAATGATCTTATTAATATCTGACGGGCGGGCAACTAACGTCGAGAACTCTACTCTTGCACTAAGCATGGTCCGCCATGCTTTTGGCCTATTATTATTTCTAACTGTAAAATAGGAGCATCTAAGTAGGATGGTACTCCATCATCACTCTCAACGAAATGATTGATATTTTTGTTGTAAACACTACTTAATAAACGTAAGTATAACTCTCTACGTTCTCGTCAGAAAAAGGGAACATCTGACACAATCGAATAGTACTTAGGTACCCATATGTATAGGACTTGTACCCAGGCGTCGGTCTAAAAGACGTAACAGCATCAGAGTGTGTAGCCAACATGCCATTCGTTTACGCTCCGTGGCGAACGAAACGCAACTGTCACTGTCGCACTAATATGGAAAAGTGATAGAGAGGTTAGAGAGACACAAAGCGTTTCGTTGTCGTATCGACGAGATTGTCACATTGGCAGCACCCAGTTAAGGATAGTCTAGCTCTAGCATATGTCTGACTCTAGAGTCTAGGCACTCGGCAGCGTGCCGTGCCAGGTTCGAAAAAGGTCATGAGGCACTACAGTGAGCGCAGTGTGTAAATACATTTATAAGATCCCCTTCTTATCTATTTTTCCTCAATTAAATATGCGCGCGGCGCGGCGCGACGCGACGGCCCCCGGCATTTGCGTTCGCAACGAGATCGCTCACGTAGGACACTTCCATAGGTATCAAAGGATTGATTCATCCGCGCCGCGCCGCAGCTCGCTGCTTCGCTTTCGCGAATTATACGCTCATGTACGCCGCTGCGTGAGCAGTATAACTATTCCCAAAAACAAAGTATGTAGTTGGTAACCTAAAATCGGACCAAGCTAATTCTGCAGACTTTGGGGTGACAAAGGAGTACCTATCACCATAAACGTCTAATTTAATTCTTATAAAAATATGACTTACATTACATTGGAACCTCCACACTACATCATTTCCAAGTCAGCTCAAAGTTAATTTAGAAGAGCTCTATAGGTACCTACAGATTTTTTTAAAGCTCTACGTACCATGAAATTTAAATTTCAGGACTCGGCAGATTAGGGCTTGTGCATAACCGAAAGTGTATTTTTTAAATTTTTTATTAGACCTAATTTTTAGATTTATAGTAAGTATTGTATGTAGTAAATCTTGTTTATTTTTCTATTTTCGTTAAGTCTATATTTTCGTTTATATGTTTTTATATTTTCGTAAAATAGAGTCGCTATTCAGAGTGCGAAGTGAACATTCATGTTTAACGAAACCGAGGAAAAGTATCTACTACTAGTAAATATCTACCCAAGTGGTAGATATTTTTTCTTAGTTTCGTTCACTGTAGAGAAATATACGTGAGGTCTCCTTATAACCCCCCTCCGCCCCCTATCGACCCTTGCGTGATTTGTGCATAAGCCCATAGGAAATAGTACATACCTGCTTACAAACACGCAAATAAAATATCTCTTATGTGGAGATAAATAAACCCCTAGGATTGGGGTATATGTATAGGTTATTGATATAGGTACTACATTACCTACATACGACAAGAAAACTCATACGAACATCCTTTACTGAAGTAAAATAGGTAAGTGGGTAACTATTGTGTGAGTACAAACCATTCAATAGGTATAAGTAATAGTAGAAATACCTATTTAATATAGGCAACTACGTAGGTACAATTGTATTATTAAAATTTTACAAAATGTGATGATGCCTCACGGCGATAAATTTAAATAGTTACGAGTAAATCAAATTTATAGCCACTCGACTGGGTGGTACGTAAATAAGGTGTTTATATACAATCCGCACCTGGTCCATCGCTATCATCAGCTGATACATTATGCCTCAGGAAGAACTCCTCCGAGAGGGCGCAGGGAGCGGCCGCCGCGGCGATGGCCCGGGCCCCCGCCAGCGCCACCAGGACCAGCACTAAGCACCTCATGTTCACACTCACACTATATCCTATCGAGAACGATACGTTTTAATTGGTGGTGTGAGTACGCGTTCGCGGTGTAGTCGATTGCGCGCAGATTGCGTGCGCCCGCATTGGAGCGCCGTCCCGGACTGACATTAGGCTGGAGCGCCACGGCGGCGGGCCGGCGGGGCGACGACACGAGTGCTCATGCTCGCCTGAGTCGCCTGCTCGCGTGCGGCGGCGACCCGCGAGCGCACAGCACACCTCTCCTCGAGTTCAGCGCAAAGTCGCAAACACGCACATATCGCAATGCTGGGCACAGACTTCCGAACAACACGATTTTTCCATCGAAAGCCCATCACAGACGGAGCGATAATATATATTACAGTACAAATTTAAGGTCCTACTTTCCCGCACGCGTGCGGGAATGAGCATTTTTCGTGCTTATGTCGAAACTTAGAGTTTATATATCATATGTACTGTAAAACGTTGTACGATACACATGCGAATAGGTAATTCGCAACTCTTGTCGATTTAAAAGACTCCCTTCGGTCGTGTTCTAATTTATCACCAGTCGTTGCGAATTCCCTATTTTCTGTACTTTTATTGTAAATAATTAAATATACCGTAAGATATCGTAAGATATCGATAGATACCTTATAGTATAGGGTATAGGCGGAGTATAGCTAAGCACCCCACACGCCTTCTTCTTCCTCCTCGCGTTGTCCCGGCAATTGGCGTAGGCACTAGTTTTTACAAAAGCGACTGCCATCTGACCTTCCAGCCCTGAGGATACACTAGGCCTTATTGGGATTAGTCCGGTTTCCTCACAATGTTTTCCTTCAACGAAAAGCGACCGGTAAATATTAAATTATAATTATTTTGTCCATAAGTGCCGAAAAGCTCATTGGTACGACCCGGGGTTTGAAACCGCGACCTCCGGATTGCAAGTTGCACGCTCTTACCGCTGGGCCAACAGGACTTCTATGGAAACACATTGGTGGCTTTATTACAATATTATTATAGTTTTAGTTCATTTTCACTATAGTTTTTATTGAAAGTATTACATAAAAATTTGTACATCAATGTCAAATAAAAGAAAACTTCAAAACGAACTTAAAACTAATTATTACTAATTAAACTTAAACATGCAAGTATAACTAAATAAAACTAAAACTAAAACACTAAAAGTACGAAATCTCCCTTAAATCACCCGCTTCCAGGAAACTCCCCAAAATGCTGGCGACATTCCCCCTCTGAATCGCTAGGGCGATTCAGAGGGGGATATAGGAATAGAGGATAATTAAATAGGTTTAATACTCGTAAACATTACAATCCTACAATTATGTATAAAAAATATGTCACTTTTACACAAAATTGTAGGATTGTAATGTTTCTTGAATAGGACCCAGGCCTAACCTCTGAGCAACGAACGAGCCCGCCCTATGTCGCCTGAGACGCCTACGAACCGAATCAACACTAACAATTTTTTCAGTGTCGGACGACCACGGCACGCCAAGCGCCGCAAACTCGTATTCGTTCGTTAAGAAAGTCAGGCGGCCGAGCAGAGCGTGTCGACGCAGGTAGCCCGCTTTCACTTCCACGCTAAGGGGTGACCCAAGCTCCATGGCACGAGAGTGCAGCCGACAGGTCTCTTGCCGTCAGCCGCCGACAGGCCTGACAGCTCCAATATCGCGGGAAGAGAGGCGGTGCTGAGGGCTCGGTGGATTAAATCGTTTAGGGTGGAATGTCTGTAAAACCGACCAGCGTTCATCCTGCAGTGCAGGCCATTCCGTCCTTGAGTGTCCACCGGTTGGGCGTAGCGGCTGCACGCATGGGTCTCACAAATTTTCATGCCCAGACGAAGACAAACCTCGATTTGAAGAGTGTTTGGTTCCAGTGCGGTGCCAAGATTGCACGGTTTAGTTTATTTATCATAATGTAACATCATCATTATATGACTAGTCAGCATTACACAATATTATAGAGTACCTATGAATTTCACTATAATATAAGTAATAGTAATAAAACCTATTTACACATTGCGTCAATAAAATATTTTACAGTACATATGGGGCTACTTTTTAGCACTAGTGCGAGAAGTAGCATATTACGTTACTGTGTCGAACATTTAAAGGGCCATATGTACTGTAAAACGTTGTACGATACATGTGCGAATAGGTAATTCGCAACTCGTGTCGATTTAAAACACTCCCTTCGGTCGTGTTTTAATTTATCGCCACTCGTTTCGAATTTCCTATTTTTCGCACTTGTATCGTAATGTACTATTTCACGTCAGCAGTTTCTCGAACAAGGGTAGGTAATTTGCTGCTTAAAATGAGTGCACGAGCTCAAATATCAGATGAAAAAGATACAGAATGTCTCGCCTCAGAATGCCTCGGCTTGTGTTTCGAGTCTATGACGATGGCGATGCTGTCCATATCTGGAAGAAATCCTTATCCCACCTTCCCCTAGTCCTCTGTGTGAAAAATATATAATAATAATCCATACGGCCACGTGCGAACAAAGTGCGTGGTGAGGGAACTAAAGCGGACATCTCGCGATGTGGCCAGCATGTGATCTTTCGTGGGCTCTAACTTGCATACTTACTATATACTGATTACTGATACCTACTACTAGATATAAGTACTTTTGTCAACTGTCAAATAACACCCGTCTTCTATATCTAATCACTAATTAGACAATTATTATAATTATACTACATATTTAAATAGTATTTTGTAAACCTCTAAATTAATCAATTATTTTAATTTGCTTCTTTGCTATTATCCTAATGACCATTCTCGTATGGCGATCGTATTTTTGAGACAGAAATGATTACTTAGGTACTTTTGTTTACTATTTATACTATTAATATTATACACACGAATTACCCAAATAGATACACTATATCTTATTTTTTAGCTTAATGACGCGTTGACGACCAATGCTCGCTTCTGATGATTTTAATTCTAATGTTATGATTTTGGTGTTCGGGACGAACCGTTTTTTTTTTGCAATTTCTGCACGCAGAGGCAGCAGGGTGTAAGGTAAGGACTATTTAAGAGTTGATGGAATCTAAAATGACAGTTCATTGGGTGAAAGCCATGGACTAAGGACTGGGCTATGGGGTAAAAAACCGGAAGCCTGCATAACAAAACGGTACTTACCCATCCAATTTTATTTCCGACAGTCGGTAACTCGCCCCCACAAGATGGGCTCCCACAAAAAGCGACATCTAGGATGGCTCAAGAACAACACCAGTGTGAGGGCTGTATTGCGGCTCCTTAGCCTCAACTATGGTCCCACCTGTCAGAATTGTCAGAAAGTACGAAACTTGGCTCGTATATAGCTTTAAGGTTTATAAGAATAAATAGAAATAGAAACACGCCAAGTAGTTATTGTTTCCCTCCCTCTCCCTACCCCACTTTTATATCCCCATTTTAGCTTTTATAATTTTAAATGAAAATTGTGAAAGCTACAATAAAAATGTCTAGAAGAAGTATATTCTCCATAAAATTCTCTACAACATTGTCTGTAGAAGTATAGGTATTGTTAAGACTTATAGTTATCAATAACTATGCTTAATTTATCTTTATAATATTTACGTCAGTGATTATGCACTTTTGTCTCAGGCGATACCGCTTGGCACGATTGTTCCTTAAGTGAAATATAGCTGATTAAGCCCGGTAGCCACGAGATCGTGCGTGTCTACCCCCAAAACGAGGGGGGTTTCCCAAGTCCAATCTATGCTATATTTCTTCCTGCTCTTAGCAAGTTGAGCAAGTTGTATATCATTTTCGTATAATTCAGTTCATTTTTAAAATAATTGTTATACCATTTCATATAAAAGAACTGATTTTTGCACAATAAAATAAAATTTATGTAACTTTTTCTGACAATTTTGGCCCTTACTCCTTAAGCCCATTATTCCTTATTCTTAAAAGCATCACTTCAAAGTAGGCACCTCTACATTTATTTGTGAAATATAATAATTAGTAGCGCGTGGCAGTGATGATTTTCATATACCTATGTATGTAATGGCCAAAGTCAAATATTAGTAATGTTTTAAAAAACACTGAATTTGATAATAGTTCATGCAACTATTAAAATGTCAAATTCACATACAATGTTTTAATCATTGTTTCAAGCGGTTTTGCCCTTTTTTGGTACAAATTTGTCGCTCGTTTTTTTCATACAAACTTTCTAAGTCACAAATATTATAAGGAGAAATTAAGCATAATATTATTTTAATATAAGTGTGAACAATATACTTCCAGAGATAATATTGTAGAGAATTATATGGAGAATATTCTTCTCCTAGTCATTTTTATTGTAGCTTTCACAGTTTTCATAACAACGTATTTTTATACTAAAAATAGGGATATACACCGTGTTTTTTTTGATTTGCGTTAATTTCGAGGGTGCATTCCTGAGCTTAAATTAAGTAATTTTCTCAAAGACACCGATATTCTAATTAACTCCATTTCGGAGATAATCAATCATAATTTTTTATATTATAAGGCCCTTACGAGCGTGTACACTTGCCTTAGGGCCTGTTTACTTATTGATTAGTGTTTAGTGCGAGTACATACATTTGCTACTAAACGTACGTACTATCTCGGACGATCGATGTTAGAAATGACATTGATATATCACAGTTTTCAATTGTTTGGTTGAGTTAAATGTAATGCCCATGTTACAACAACGCTATATGCAACATTTAGTTACTTTTTATAAATATAAAAATTGTAAAAAAAAAAAAACAAAAAAAATTTTTTTTTGAAAATTAACTGTGCCATTTAGTTTCCTTAAACGTACTTACCGAAACCCCGGAGTTAACACAATTCAATAAAAACACGGTGTATAAGTATGTGAAGTTTCATGCTTTCTGCAGGATGGGACCATATCTCCATACTAAATCGAGCTATGGGACCCCACTACTGAGGGTAGAGAGGTGCTTTTAATTTTTGATTAAAGTATTAGTAAGGGTCAAAAAATATTTTTCGTTGAACATTATGTGGATGTGGGGATAAAACGGTATTATGTTCAATTATTAAATTACGTATCGTATTGTTGTACAACAATTACATACACCACAATTGACAAACATTCGTTTTACAAACAAGGGTGACTTGACAATACTCGTACTACCTATAGATATATTTCTAAATTCGCCCTCATATCATTAGGAAGTCCGGCATAATGGGGATGTCGACATGAATCGCGAATATATAACATGTTATGTTTTTAGTATAGCAAGGAATATTAGAATACTGATAATCATATTTTGTATGTACGTGTAAATATGTGTAATAAATTAATTGAAAATAATGGGCGCGTGATAGGTGCCACAGACATGTTGTCACACCTGACCGTCACCACTAAAGAGTTTGTATATACAAAAACTCTATGTATTATTTATTTCGCTATTAGATATTACGTACAAAAAATATTATTACACGATATAAAGTATATTTTATCAGGGTAAATTATTGCTCTCAATTGTTGTCCGAGATGAAAATCAAAGGGTAGCTTCAAAAGATACATACTAGGTATATTTTTTTCTTATACATGTTTCTCGGTCGGGGCCCAGGCAAGTTCACTGATTGATTTGTTTTTATAAAGCACTAAAAATACCCAAAGGCTTCAAATTAATTTCCATCCCCTGCCTGGAATGCACTTTTGGATAAATTGAAAATTCTTACCAAAAAGTGTAGTAATTTACAGAGATCGGAAACCGGTATTTTTTCTATGGGAACGAAAACGGTATTTTTTCGTTCTTTGTTAATTATTTCATATCTAATTGGGCAATCTAATAATACGAAGTCGTTATCTAAAAACACAACCGAGTCCTATATTTGGAGTATAAAATAAACCGAAATATATGTATATTTCAAAGTTTTTCCAAAAAACCGGTTCCGATCCCTGGTAATTTAATAAAATATTTTTAAACTAGGTGATTTTTGCTATCACTGAACACAGAAACTATTTCTTACTTCCTTGTAGTAAAAAAAAATATGGTCGATGTTATAATATTGTCTGAGATCAGTTCTGGAGTTGAAAAACAACAAAAAAATGTGAAATTCTGATACTTTACGTTTATCAAAGAAAGTATTTTATCAATGGAAATTAATTTAGTACATTCAATAAATGGTGTAGTGCCGTCTTTACACCTCTTATTTTAGCACCTTATTACTATGGTCACGTATTAAAGTATTCAGCTATACCTATACCTTTGTGCATTGCAGACTTGTGCCCAAAACTCAAGCCTTATTGAAATTATACACCAAATGGGTTGAATGATTAAAACTATTTTATTAGCGCTTCCTTACCGCCGGATGAAAAAAATAAACCCTGATTGCTACCTGGATTATGATGTTATTTTTTGTCATTATTAGAATTTATTTTTGACAATCACAATATAGATTCATATAAATTGACATTTCAGAATATAATATGTGCTGCTACAGGAACCGAAATCTTTCATTAAGGAAACTTTTTTCTGAATTATCCAAATATTCATACATTTTTATTCAAAAGTTAAGCGCAACGCAAGCTTTCTTGAGCTTACTTAGCTGTGAGTCAATCTGTGTAAGAATATCCTATAATATTTATTTATATATTTTGACGACCTGTCGGGCTTAGTGGGTAGACCCTGCCTGTGAAGCCGATGGTCCCAGGTTCAAATCCTCGTGAGCATGGATATTCGTTCCGAGTCATGGGTCTATCACTCTATGTATTTAAGTATTTATCAATGTTTATATATTATATATATATCATTGAAAAAGTAACTTTAACTTATGAAAGCATAGTAAAATACAATTCCGGAATTTTCGATATTTAGTGGTCTCAATTCCGGAATTGTAATATCGGAAAATTAATCCGAGATTCTCGGATTGCAGCCTATATTGTAGGGTTGAAGCAAAAAAAAATCACCCCGACTTTACGTGTAGGGGAGGTACAGTTAGCATCAAAAGTAGCGGATCAAATAACGCTTCATAAGTATCTACCATTCTGTTACAGCTGAACAAAAAGTAATGTGTTTAATATAGAACAACAAAGTGAGAGTCAGAATGGCGGGTGTACCTAAATAAAATTAAATGAAAACCATACCATATTTTTGTACCTAATTTGTACTATTTAGTACCTCCTTTAAAAAAAATTGTACCTCACGGTACTTAAAGTTATCACCAAAAAACAGGTCACCCGCCATCCTGACAGTCAGAATGGCGGGTGTACTTTATTACGCTATGTTCCCGTGGTTATTGATAAATTCTATAAAACCCTAATTTTTGTACCTTTTTTATACCTTCATATTCAATTATAATACGAGTTATTTTATTTTTGGTTTCCAAGTTTTACTCATTTTATATTTTGCTTGCTATTACAATTTTGCAGGCGTTATAATTTTTCAAATTATCGATTTCATTTTTAAGAAAAAACGCTAAGGTACAATTATTTTTATTACGCCAGGATTTAGTACCTTTAATGTTTAATCTGTTAAGTTCAAATAACTCAGTAAATCATGTCTGATTTTATTTAGGTACACCCGCCATTCTGACTCTCACACAACAAAGACTGTAAAAGATATACTTTTGAACGCGAATTCTAGAAATTTATCTATATTTGGAAAAATTATCCGAAATATCAGATACTTTTGGCGCGTTGTTTCATCCGCTACTTTTGATGCAGACTGTACCCTAAAAACAATTACGTTTTTAGATTTTATTGTATGACTTTGTCGGCTTTATTGATTTATATATCCGCGCCGAAATGCAGCTTTATACTCGTAGCACTAACGATCACGGAGCAAAGCCTCGGACAGACAGACGGACAGACATACAAAAATTTTTCTGGGGAGTCAGGAACTTTGGAGGATAGGATAGAGTATATCCGAATAATAAACCTTTTTCTTACAATATGATTTTTTTGTAAGTACATTGCATGTCTGCATTATGTTATGTGAGCACTTAGCACACAGACCGTGTGACTTTGCATGTGTGCCTTGCCGAATGTTATTACTTGCTTGAGATATACCAAGTTTTTTTGCGGTGCCTACGACTGCCTATACATGTTAGAAATAAGGACTGGGTAGGACGGGGTGTCGGCGTCGTCAGTGCGCGCGCAGTGTATCGAACGCGGCCGCCACTTTGCCAGCGCTCGCCCGCTGTTACGCGCGTACGATACGAGTACGTGAGACGTATTCTGATTGTAATAACAGGTTATGAGTTTGATCGGGGTTTGTTATGGTATTATCTTCTCTTCTTCTTTTAAAATATGGCTTCCATCAAATCTAAGATGATTTTGCCAATGTCAAGTTTCGTTGTGAGTTTTAAGTGTGCTCGTAGAGCATGACGTTGTTCGGTAGTTGCTTTTAGTAAAGAGATAGCTGGACTTTACTAAAAGCCACGATGGATTGCCGGATGTTGATTAAAACATGGTTAAACGCGTTTCAAGATTAGTTTTTCATTAACTGCACACTTCCACGATGGTTCACTGCATAATAAGCTATCAATACTACACTTTGAACAACATAAATGAGCAAAACACAAAAAAATATTCTCGATACGTCTTCGCCATCTTGAATCTCAACGACAACCTGGATATTATCCGTCGGTGTTAAATGTGACGTTCATGGTTGAAGTAATGTCAGTGTCAAAAGTGACATTTCGTCAACCAGAAACGTTAGTTAATACTAGCTTTCACTAAGGGACTTCATGAAAATAGTTTGACTGAAAAATCCCGGTTAAAACTAGGTTTACCTAGTGAAAACGCGTTTTCATTGAAGCGATACGGAATAATTATTTGTCATGTAACTAGGGAAACATGTTTACTTTAAACGGGTTTTGCGGTAACATTGTTATCCTTACTAAGTGTGTTTTACCATAGAATCGAAACCACTAAGCCGATCTTGATTAAAGAGATGTTAATTGAAATTTGGCCGACAATGTAGATCATGTACCATTTTTGGAAAAGTCAATTTTTGTTCCTCGAGAATTAAACAGTTTACGGCGGGGGTTGATTTGGAACAAGTGAATGTTTTTACGAACAAATATGACTGATTCTATAAAGTTAAAACTCCTAATCTAACAAAATGTGGTTTGCAGTTAGTTGTCTGTTTAATATTTACTATTATTCAGATGCCCTTTTTAAGGTTTCGTAGTCAACTAACCCTTATAGTTTCGCCATGTCCGTCTGTCTGGCTGTCCGAGACTTTGCTCCGGTCGTTAGTGTAGTGAAGTGGGGGTGATTTTTTTTTAGCTTTAACCATACTGTGTGGGATATCGTTGGAAAGGTATTTCAAAACTAATAGGGGTCTTCAACAAACAAAAAATTATAAAGGGAATATATTCGGATATAATCGCTCCGAAAGAAAAAAAAAGTGTCCCACCCCCATAGGTCCAAAAAAAATATAAAAAAAAAACGTGGAAGTAGAGCTTAAGAAAGACATTAAATGAGAACTGACATGAGTGGACATGATCCGTTTAGCTGTTTTTGAGTTATCGTCTAGCGTCTACATAAGTGTCTATGGTAATGCCTAATAGCGAGAAATTGAATACTTCTTCAATGTTAAACTGTTTTGCTTGCTATATTACTTACGTCTAATGCGCGTTATTGGTGTGGTCTCAACTGCATAAGGTTAGTTATTTTGCTATTGATTTCAAGTTGTGATTTTTTAACCTGCTGACTATTTCGACATATGTTTCAGTTATATGTTTGTGGGCGTAATTACTCGTGGAGCTTTTGAAAAGTACTGAAACATCATAGGCATACATTATGCACTTGTGCTCTGTAATTCTTGGCAGATCGTTAATTATGATTTTGTCAGGCCATGCTCAGTGTAGGGTTTTAAATGTAGTTAGGTACCATTCTATCAGAACAGGCCAAATTGGGGCTATTAATTAGTAAGTATCATGTAGATACATTACGAGCATTGTCAATTGTGTTTGACTAAAAAATACAAGAAACATGTATCTACGCTATAAAAATGAATTCTTCTAGTCAAGAAAATATAAATATTCCTGGCAAAAATACATCGTTTTCTTTCAACATTGTCCTCACGCCAATATAAATATTAATTTCTATTAAAGTACTTACAGTTATGCAAAGGTCTTCTTATTTCCTCGCAGTAGTCGTGAAATGGCTCAACTGGAAACGCGGACTCGTATTATTTGAGGGCTCCACTGTCGTGTCGGCCCGCAAACTCACTCGTACATCTTTCAGCGGTTTTCCGGCCTCTCCTACAATGTACTATTGTGCGCCTTATGTATGAGTAGGTATAATATAACCTATCTATAGTTATATATCATTGGTTAAAATGGCATCGTTTGATTGATTAAGTAATATTTTAACAAATTTTGTGCTTGCATGACTTTTTTATTCCAGTTGTAAGCCGGCTGATGTTTTTTTTTGTATTTGTTTTATACGCTTGGATGGCCTGTCTAACAGTAGTTAGTTATAGTTCAGGAATTTTCAAACTCTTTGAAGTTTTCATTTACAGTTTTACAATTATTTGTTTATTCTAATTAATTTCGCTAACCGCACATTTAAATGATGTTACTTATACTTACAGCGTTAAAATTAAGTTTTTGGATATATTCAATTTCTAAGAGTGTTTGTTGTCAAGGAAAGTAATTACCTTTTCCATTGTTTTTGAGCTCCCGATATTTCGACGCAGTTACACGCATCTTGTTCACGGGTGAAACCTTCCAATAGGCAAATCCAAGGTAATGACAATAGTACACTTTGGTACAAATACACTTATATTATTCACTTCAATATCAAACAGTACTTTTTTAACTTCAACTGTACAAGTCTAAAGTGGACCCTTGCCTTTAATAACGTCAAATAGCACCTAAAATAGAACTGGTATATGTGTATTATATGTACCCTCAATACTAACCGGTGGTGGAATAATAATCATATTGGAATAGAGGGTAGGCGTGTTGCTACACGGGTAACTGGAGATAGCGGGTGGGTGTCAAAGCTGTGTAGACCGTGCTCGGTCTACCCTCATTCGTGCGCGTCGGCTGCGTTCGCATTTAACGTTACCACTGGTCGCGTCCACACTTTTTGGTCTATCCATAATTTATAATTCTTTGAACTTAAATTAGTGGGGTAAGCAAGTGCAGTGAGTATGCACTTTTATCTCAGGCGATGCCGCTTGACACGATTGTTCCTTAGGTAAAACTAAGCTGGTTTGGCCCAGTAGCTACGAGATCGTACTGTGCCCCAAAAAAGGGGAGAAAGGATCGGCTCACCAGGTCAAATATATCAAAATATATGTAATATTTTTTCCTCGTCTTAGAACTAGGGCAAGTTATACAAGGTGGCCAAAAAATATGTGCATTCCCGTTGCCAGGGAGGTCTTGGGCTTATACTGAGCAATTTTTACTATGGGACCAACCCCGATCTCGCGAAAAAAAAAATTCCCCTTCCATAGAAAATGGACCAGCTAAAATGTATGAAACAGCCAGAATTTTTTTTCACGATTTCGGGGTCGATCATTTTCGTATAATTTAATCCTAAAGGATAGAATTACAGTATTAGTACACAACAAAAAAATTCAAAAACTTGAAAAAGGGGAGTGGAAATTAGTACGGGAAATGAATAACCGCAGAACCGATTTAGTTGAAATTTGGTATGTAGATAGTTTTTGTTGTGGGGGAGGATATAGAACAGTTTTCAACCCCAAAATCATCCGTAAATGTGAAAAAGGGGAGGAAAGAGCGTTAGGAGGGAAAAGGGGGTTGAAATGTGTATGGTGAATCAGTAAAAAGCAGATTGTAAAAAAGATGCCCCCAGAATCCCCAGACACGTATTCCAGGATGTTTAATAGTAAATCACCCCAACCCTATAAATCAGGGGATGGAAGATTTTCTGAACAAACTTACAAAAAGAAGTGAAATCCCACCGGAAACATTTTCATGTAAAATGTTGCCAAGACGATACCGTAAGACTCGCACTGTCAAAAAATTATCAGATCTCTTGTAGACCCAAGCTTCTAACTCTACAAGCCCTAACTTGACAAACTCTACACCTTAGTCAAAATATGTACCTGGGACGTTTCGTTACTACAAGAACTATTGTATGATGAAAAATAATTAATAGTGAATACATTTTTCACCTTAAGCCTATGTGACGATAGCGATACGGCCAAGCCACATATTTTGATTAAGGTGTAGAGTTAGTGAAGTTAGGGCTTGTAGCTTAGAAGCTTGGCTCTACAAGAGATCTGATAACTTTTTGACAGCGCCAGCTTTATGGTTTCGTCTTGGCAACATTTTACATGAAAATGTTTTTGGTGGGATACCTTTATCCTCAACTGTTAGTATGTAATTGTTATTATTTGTAAATATAACGTCTATGCAAAAGTAGAAACTGGTGCTATACTGATTATTAGCATAGAGCTTCTTTTCCTTTCAAGCAAAATTCTAAAATGTCATATAGCTGTGATAAATGCGATATTTGTAATTTATCGCCACCTGACATTCCAGGTAGGCGCTTCATTGAGCGGTGCCGCCATCGCACCCGCGCTCGCGCCGCCCGCCGCCGCTGCCTCCGCGTCGCGCCGCGCCGCGCCGCCTGCGATAATAAGTCATATCACAACTTCACAAGCGCCAGCGAACACTGACTCAATCACAAATCCAGTATCTGGGGGTATTTCCACTAGTTACCACAAAGTTGTTACTAGTGGTAACTACTGGATTTTTTTTCCCACCTTTTACCAGTGGTAACTACTTTTTGATTATGATCACTTTTAAGGCAGTTTACTGAAATATGTACCTACTAATAGACTTATAATTATTTATTAAAGTACCTACTCCATATTTATAGTAGAGTCAGACCAAGATAAGTTGGCAGCGATTTGGATAGCCCAGCCTGAGCAAGTGTTAATAGTCTACTTGACAAACTGAAAACGGCGATATTATTATAATATAATACCTTTGACGACCGGTTTGGCCTAGTGGGGAGTGACCCTGCCTACGAAGCTGATGGTCCCGGGTTCAAATCCTGGTAAGGGCATTTATTCGTGTTATGAGCATGGATATTTGTTCCTGAGTTATGGGTGTTTTCTATGTATTTAAGTATTTATAAATATTTATATATTATATATATCGTTGTCTAAGTACCCTCAACACAAGCCTTATTGAGCTTACTGTGGGACTTAGTCAATTTGTGTAATAATATCCTATAATATTTATTTATTTATTAATATTAATAAAAAAGTTGTTACTTGCGGAACTGTATGTCATTATTTGCACTTTTTATTCGGCGCTGAAAATATGTGATTTTGCGTACGGGCGAGCGGCTTCAAAAGCTAGTACTTACGTCAGATAGAATATTTTTAAAGGTCTTAATTTAGCCGTGTCTTATCCAACCTCGACATTGGCAGAATCATCAACATCTTGATGGAGCCATACTCGTAACACGAAAAATTTATTGATTGAAGGTCTTAATTGTCTATGTAAAAATTTATATAAAGTATGACGTAAAAGTGGCTGTGACAGAATCGGACAGACAGACGGACATGACGAATCTATAAGGGTTCCGTTTTTTGCCATTTGGCTACGGAACCCTAAAAAGTACTAAAAGATTATTTTTCAACAAGTTAGGAAATTGTTTTTAACAAAATTTTCTTCATTGTAAACAAAAAAAAAATTAAAAACAATTATCTCAATTTTTTTTTGCTCCGTGTTGGCCTTCTTGTATATGCGTTTAACAAAATGTTTAAACGTTTTACAGTACACATGACCCTTTAAATGTTCGTCATAGTTACATAATGTGTTAATTTACGCACTAGTGTACAGTAGTAGTATCACCATATGTAGGTACTGTTATTATACTGCTTGCATTATGATGCTTTATGATGCAAGTGTGCTAAGTTGGTCATTTCACACGAGGCGAAATTGTGCGCGCGAGCTGTAAGCGAGCGCGCAATAAGAAAGCCGATGAGGGTAATGACCAATGCAAACGCGTTCATACGACGTTTTTCAACACACTTGCGAGGAAAAAACAAAACTTTTTTGTCAAAACAGTAAAAGTACCATTTTCAAAATGGTGGCTTACAGTTTTAACATCGAATACTTGCACCAAAGCGTGCTGGGCTTGTAGGCACTTATTCGCCAGTTCATTGGACTAACACGTTTTCCAAGAAAGACTGGGCGTTTTAGCTGATTTTCCATTGAATAAAAGTTTCATATGCCGCCAATTATTTTCACCCGCTTTTGATGGAAAAAGGCTATCTTTCTCGGCTCTGGCCTCTATTAGTATTACTGGCAGCGTCAATTTTTTGTTCTCCATTTTCAATGCTTGGTAATGACATTTTCGTCAATATATAAACTAAAAACATTAAAAAAACTCCAATGATACGACAAATACGGAAAATGGCTGGCGCGTTATTTTACGCACGATTCCAATGCGCGCGGAAGGCAAAGACGAGAACCAAATCGACAATCTGCCAATTTAAAAATGTAATAAAACCGGCCAAGAGCATGTCGGGCCACGCTCAGTGTAGGGTTCCGTAGTTACTCTTCCGTCACAATAAGCTAAACTGGAGCTTAAAGTATAGTAAATTGTTAACCAAGGGATGAAACGGTACCTTTCACCCGAGTTAAACAAATAGGCAAATTTGCATAATCAGTACCTAATTAAAGTAAGTCTTTTTACTATGAAGGGAAAACTTTTTGCGATAACTCAAAAACAGCTAAACTGATCATGTTCGCTATAGTTTTCATTTAATTTCTTTCTTAAGCTCTACTTCCACGATTTTTTTCATAATTTTTGGACCTATGGTTCAAAAGTTAGAGGGGGGGGACACATTTTTTTTTTCTTTCGGAGCGATTATCTCCGAATATATTCACTTTATCAAAAAATGTTTCTTAAAAACCCCTATTAGTTTTGAAAGACCTTTCCAACGATACCCCACACTCTAGGTTGAAGCAAAAAAAAAATTTCACCCCCACTTTACGTGTAGGGGAGGTACCCTAAAAAAAATTAAATTTTTAGATTTTATTGTACGACTTTGTCGGCTTTATTGATTTATATATCCATGCCAAATTTCAGCTTTCTAGCACTAACGACCACGGAGCAAAGCCTCGGACAGACAGACAGACAGACAGACAGACAGACAGACAGACAGACAGACAGACAGACAGACAGACGGATATGGCGAAACTATAAGGGTTCCGTTTTATGCCATTTGGCTACGGAACCCTAAAAAAGCGATAAAATGTCATGTTTAGTCATTAATGTAATTTACAAGATAATCTATAAATTATGTTTGGTGATTTGGTGTGATAAAACCTCTTTGAACTAACATTTGAAACCTAATAGTTGGTTTAAAAAAATGTATTACTCGACCAAATGAAGAAGTCTCTGTTTGCATGCATATTATTAGCAATCAGTTACCTTCTTAACTCAGTCGGATAATATAATGAAAAAGCACGAGTGTTATAATATACTGAAAAAGCACGCGTGTTTAATATCTAGGATTATCAGCCAAAAATCGGTGGAATAAAAACGTCGTATTGAGCAAGTGTGTTGAAAATAACTATTACTACCCTGACGGAACACCTGTACCAAAAGTGACAGAGTTTAAATATCTGGGCTCATTGATGACAGTAGACGCAGACATCGATGCAGACGTAGCGAATAGAGTGAACGTGGGGTGGCAAAAATGGAGAAGCTTAACAGGAATGATGTGTGACCCTCGAATGCCAATCAAAACTAAGGGAGAGGTATACAAGATTGCAATAAGACTTGCTTTACTGTACGGCGCTGAATGTTGGACTGTCAAACGAAGTCATGAACAGAAAATTCATGTAAATGAAATGAAAATGTTGAGGGATGGTTGGGGGGTGTTACTAGACTAGATATTTGTATTAGAAACGAACATGTAAGAGGTAGTTTCAAGGTAGCTCTATTACCTGAAAAAATAACAGAAAGTCGACTAAGATAGTACGGACACGTTATGCGATGAGACGATGACAATAAAACACGGTAGAGGGCGCCCGCCCCGCACCTGGTGGACAAACATGTCCCGAACAATAAAGCATGCCAAGCTAGATACAAAGACAATCTAGGACAAAAGTGCCTGGCGTAAATTCATTAGGAGAGACGACCCCACCTAAAGTGGGAAAAGGAAACTTCGCACGAAGCCAATACCTAGTATTATATGATCGGTGCCAATGCCAATACTAAACAAATAAACCTACAACACACAACATGCTTACAGATTTTAATTATTTGTTATGATAGAACTATGTTACGTAACGCTGCTGCCTATAAAATAGTAAAATATAATAAATTGTTCTCCTGGGTCACCAAGAAAAATCGATTAATTTTAAGAATTCTGTTCGTTTTTAAGTTCTAGTTAGATTGACCTATTGGTCGATTCATTATAATATACGTGACAAATTACAAAAATGCATAGATTTCAAGATAAGATTTATTTTATTTTATTGGGACACGAGATGACAATAAAAAGTTGATCGACCCTTCGAAAAGTTGATTCGCTCATAAAAGGAATTTTCATTTATTATTAATAAATATTACGCATAGAATAAATTGAAAAGAGCCTAACGGAAGGCACCTGGTTTTTTTTTGTATTACATTTGTATGTCACAATGGCTAAGAAGGCACTTTGTCGGCAGATCAGAATGGTGGAATGTTTTTCTGCTAACTGCTGACTAAGAGAGCAAAAAGGTTAGAGGTGGTTGACTGAACATCGGTGTGTGCAGTTGCAGTGGCTTGCAGGTGAATGCTAAATCTGAATGCTGTGACGAATTTCTAAACACTTCACATTTGTAATTTGGTGAATAAGTAAGTGATTTTTAACTTGGCCCTCGGTGGTTTGAAGGACATACGGAGCTAACACGTGTTAAGGATGACTCACGCTAAGCCGGTCCGGGGCCGGGCCGGAGCTTCCGGCGCTTCGTTTTCTATGGAAACCACACGTGATCACCGATCAGCCATCATAGAAAATGACGTGTCGGACGCCTCGGCCGGCTGTAGCGTGAGTCATCCTTTAGTTCCGATGTCCGGTTTACGTTGGCTGCAAAGACATTTTAGGACCTGTAGGCAAGGTACTTTGTATGCACCTCCACCCACGTGTATCTTACAAGAACATTTTAGATAAGATAAGATAATACATAATTTATTAGCTATTAAGTAGAAAGCTCATTTTGCTTCATTGTGCCCCAATTCATTAAAATATATATGCGAGGTCAACATTAATCAAAAGGATTAGGTACCAATATTAAAATAAGGTAATAAGTTGGATGACTTTTCAAACAATCAAATAGATTAATTATAATGTAATATATACTCTCGCAAACCCTTATTGTCAGTAGAAAAAGGCGAAACTTTTCAATCTCCCATTGACGACACACGGCTCTCAAGTCACCACGAATTCAGAGATAGTATCTATATTAAATTTTTATCTAGATTTAAGCCAATTATTTATTTATTTATGTATGTTCAGGAGAACCAACAGCTAAAGTAATGCTAACACTGACGCACACACACATGCGTACAAAGTTTGAAAAATTGAAAATGAAAATACATAGAAGCCATTAAAATAGACCCTAGGTTCGGAAACACTTAGTTCATTAGCGCCCAGAATAATTGAGGTCTTGAAGTTCGAAAGAAAGAAAGAACATAAAGTAAAGTATATCAGATGTTAATGCGGATAAAGCATATTTTAAAATTCATATCAACGCGCTAATGCACTAAGTTGATGAATAAAATGCATTTAATCGCCTAATGAAAACTTAATAAAGAAACAAAAGAAAAAACAGAAAAAAACAGTATACATGTAATAATACAGAGAAAGAATTGATGTAGTAATACCATATCCATTATGTATAATGTTATTGTAAATGTATATTTAGTTCTATAAGGTTTTATAGTATTACCTGCAGAGCTTGTTGGCACAAATTCGTGAACTGCGAACATGGAACTAGTATGAAAAAAGAAAGGATCGGCATTATATACAAACTTTGTATAAAGACAAAGGTGAACGAAATCTTACCGGACATGTTTCGTCTTGTCGTCACAGGTCGGCATGACTAACACAGACTAACCCAAAGCCAGCCCAAAAAAAAACGACTACGGATTGGCGTGAACAATGTGCGGATCAAGATATAAATGTAACCATGAAATAACAAAATAAATGTTTGATACAACGTGCTTAAGATCCAATATGTATTTGCATCTCACATTTTGCTTAATGAGAGGGTACCTATGACGCAATGCACATTGGACCAAGAAATTGGACAGGTGGAATATCACACTAGCTAGTAGCCAATACTTTAAATCTTTTTAAACGTACTCCAGATGAGGTCAGGTAAGTACTTTATAAATCCTTATAACGGTCAATTACCTACGCATTGAATGGGTACTATTGGCATCTCTACATATAGCCAAGACGGTAGAGCCAGACCATGCTAACTCTGCAGCGATTTTGATAGCACAGATTTAGCGTGTTATTAAACGTCATAATTTCATAGAAGTTCGACATTTAAAATAACACACACAGTCTGGGCTATCAAAATCACTGCAGAGTTAGCTTGGTCTGACTCCAGAAAAGACTACGGTTTACCCAGGCTTCATAAATCCTTACGCATTTTTATAACCTCTAAATACTTAGTGTAAATAAATACTAAGCATTCTCAAAATAAGTATGTAAGTATAATAAAAATATAAATACATATGTATATATATTTATGCTGGAAGATAACGAGCGCAGCATAACTAATTATCGGTGGTCGCTAGTCGCACTGCACCCCGTCCCCGATTGAAACGACAAATCTATCGCGGCGTTGCAAGAGCGCGCGGAGCGCAGCGCAGTCACGCAAGGCGGCGCGGGCGTGAGCAACGCGATTGGAATGCGTCCTCGTTCATGACGCTCACTGGCCGTTTGGTTCCAAGCGGTACATTGAAGCTCAGACCTCCGATTACGCATAGCTATTGAGAATCTCGGGGTCAAGTTATTTTACGCATGAGCTCACAGTGGAGACAATGTTTGGTGAACAGAAAGGATGCGCGGGACCCGCGCCCTCGTCCGTGGAATTCGCTTCCCCGCGCCCCTTTTATATTTTGTATCTACGCTATCTACAGCAATCTAAGCATTTTATTTCTCGTTTTTTCTGATGGTATGGAAACATACCAACATTTGGCCATTCATAACAAGCTTTCGCTAACCAGGTATCGGCCACTGAGAAAGCTGGTTTCTTAAATCTTTAGGTAGGCACCTACTTTGAACTTAATTTGTTTTAAAATATGCTGGCCGTAAAATACATAGTTTATGTAGATGTCCATGATTTCAACACCTACTAATGTAGGTTATACATTATGTTTTTCTGAATATATCCTTTAATATTGTTCCTATTCAATCAATGGGGCTGTGTTAATGTTAGTCAATGAACGTATAATTAGTATTAATAACTGAAATTAATTTTAATTTTAAGTTGAGCTATGGTTGGTTCTAAAACTAAACACCCTGATATTTTGTCCGCACTTCTCCTGATTGTTTCAAAACAACTTTTTGTTTATTTGTTGAGGACCTACAATATTATTTTAGCAATTCTGGCAGCTTGAAATTTTAAGTCGGACGTTTTTAGTTTTAAGTTTTTTCCCGAGAATTTTTTCATGTGCCCTCTGTTGACGACAAAGTTATACCAGACTTTAACCATTATTTTATGATAAAGCACACTTCTTGTACGACTGTTTGTAGCAGGTTTTATAACTTTGCGCCATTCCTTTATTAGGGTAGTGGCACCAAAAGATGATCGACCCCCCAGAAGATGAACGTTTGGCTTTAAAATCTTAATAAATAGACACGCTTAGTAGTATTTTTTACTAAAACTTATAATTCTTCCCCGTGGCTAATATTTCAGTTCTAAGACAATAAATCTACGTAGATGCGAAGGTGAGCGGCCACCGCGTACACGCTTCGCTCCAAAAATTGAGACAATTTTTAGGGTTCCGTAGCCAAATGGCAAAAAACGGAACCCTTATAGATTCGTCATGTCCGTCTGTCTGTCCGATTATGTCACAGCCACTTTTTTCCGAAACTATAAGAGCTATACTGTTCAAACTTGGTAAGTAGATGTTTTCTATGAACCGCATTAAGATTTTTACACAAGAACTGAACCTCAAAAAATCTTTTTTCATCAAACCCATACGTGTGGGGTATCATGGATAGGTCTTTAATAATGATATTTAGGTTTCTAATATAATTTTTTTCTAAACTGAATAGTTTGCGCGAGAGACACTTCCAAAGTGGTAAAATGTGTGCCCCCCTCTCCCCCTCCGTAACTTCTAAAATAACAGAATGAAAAATCTAAAAAAATATATGATATACATTGCCATGCAAACTTCCACCGAAAATTGTTTTGAACGAGATCTAGTAAGTAGTTTTTTTTAATACGTCATAATATTTAAAAAAAAAAAATTTCTTCAAACCCATACGTGTGGGGTATTTATGGATAGGTCTTCAAAAATTATATTTAGGTTCCTAATATAATTTTTTTCTAAACTGAATAGTTTGCGCGAGAGACACTTCTAAAGTGAAAAAATGTGTCCCCCCCCCCTGTAACTTCTAAAATAACAGAATGAAAAAAAAAAATGATATACATTACCATGCAAACTTTTCATAGTTTCCTTTTTTTAAATCCTAGTCTTGGCGGGAGTCCAAATTACTAGCATTAATACGCTCCGAAGTCGGTCGCAGCGTAACTTCAACGGGACTAATATCTCCAACGGCGGGTGATATGCATCTCGATTAGGTACCAATCCTCTGCCCGCAATTTCAGAGACACTAACATTACGGATACGCTCTGACTCCAGCACAACGTCTAATTTTCCACCATACGCATTCGTCACTTCGTCCATTTCATACAAACCACACGTTGCTAAAAAATACGAGTAATAACATTGAATACTTTGCGACGTATAAAGTGGATTTAAGTTTAGGTCTCCAAATAAGATCACCACCCCATTTAGTTGGTCAAACATTTGTTCTACAGTTTGGAACCAGCACATGTACTTATCGTCTGTAGTACCAGGAGGAATGTAAACCACACACACGTAACAAACAACGCCAGCAAAAGTCAAAGAAATCCAGAGGTTCTACCCAGGGGTCTCGAGGTCTCGACGCCTCTTCATAATGAGTCCAGGGCGCGCGGCAAACATCACGCCACCTCCACGCGAACCAATGGCACGGTCTCGACGCATTACGCTCCACCCACCGCAGGAAAGTTCAGCATCATCAACAGAATCGGTTAGAAAGGATTCAGTCACAGCGACGACGTCACAATCTCACGAAAGCAAGTTTAATCTAAAATGCTTAAGCTTCGTCTTTAGGCCCCTGACATTCTGGTAAGTGACATTTAGTATTGATTTTAAATTTGCCCTGGGTTTGGTATTAGGAGCGAGAAGGTTTGGTCTCCGAAATAACCACATCTTAACTATAGCAATAATAGCAGTCTTTGCCCCGGAGTAAAGTATCGCCTCGCTTTGTTGAGCACACAGTTATTTTAGATGCCAGCGCAGCCTTCCCTTCCAGGGGGCTACGGAATTGGACGTCATTGGGGTTGTCGACACCAAGGATCCCAATACTCCCTGGACACTGAAAAAATACATTAATTTCTTCCGCTTTCTAAATTACTAAAATAATTTTTAATACATCTTGTTTAGAATTGGGCAAAATGAAATACATATACACTGGACATAACGACATGCCATACAGAGGATGACGACAACCGTCCCTATAATAATTGCAATGAACTTTAATCCCGTTCTAAGCCCAGTGAAAGCTGGTTGCGATGTAAAAATTGTTCTCGTTGGGGTCGTGCTTCATGTGCTGATGTTTTAAAGAAGACCAAAAATTTTTTTGCGAATTATGACCTTAGAATTTTAGTATTCCATTATGTCCATGCTTAGTGTGTCAATTCGCCCATACGATATGGACAAAATCGTTTTTTTCATTCCTATATTTTTCTGAATATATCCTTTAATATTGTTCTTATTCAATCAAAAGGATGTGTTAATATTAGTCAAAGAACCTATAATTAGTATTAATAACTGAAATTAATTATAATTACTTTAAATAATAGGCGGGTCAGGCGAGGAAAACGCGCGCACCGCCTCGGCCGAAGCCGGTTTGCGCGTAAGGAAATTGCCTCGCGTGTATGCTCGCTCTGTGCGGACCAGCCTAATGAAATATGGTTCAAAAACAAAGCACCCTGTCATTTTGTCCGTACTTCCCCTACTTTCAATGAAAACCATTGCGAACATGATGATTTAATGCAAGTCTTCTCTTCGTAGTAAAAAAAACGAACAAAGCGCTGCGAAGGTACTCATTTATGCTTAGATAATAATTTCTACGATACTTACTCGTACTAAGAGCCCTACAAAATAACGTTTAGCTTATTCTGACAGAATGGAACCCTACACTGAGCATGGTCCGACATGCTCTTGGCCGATATTTTTCACGTCTGACCCGTTAAGGAATGTTTAGTTAGTTAAGTGGAGTTCAATAGAAAAGACAAATAATGTACCTATGTGCCTAAAAAAACCAAATTACCTTCATTTCTTCGTAAATCTTGCTCTTTTCGTGGACAACCATGATTGTATCAACATTTATATACTTAAACCTTTTATGTATATAATATACTATTTAAAATACATGTTAATTATTAATATTTCAATTAAAAGAACGTAAACCTTTTAGGTCATACGTTAAATGCTTACAAAATCTGTCATATTTGGATACACGGCAGTGCCTATGGCCTCGCGCATCAAATAGGTAAAACTCAGACACAACGTTAAATGTTCGTTATTTCTTGCGCCACCAGAGGGCCTCGCTAAATGTACCTTGCCCACATAAAGTTTTGGTCTTGCCCCGCCACTGAAAGTAAACTACATTAAAAAAATTGATCAGATACCGCAATGTACTTAATGAAAATTGCATGCAAGTTCTTGCTAGTTTAAACGTCACTTTATAAATCATTCGGAAGTATGTAGATTGTATGTAATTTTGTAACAAAAGCTTTTTAGGGTTCCATTATCACAACGAACTCTTAATATTTGAGTGTAATTGTAGTATAGCTAAAGCTTTGCGGCATTAATGCAGTCTGCAGTAATATATCCGTCGGTTACTGTTGAAGCTGTCAAAATCGCTGTACCTGCCAGGATTTTTGACATTTGCGGTAGTAATGCAGTCGGCAGCAGTATTTCGGCAGCTGCATTACTGTCACAAATGACAAAAATCCTGGCAGCTACAATGTTTTTGGCATTGCAACGCGCTTGTAGCGGCGCCAGAGGGGTGACACTAGCAATAAAGTTATAATATTTTATGCAACAGTTGTATAAGAAGGGTAAAAAAAGGCGAGTGGCGTGAGTTACAATGTGAGCCGGAGCCGAAGGCGTAGGCGAAAATTGTAAAGGAATACGCCACGAGCATTTTTTGGCCTACTTATACAACGTTGCATACAATACTTTTCCTACGAGTGAACAAAAGTAATACTAGAATAATAGTAGAATCATATAGGTAAACAAACCAAAAGTATACAGTTAAATACACGAGCATACCTTCTTACGCGCCCTGCCCGCCGCGGCCCGGCTGGTCAGCGACACCTTCTCGTGAATCATGAGGTCCTGGCACTTGCTCCTTGCTAAGTTCAATTTTTGGACAGTTTTTTCTCGATTTTGGCCACAGTTAACCTATGGAGACTAACAATCAACGCTAAGCGGTCTTCGTAGCCTATGGGTGTTGCTATATTACGGGTGTCACATGTTACGCGTGTTTCTGACTTAAGAAGCAATTGTTTCTACTATACAACCAAATGAATGTTTTGTAAGTTGGCAACAATGCAATAAGTTTGAAACTGTATTTATAAACTATAACTGATTTTACAGTACATATGGTGCTACTTTACCGCACTAGTGCAAAAATTAGCATATTACGTCAGTGTGTCGAACATTTAAAGGGCCATATGTACTGTAAAACGTTGTACGATACATGTGCGAATAGGTAATTCGCAACTCGTGTCGATTTAAAAACCTCTTCGGTCGTGTTTTAATTTATCGTCACTCGTTTCAATTTTCCTATTTTTCGCACTTGTATCGTAACGTACTATTGTTAAGTTGGTAGCCATTAATCGCAGTAACGTTATAACGATTTTAAAGCACAAGTGCTGTTATGAGGAATACAGAATATATAGACTGTTCTTCAAACCTTTTATATATGTTCTTATATTCGTGTTGCGTAGAGGAGTAGGAAATAGTATTTTATGCAACAGTTGTATAAGGGTCAAAAAAGGCGAGTGGCGTGAGTTACAATGTGAGCCGGAGCCGAAGGCGTAGGTGAACTTTAGTTTTTACTCCGTTTTGTGGTATTTTGAGTAAATTCCTAGCTAAAAATAATCTTAAATTGTAGTATGTATCATATTATTGTACAATAAGTTCGTAGATTTAATACTTAACTGTAGTTTGTTCTGTACATAGTGTAGTGTTCATATTGTTTAATAGTTGTATGTAGTCTATTAGTTAGTCGTAATTTGTATTTCTTTGCAGATCGGATACTCCACCGAACACTGTCTATGACCGTAATAAGATTCATATACTAGCCGTGTCTTATCCAACCTCGACATTGGCAGAATCATCAACACGGATGGAGCCATAACACGAAAAATTGATTGATTGATTGGAGCCATAAAACAAAAATTGATTGATTGGTTCTCTATTAAATTTCAAGTGGAAGCCGAGTATGATGAGAAATGGAGCAAGCATAAACTCCAGTAGATTCAAATAGGGAAATTAGACTCCTAATGTTACAAAACCTAGAGATTCAACATTTTAATAGTGCTGAAGGTAATGCTAGGCTAAACGGGATGTTTAGGCAATCTCGAAGGTAAATCTGCAAGGATCCGTGCGATTTGATTCCGCCAAAGAAATCTGAGCCGAACTAGAGTGCATCTATGAGGTACGTGCGTAGACAAGACGACCTATGCCTGAAATTCATCCGCTACAAGAAAGACCCGAATCATGAGTCAGTTTTAAAGAATATCTGAAGCGAACTGCTTACGGAGCTAGAGATTGACGAAATTACCCCAAATTCTCCTAATGTGCAAGAATCTAGACACTTTACCTCCGGCATATCTTGAATTCAAGCCCAGTTAGCTGTTAATGTCAAAGAAGGAAGTTGAGAACCTTGCAAGTCAGCTATGCGAACTCGAAAGAGTACTGTCAGATTGTGATACATAAGTCACAGAAAATGCAGCTTTGTGCACAAATATGAACAAGGCTAAAAAGAAGAACAATTCCAAAGAGATTAGGAGCTGCAAGTACTTACACCTACTCTATTATTATCTTGTAACTTGCATACATACAAGGTGTAACAAAAATAGTGGGGTTCCGTTCCAAAAGACATATTCGGTATCGTGTTTTTTTTTCTGATTAGAAATAAGTAGAAGAACAAATTTTTGGCCTTTGTATGGAGGGTTGGCCGAACTGGACGACCTGTCCCATACAAAAAAAAAATAGTGTGACAATATATTTTTTTCTACTTTTTCCTAATCGGAACACGATATTGTACTCAGTATAGTGTGTAAAAGTTCAAGGTGTAGGTAAAATAACAGAGGCACATCTGGCCTAGTGGGTGATGACCCTGCCTATGAAGCCGATGGTCCCGGGTTGCTCAAAGTGGGGATCGGGGATTCTGGGCGTACTCGCCCATAAATGGATCCCCACTTCGAGCAACACCGGGAAGGGAGGCGGTATTCGCTCTGCCTAAGCACATGCCCAACTTGGTAATAGCGCGGTGCATGTTGTAACTCGTCCGTACTCAAAAAGAGATCGAAGTGTATAAGACTTGTCTTTGTCGTGTGTCATTTTCTATGTATTTGCGTCGTCATTACAGATTGGATTTTCTTTCCTCCGCAAAAAATAGCAGAACGATTTGTACGGTAAGATATCGCTTGGGCTCCTCTCTTCCGACGTGTCGCTAGCCGGTGTTGCTCGAAGGATCCCCACTATTTTTGTTACAACCTGTGTATGCAAACAAAATAAGAAAGCAAAACCATTTTTTTTTCAAAATCCGCTAGGTCATTAAATTCCTAGGCATATCATGAAACGCCGCCATTTCTTGATTTGCTGTTATGTTGATGAACTGCGATGGAGTTAACGCCGTCGATAACGCAAATGTCAAGTGTCAACTCGTGGTATGGCTACTGATGTGCATTCTAGTTTTTGTAGTTTCGACTCGAGTTGATGGGTCAGTCAGGACACACGCAAATATATATAATGACGAAAAACGTAGGTATGCTAGATTACACTTTACTGGTAAAGCCCGACCAGAAATATATTTATGATCATTGTCAAGAGGGCGCTTTTATACTCATGTACGTTTCAGTTTAGTATGAAAAATTTAGTTCCAATGAAATTCCGCAATATGGCGCGTGATCATATATTACTAGTCAGGCTTTAAATCGTATCGCAAAAATCAAAACGGTAAAGTTGTCGACAGTGTCGACTCTACACCCAGTTCCGTACTGTGACTGAAATGGAATGGTTCAGTGGTCGTCGTTTCGGACATATATGAAGAGGTTCCCTTCTCTAAAATGGAGACTGATACCTATAGCCAGATGACCGAAGCGCAACGTTGCAGCTACACGAAGCAGCACTTCGTTCGGCAAAGACGACTGACTTATTGTGACTGTGGATATAACTGATACCCATGGAAATTGAACAAGTAATAATTCAATAAAACTTATTTATTTACGAATCACATTTATTTAACAATAAAAAAATGGAATTATGATAAACAGTAAAATAGTAAATAAGTCCAATATTCATAAAGCGTTTGCATTTTAGTAAGTGTAGTTTGTAGTATTTAAAATATTCACATTACCTACAAATTGTAAAATGAATTAAAATCAAATGTAAACCTCTAGCCGCCCAGAGGCATATATAAAGGTCACAAATTCCATTCTAATTTTATCAAAATTTTGACATATCGAAAATTAATTTGTCCTGAAAGTTTTGATGTCCGGCCGGTTAGAGGTTTAGACCTATTTGTACTACAATAGACGTACAACGCTTATGAATAATGGTAGTAGTCCGTAAAATAATGATGCACTCTACAAAACTAAAAAAAAGAAAAAACAATTATTCTGCTTGCATATTTGTCCAGATAATGTGATGGGTGACTTTTAAACATTTATAGAATGCGTTGTTGTTAACGACGGGCACTTGGTGATGTTTCATAATTAAATAGTGATTACAAAGGACCATGGACCATTGTATGGAGCTTGGTCTAAAAAACAACAGAGTTAGAGATAGGTCATTCAACAGGTATCTTTGCCTACTTCATTTCATTATAAAGGCACCAAGCAACATTCCGTGGCAGAACTGAGATATTGTCAAAAGTTAATGCCATAACCACTCCATGACATTACCTCGACACTTGAGTTCACATTAGAAATATTGGCTAAATAAGTAAACGAGTAAATGAATTGCTGCAAAGCAGATGTTCCAAACCGCTGGGCGAGCGAGGAGGAAGGTTTGTCCAAGTAAAACAACCAGTATAGGCGGGCTTCTCGATTATGCACAGTTTGTAGACGGCTCGCTCATGTTACGCTGGATGTGTCTATACTTGACTTCACCCGCGCTCGCGCGAAGATAATTATGCTCCAGTTACTTATAAGGTTTTTGTAAGTACCCACATGAAGTGGGTAGAGTGTTCGTCGGCATTTGATAAACAGGCAAAGTAAATAAGTGCTCGAATCGAGTTTCGCGCCACGCTGTCCAGCGTAGTGTGAGCCGGAGACCTAAGAAGTGAGTATTATCGGGAATATTCGGGAAGCACGACCATATCGGTTAGTCAAAGCGGTCATCCCATCTGCTGCATTCGCCAAGCGGATGGAACAACATAAACATCAGATCGATCGACAAGTACATGAAGAGGTCTATTAAATGAGATACTTCTCAGCGTTGTTGGTTTTCAGACCATTTTGATGCATAGTCCTTTAAAATAGAGAACATAATGCTTAGACTTCTTAATTCAAATAATGTAAGATCGTAAAGCGTCGACAATTTAAATGCATCGAAAATAAGAGGTACTCGTAACATAACATTAGAGAGTAAATAAAACCAGGTCACATGAAGGTGATCTTGGTGCGCACCTGGTTGACCTGCCACACGTTCAGGTTCTCGTACTCCTCGATGCACGCCTCCACCTGCAGCGCAACACAACCGCTGTGTTAATATAATACCTAAAGCATTGGTTACACGCAAAGGCTCAAAGTAGTATAGGGTCAAATGATATAGCTAGATGTCGATGTACGGCGTCGTCATTTAGGTTGTCGATACTGGACGTTTAACAATGCGGCTACCACATTTATTATTATTTATTTATAAATTTTTTTGGTAAGACGGTGAGTCGTACGAATATTATGTGTATATTTTGTGTGTTATTATGTCGCTCGTTGTTTTAGTGTTTTACTACTTTAACTACCTACCAATATATAAGTTTGAAGACGAGGAATAGATCTGGAGGTTAAGAGGCACATGAACCCGCCGACAAAAAGCCCCTTGCATACAATGGAAGTAACGCTTTCATTGTAAAACTTTCTCTCTTTCAAATTTCGAGTTGTTTACTTATGTTAGCTGGTAGAACAGGCTTTTCAATTATGAATTTGGATGATATGTTTATTACGTTCATTTGGTTTTGATTTTTTTTTGTATTTCATGCTTAGTATTTTCCTCACTTTGGTGTGGTGAAATGTTTTGTGTTTCAGTCGGAGGCAAAGTTTGTTTAACCCTCGTGCCCTGAAACCCCCGCAACGCTCAAGATTCCACTTGTCGAAGCACTCGCTACGCTCGTGGTTCAATTTACTAATCTTTCGCTTACTCGAGTATCAATATTAGCACAAGCGGTAAAACAACAACTTTGCCCCCTTGTAAAACAAATAACTATTAGTTGCCTGAATTAATAAGTCTTTTAAAACGACGTCCTTTAAATTACATGAAGTCCTTTTGAAATGAGAGCGTACATCCATTGTATTGCGGAGGCTAGGTACGTGTGGCTGTTGAGGGGTCCGGATCAAAATGATAATATGATTTACAGTACATATGGTGCTACTTTACCGCACTAGTGCGAAAATTAGCATATTACGTTACTGTGCCGAACACTTAAAGGGCCATATGTACTGTAAAACGTTGTACGATACATGTGCGAATAGGTAATTCGCAACTCGTGTCGATTAAAAACACTCCCTTCGGTCGTGTTTTAATTTATCGCCACTCGTTTCGAATTTCCTATTTTTCGCACTTGTATCGTAATGTACTATTATATTGGTATTATGTGTTTATATTCGGCGTATGACTATGTATACGCACCTGGTCGGGTTTGAACCCCTTGTCCACGCAGCGCTCTATGACGTCGGCGATCTTCACGGTCTGGCTGGCGTCCGCAAGCTCGCGCACCACCGCGAAGATGCGGTCCGTCGAGCTGATGCCCCTGCACACAAGCATTAACACTGTTCATCCAAATAGCTTGCATGTAAACTGACTGTCTGTTGAAACCGATCACCACACTATCGAACAACAATTGCTACTCTTATTAATAGTCCGAATAGCGCGCGGCGCAGTAGTTCACATCGTTACGGGTGTGTAATATTTAATATCATTATAATAAAACTGTACGATACACTTGCCTCAATACCAATTCATATATTATTACTTGTTATAATGTAATTAGAGTCATGCATGAAGTTTAAAATTAAACCTAATAATTTTTATTCGGATGTTACAAATGCATTTCCGTTAGAATATTATAATTTAATTGCTTAAAATAATTAATAAAAAGTACAAAAATGCTAATGCTAATGACGTCACAGTTCAGTCAGATTTGTTTTGTTCTACGTCGCACCGATTTTGAAAGAAATCTGGTAGAAAAATGTATGATAGTCGCGATTTATCCATTAAAAATGGTTATATCTCAAACACCCAAAACCGCAGCCAAATAACACTAGACTCTACTCATAGTGTTGTGTTCCTGCCGGTGAGTAAGGTTGCCAGAGCTCAACGAGGGGGGGGGGGGGGGGGGGGTTTAGGGTCGGCAACGCGCATGTAACTCCTCTGGAGTTGCTGGCGTACATAGGCTACAGAAACTGCTTACCATCAGGCGGGCCGTATGCTTGTTTGCCACCGACGTAGTATTAAAAAAAAAACATCGGTTATTGTCGACTAATTCTAGATAAACACTTGGTTGAGTTTCAATACTGTTATTATTTAAATTTGCACGCAGCTACACACTAGTTTGCAGTTAGTAACACGAAATTACGGATGATTTGCATTATTGTAGATGTTTATCACCAGTAAAACTTCAGTTAACTTATTCTTAATAATTGCAATCCGAAACAATACATCCAAATAGCTGTCCTCCCAATCTCCGTTTCACCCAGGTTTTTATTTTTTTCGCATTCCCGCCAATAGGCAAAGACCCGCCAACAGTGTCAGTCAAACAAATAGACATTTTAAAAGAAATTTTAAGTAAACATTGAAAATATAATGTACTGAAACAAGTTGGGTGTACTTGTTAGTAGAAAAACGCAAGATCTTCAAATCTTCTGTGTAAAGATATTGTTACTTAGGAATTAAATATACTTAGTGACATAAAATTAAAATTGTAATTGTAAAATTGTAAACAGAATCAAATCGTCACTCACGCAAACTAACAAATTAAGTGAAATGTCTATTTCTTTTGAGATCAATAAATATTTCTTTTGAGATCAATAAAAAATCTTTAATCACAAGTCAATTGTTGCCTAAATTTTTTTATTTTTGGGTGTGCCAGCATATCATATTGATTTCGACTTGGGGGCATTTTTCTTTGGGGGCGTGTGGACGCTAATATTTTCTGATCAAATTAAGAGCCGAAGCCAACACGTAGAGGCCCTTTTGACACTTTAATGAAATGTAAGGGGCACACCGAGCGGATGCTAGCCTTGCCCGCGTCATGGGACGCACGCAGAGGCAGCACCCGCCAGGGTGGTAAGAACTATTTGACAGTTGATGGAATCTAAAATTAACTGGGCTATTCGGTGAAAGCGATGGCCTAAAACCGCCTGCCTAATAAAACGGTATTCAATTTTATTTCCGGCAGACGGTGACTCGCCCCCACAAGATGGGCCCCCACAAAAAGCGACATCTAGGATGGCTCAAGGGCAACACCGGTGTGAGCGGCTCAGGGGTGTCGAGAGGTGTACGCCGCTTTCTACCCAGTGGATGCGAGCAGCCACTGTGCCAACTCGCGTCTTATGCAATTTTTCACTTCCACCCCTGGAGCTTATAGCTCTAACGACTCCACTCTAGCCGGCCGGCTAAGACAAGTCAGAGAATCCTGTAACACCCACCCTCCTTGCGGGTAACAGAACTCCCAAGGAAAAAATAATATGTAATTATTATTATACGTTGCTTTTGTTATATTTAATCTAAACCGTAATTGATATCATGCCTATTCTAATATAATTTTTAAAATTTTATTTTCTCGACTTTAAAAGTCGGTAACTTGTCGATGTCCCACCCTGAGACACTCAGGGAGGAGGAGCATCGGCTTCCCCAATATAGTAATCCCCAGTATTTCCCAGTACTTTAGATAGAAAAAGACATATTGTATGGCTTTTGTTATATTCTATTTTAATTTAACATAATATTTTATAAAATCAAAAACATTATTTATTATATGGGGTTGCAGTGAGTCACCTAATTTAACCCACTTCTATGGTAGTTTTTTATTTTTATTGAGACCTACATAATTATAATGATATGAAGTCACTTGTAAGAATAAATTTGTAATTTAAAATTGTAATTTAATTTAATTGCCGATATTTTGACATTCTGTTATTAGTTCTAAATCAATTTATAACATTATTCTACGATTATTTACCCGACATTTAGTAAATAACTGACTAAAATTGTAATTTAATTATAGCTATACCGCACATTTAAGTCTATCTTAAATTAAGAATATGGTATTTTTATTTGACGTGTAAAAATACCATATTCTCTGAATCTGAATCTAAATATGTTTTAGAGTATGTAATAAATGTACCTAGTTGGTTACTAAATTCAGTTTCGGCAATAATCTTTATCTACATAAAATATACGAACGAAAGTTGAATAAACTATATATTAAAATGAAGTAGACAAAATCAGGAATCACATATGACAATATCATTCAAAATGGCCTCCTCTGGCCTTGATACAGGCCCTCAAACGACGAGGCCAGTCATCAATAGCGGCACGCACGATTTTCATGTCTAATTCCGTCACTGTCGTAACTATGGCCCACTTGAGGGAGTCAAGATATAATCCAGGGGGTGAAGGTCCGGGCTGGAGGACTGCCAGTCTTCGTGGGCAATAAAGTCAATTTTGTTCCTTTGAAACCAGGCTTGAGTTGTTTTTGCCTTATGTGCAGGAGCTGAGTGCTGGTGAAAGACCCATGGCTGGTTTTGAAATAGGGTGTGGCTTAAAGGCTTCACTATTGGTTCGAGAACGGTTTCCTGGTAAACTTTGGCCCCAGTTTTCACACCATTTTCACAGAAATGAACCTGTGTTAGCCCTGAGTATGACACACCCAGCCAAATCATCACATACGAGGGATGATGGCCTCGTTGCACTCTCGGAACAGCCGCAATCGCCTCTTGACTGTTTTTTGCATACACTCTGTCATTCTGGCGGTTACAACATTCTTCAATGGTAAACATTTTTTCATCTGTAAATAGTATTTTTCGGTGGCCATTTTGTGCGTACCGCTTCAATAGCACGCGACTTCTCTCTAGCCTCGTAGTCTTTAATCGTCCATTAAACATATTACCTTTTTGTCTGCGGTAAGCGTGTAGTCCAAGGTCTTCATTGATAACTTTTTTCAGAGAGCTTCTCTTCACAGACATCTGTATTGCCAACAACTTTTGCTTCCGGACGGGTTTCTTGCAATTCTCGCCTTCACTGCCTTTATTAGAGCTGGGGTCCGAACGGTGTGTGGTCTTCCAGACCTCTTGCGGTCATCGAAGCTCTGAGTACTATTGTATCTATTAACACTTTCGCAACCAGGCAAAATTTCGAACAATACCCCAGAAACCGACAGTACTCGCTAGTCGAGCAACGACGTGCAACTCAATGCCGCACGCCGCGAACCCGCTAGTCTGGCAAGCGGCGGACGCTCAAGGCTGTGCCAAGTAACTTTCGTATACTTACGTGAATAAAATTAAATTAAATCTACGATTTACGAAAATTCTAACTCCTATTGATACATACCCGTGTATGCAATTTAACGTAACCAACTAATAAGATTTTTTATTTTGTAATCGCATTAGGTTAAGTAAATAAAAATACAAAGTGAAGTAATAAAATATAATAATCAACTGTACCAATTTTTCGACCACACAAGTACATAATAATCAGAAGACTTTTTCTGTTAGTGGCAGTGGCAGCCCTGGTAGCGAAGATGCAATGCTTGCCCGCCTGTCGGGTACTTTGGCGTCGCGTGTAGGTTTATAGCTCGTGCCCGACTACCGGGTACGCCGGCATCTGAGTAAAGTTTACGAGTGCCCGAGTGTCGGGTACGCGGTGTCGAAAGTGTTAATTGTGCGATAAACAAATTGTTTGTTGATTTCTAGGTTTTCAAGCAACTTCAAAATCATGTTCGGCGGGTGCCCACATTTGTGCAACGCAATTACTGCGATACGATTCTCTTTTAGGCCCCAATTCATTATAGATACGACGAGATAAGCGTTGTGTGGTATATAATTATAGCTCACAAATCCACCACATTATGTCATTTTTATTTTTTCGGTAGCATTTGTTTTAACGGATTTCCGTAAATGGTACTCGAAATGCTCTTTATTTAAAGAGGTTGCAAATCGAGTTACAGAACTTAGTTACCAACTAGGTAATAATTATGGCAATGTATATTAGACGAAGTTGAAACATACCCTATAACCATTATTCAATAACATTATGTATGTCGTTAATTAGGTAAGTAGTAATAATAGTAGTAAGTAGGTAGGTATTAGTAGGATGCCTTTTATGACGTTATTCAAAATTACGATATATCAAACTATAATATATATATATATATATGAAAAGTAATTATAAAAAATGTAGTGCACCCCATCGTTACTGATAATTCGTAAACCTTAATACACAACAGACAGGTCCACAAATGGTCCGTTAAGAGAGTTGTTTTTGGAATGGAACTAACCTTTGGAAATTTTCGTCAATATGCTGTAGCGACTGTTTAGACATCTCCACGAGGCGGATGGCTTCTGAAACATCTTCTTTTTCTACTACGTCCGACAATCTGAAAACAATACATATAGATACAGTAGGAAAACAGATAGACGCAAAAACTAATGAGTCCTAATACCAGTTAAAGAATCTTATAGATAGTAGCTGTTAATAAAAAAAATAACACAAGACTTAAACCATGATCCACCATCTCCTGTGGGAGTTCTACGTGCCACCGGACTCTTTTTCAAACTCAGATTGCTTTCTGAGTTTATTTTTAGTTTTTAGTTTGAGATCGAAATGCTCCTGTAGTAAAAGGTCTTGATTAATACGGACAGTAAATAATTGAAATAATACCTGAGACGGGCCAAAGCGGTGGAGAGGCGCAGGATTGCAAGCAAGTTCCTTGCAGAGGTGAAGGTGACGTCACGCGCGTTGCGTGCCTCCCGCCGCAGCTCCACGTATGACGCTGGTGACATAACATCAAGTATTACAGAAACTGCAGATGACTTTCGACCAGACTAAACATACACCGCGTTTACAAAGAGCCAAAGGAATTTCACTCGTAAAATGCTACGTCGCGATGAGCGCAGCCGGAAACTCAAGAGTAGCAAGACCCTTAAATCCACGTCGAAACATTTGGCGTGATTTATCTCGTAAATATCTTCTGCAAGGTCTTTCTTTTCTTTTTTTAAGAGAGGTTTGGACATTGTGGAGGTCATCTCACTTTTTGTGGTATGTAGTATGGTATGTGGTATGGTATGGTACAGCGGATGTCATTCCAGATCTAGAGCAGAGTCCAACTGGGGAAGTACCTCCACCTTACAGAAAACCGCAGCCAAATAACACTAGACCCTACTCATAGTGTTGTGTTCCTGCCGGTAAGTAAGGTTGCCAGAGCTCAACGAGGGGATGGAGGGTTGTTAGGGTCGGCAACGCGCATGTAACTCCTCTAGAGTTTCAGGCGTACATAGGCTACGGAGACTGCTTACCATCAGGCGGGCCGTATGCTTGTTTGCCACCGACGTAGTATAAAAAAAATACCTGTAACATTATATTCCCTTAAATGCAGCAGAAAAATGAGTGTGACGTTATTCAAGGGCTATATGTAACTTCCAGTTTTAAGTGAAAAATTTGCATCAAAAATTATATTGACTCTCCTTCCTCAATCAATCTATGACTTATAAGGACCAATTCTGCAAAAATGAATGAATATACGTACAATTTTCATAATGATTAGCCGTATAATTAAATGCACACCACGGACTATAATCATTATGGGTATAGGGTACTCACAGACGATGTAGTCGGCGAGGTGGCGGGGCACGACGGGCTGCTTGCGGCGCGCGAGCGCCACGTAGCGGCGCACGAGGCGCATGGACAGCGCGCGCGTCTCGGCCGCCGGCTGCGCGCCGTGCTGGTGCACGTACGTGATGTGCTTCGCTAGCTCCAGGTCCTTCTCGCTGTACCACGCACGACATTTACATTACTATTTACCTATCGATCATCGCTACCTGCCCAAATTCACGTTAGACATATGTAATTGTATAAAATCGTAGTCTTGAATCGTAGGTTTGAAATTTCAACTTACAGTTGCTCCAAGCATGATTACTATTTATGGAAGATTTAAATTATTATATATTTGTCAATTATCTTAGAATTGTTTGCTTCTCCTTACACTAACTAAGTGTTTCCGTTTGGCCCAATGGTTGACTGGCAGAGAATTGTATATTTATAAAAAAAAAAATTTACCATTTATACATAAGTATATACAATGTGTTTGTCCACGTATAGTGGAGCCGTATACTACGATGAATTTTATCGACAAATCACCCCCCATACGTTTTTTCTCAACCATTTTAAAATGCACCCTTTCAAAGCCACGATATAGTGTTATTTGCAGAGGACACTTCCCTTATATTTAAAGTGGACAGAAAGGAAAATAGCTTCGAGAGCATTAATGACGCGCTATCTACAATATTAAACTGGTTTACGGCAAAACATTGCTTCTCAACGCCAAGAAAATCAAATGCATCAAATTTACGATACCTAACGTCAACAGCAAGGTGAACAGCAAAATAAAAGGTGATACGCTGGAATTTGAAGATCAAACTGTTCCTGGGAGTCTCTTTAGACTCAAAACTTCAATGGCATGCACTATAGCCGCTCTAGCTGGCATACTGACTTCAGCAACCTATGCAGTGAAGAGAATCAGACAGCTAACAAACAGAGACAGCCAGGCTGTTATACTTTAGTTACTTCCATAGTATTATGTCGTATGGAATTCTGTTGTGGGAAAAGCGGCAAACAAAGAATATTTGAGCTGCAAAAACGAGCTGAACGTTCCATCTATGGACTGAGCGCTTGTGCGCGAGCATTCATACCATTGTATCTCAATATATACTTGATAATATTATGTATGTTCGAAAAAACATCCATGAATTCAAACTTAACAATGCTATCCATAACTATGACACTAGAAACGAACATAAACTTGCTGTGCCCGCCCAGCACCTCCGTAAGGGCATACTCCTCACGAATATTATGTAAAGCAAAAAAAGTTCTCAGTTTGAGCCAGTTTGAGCCGTATGAACGCATGTGGGTTGTATGTTTGTCCGCGATTATTAGATTTAGAATCATGTTCTGAAAAATGTATGAAATATTCCACAACTTTGTTCATAAGGAAGTACTTGTTAAGTAAACTAAAGAGGCTAATAAGTTGTTATTTGATTAAGTATCTATAATCTAGATACCAACATCCTGTATTTAGCTTGACGTCATACGTCTGTCATCGGCACCAAAGTTTCGCTCTCTGGTTTTATTGCTACAAGCTAGTTTTATTGCTAATAATTACAAAAAACAATTACATATAAAAGTTGTCATTATATGACAAAAAATTTACATATAAAAGTGCCCTTGTGGCCTATTTGCTGAATAAATGTTAGAGTTTGTGTACTAAACGCAGCGCGAAACTAAATCAGATCCATCAAACCTCATGTGTCCTATTAAATTTGTTACAATTGTTAAAAGTGATAAGGCAGAAAAGATGATGATTGTGATGTTTGTACCCACCGATTAGGTTGGTCGCGGATGAGCCACAGCAGGTCGAACCGTGACAGCAGCGCCGCGGGCAGCTGGATGTTCTGCTCGACGCTGCGCTTGGGGTTGTAGCGGCCGTAGGCCGGGTTCGCGGCCGCCAGGATCGACACGCGCGCGTTCAGGCACGTCATTATGCCCGCCTGGACGCACACACACATGCAACGTCACACAACGCCAATCAATACATCAATACTCTGGAACCTGGTCTGCTACAGTCTAAGACTTAGTGTAAAGTTATATTGAAATAATTGACTATGGTGTTGCCTAAACTGGCATAAGAGCATCTTACTCGTACTATCATTGAAACAAACGAAGCTTCTATTTTAAAATTGTATTGTATTAAATCCGGGTTTGTAATGTTTTGAATAATAACATTTTGCGAAATTTCATTTTGCATAATTACTCAAGTTACTGATAACTTTATTGTTACTTACTGATAACTTTGTTTTCCGCTTACTGATCCTACACTAGCTACTTTAGATTAAAACATATTATTATTAAGGTAGGGCACTCAAGGTCTATTAACACATTGCTTATTATTACATTATTTTTTGTATAAGACTGTTCGTTGCCTAAATAAATAAATAATAATAATAATAATTGAGAAATTCAGAAATGATGATTTGGTATAAAAATAAATAAAATAAAAACGAATTGCATAATTTCGAAAGTAATAATAGTTTAGTAGCATAATAATGTATTTTCATAACAGGCAACCAGTATAATGTTCACTTTGTATACACTTTTATACTCGGAACGTTTTTTATTCATGAAAACCAACATCATAATGTTGAAGGCATATAAACGCCTAGTGAAAATGGACAAGCAAAAATACCATTTGCGAGATATATGGTTCTGCCTATATGGTCACAGTTCTACCTAACACTCCTCCTCGCTTCCTTCGTCGTCGTACCTAACGGCGACCAGCCTTTTTTTGAATAGGTAGATTGTTGTATAATTGAAGACGTGAGTGGATGAACGTGCTATGTCACATTTTTTAGATTTTGTTTTTATGCAATAAATATGGATTTGAATCTATTATGAATAGCTTCATCATTTCATAATTCATGTCTTTAGGCCATAAAAGCCTTAAAACCAATTGATGAACGTGTTATGCACACAAAAAAGTAAAACTCTCCATGGATGAAAGTGTTAAACATGTTCTTCCAATTTTACTCCGTTGACATGGAAGAACGTGTCATGTTTGTATTTGAATCATAGCATCTTCATCTATGTCGAGGTGTATTTCATTTCACATAATAAGTGTCAGTAATGAGACGCGGTTATTCTCCTGTTAACAGTATTTTTTTATTGAACTTTAAATATCTATATGATTATTTCGAAAACAAATTTCGAGGTAATGGAATTTCGGATTCTTAAACGAAAACAAGAGAAGATAAAAAATTACTTGGCCAATTGACAGACCTTCATGCACTGAATTGATTTACTTCATCAGTGAATTTTGAACGTGAATGAAGGTGTTATATACCTTTTTACATTAAGAAAATATATTAATGTGTATAATTTAAAAATAATGATTATATTTATTTGTCTATCAGTGTATATCTTGCATTTTCACAAAAAAAGCATTGTCTTACCCATTGTTAAACATTTTTCACAGCAGATAAATCTTTAACTGCGATTTACCCAAAACTATGTATTTGTACCATAGCACGTTCATCCACTCACGTCTTCAATCGAATAAATAGTTTGATTGACATCAAATTTATCATAGAACATTATGTCACGTGATCAATCGTTAAAATGTTGTACTAAATTTAATTATAATACAAAATGCATGCTATAACAAGTAAAATTATTCCTAAGGATTGTTATGAAAAATGTTTTTATGATTATACATTATTCTGTCATTTAATTAGTATGACTAACAACTTTATGTGTTTTGTTTTTATACATAATGTTTATGTTTAAAATTGAACGGCACCCATTCAATCCTCTATTTATTGGTATATAGTAATTTTGCTTCAACAATAGGCATCCTATTCTCTAGCTAATCAACTAAAGTGGCGATGAACTAAGCGTATGGCCGCCGTTTTGAATTTAATGTTCCTTTCTCATTAAATCAGATAGGTGGTGCAGTCGACGTCAAATATATGTTTACACTTTCGCACCTTACTCTTTTGTAATAAGACTGTACTAGTGTCGAAAAAAGCCGAGTAAGTGAAAGCCGGCAGGCGTCGGCGCCGGTGTTACCTTAGCGATGCTGATGGTCTGCTGCTCCATGACCTCGTGGATGGCGGTGCGGTCGGCGTCCGCCATCTTGTCGAACTCGTCGATGCAGCACACGCCCTGGTCGGCCAGCACCAGCGCGCCGCCTTCCAGCATCATCTCGCCTGTGAACGGGTCCTGTCAACCAATACAAGTAGCTTTTAACGGACTTTCAAATTTCGATGAGTTTTCACAATACATTGGTATCTGTTGATTTTTCAACGATGGCAGGCCGATTTATACGAGAAGGCCATCGACAACAAGACCCCTTCGCTTGAAAACTAAAAACCAAAAAAACTTCAAGAGAAGAGCGTACTCTCATCTTAAAGGCCGGCAACACACTTCAAACCCCTCTGGTGTTGCAAGTGTCCATGGGCAGCGGTAATCGCTTACCATCAGATGATCCGTCTGCTCGTTTGCATCCCGTATCATTAAAATAAAACTCTCATTGTAAAACAATTGGAGACGTATTACTTTTAAACACGAAATATAATAATTATATCTTTATTTGTAAAACTATAAGAGAGAGGCAAATAGTGATAGCGCGGTGATATATTTGCTGTTGCTATAATGTTGAGTATGCCGCTGGCCGACTTTTACTGTAGGTAATAATCAATGTTTATTTGAGTTCAATTGATGTACGTGTTCAAATGTGGACGAGGCTAAATTGAATTTCCGCGTACTCACATTCAAATAAAACTTCAATGTTCTGTACAAGTAGGCTTATACAACTATATAAGCTTGTTTGTGATGAAGTGAATTTTCACTTAAATAGCTAACAGCTGGCTAGATACCGCTCCAAACTCAACAATTTGTCCTCCAAACGACATGCCACGCCTGTCAATGAGAGCGTTATAGTATTTTATGCAACCGTTGTTTAAGAGAGGTCAAAAAAGACGAGTGGCGTGGGTAATAATTTGAGGCGAAGCCGAAAATTGTTAATAAAGACGCCACGAGTATGAATGGAGGGTACGGGCGGGAAAATTAATGAATGAAATTAAAAAATCTTGTCTATGGTTCACTTATTTGTCAGATATGACATGACATTTAAAATAAGGTTGGTAACAATGTATTTCATGCAATATTATTTAAGTGGTCATTACACGAATTATCGAAAAGTGCCGAAAAGATACTGCGTTTTTACACATTATTAACTAACAAAAACGGGACTTAATCGCGTATTAAGTTTTAAATTTACCTCCGACGTCTCCCTCCTCCTCCTCCTTGTTTCCGTCCTCGAAACGTCGGAGGTAAATTTAAAACTTAATACGCGATTAAGTCTCGTTTGTCTTAGTTAATAAGATACTGCGTGTATGCACAAATGCTTTTTTGGGGAATAGACTAAAGACTTGTCTTGACAACTATAAGGTAGGGTTTTATAAATGTGTGCATGACCCTTTAAATGACACATAAAAGTACGGGAGTAGAAAAAAATTAAATAAGTAAAATGAAGAATGCGTGAGTACCTTCATGACGGCGGCAGTGAGCCCGACGCCCGAGGAGCCGCGGCCGGTGGTGTACTGGCTGCGCGGCGCCAGCCGGTCGATGTAGTTGAGCAGCTGCGACTTGGCCACGCCCGGGTCGCCCATCAGGCAGATGTTGATGTTGCCGCGGATCTTCATACCGTTCGGCCGCCTGCATTCATATAAAGCATATTGCATAAGATAGTCTACTGTCCGTGTATGCTAACTATGCACCGCTTGGACCTTAGCTTGGTTCTACTCTAGGACAAATTCGTGCTTGCTTTGTATTAGATAGCGTGTGCGGCTCCGTACATTGTGCGGTAACTTTGGTTGTCAAATACAGTGCCATCTACTTAAAGGTCAACGATTTTTTGTTAATAAACTTTATACCTCTTCTACTATCAATAACTCTTTGCAGAGGCGGCGCTAGGCGTGGGCAACGTGGGCCACCGCCTACGGCCTCGCGGTCCGAGGGGCCTCGCGCCTCAAATAAGTACATATACCTCGGACACAACGTAAAAATGTTCGTTATTTCTTGCGCCACCAGAGGGCCTCGCTAAGAGTACCTTGCCCACATAAAATTTTGGTCTTGCCCCACCACTGACTCTTTGGCTAAGGGCAAACACACAAAGGCAATATGTGCTTTGGTAAAACGGTTACACTCGAAAAACTTTAATCTTACTTCAACAATTGGGTACAAACATCTCAGTATTGCAATTTGCAACAATTCTTTTTTATTACCTACTATTTCTCAGGAACCACGAGTTAGATCTGTTAGATATTGAATACATACGACACGTTATTTCTCAATACATCTTGGCGGAAAAAAAAAACATTACAACGAATTAGTAAAGTTTTTTATTTTTATTTTACAAATACCTTTTGCGAGTGTCCTTTAAACTTTAACTTTTGTCTCATAGTGGCAGCGTCGCAGCCAAAAAGACGTATTTCACTGAGTTACTACAGAAACAAATTTTCGCAAGAATTGTCATTATCTCTAAAACAAGACCAATTTCTGAAAATGTTGTATGACATTTTAGATTGTAAATGCGATCAAGAATACTTAAAATCTGTCCAGATATGCGAGCGCACGGTGCATATATAGTGTACATAGTGACGCATAGAGTGCGGACCTGTCGACGCCGCCGACCAGCAGCAGGAGAAGCGCCTTCTTGACGTCCTCATGGCCGTAGATCTCGGGCGCCAGCGAGCGCGCCATGCGCGCGTACAGCTGCTCCTCCGCCAGCTCGGCCAGCTCCTCCTCTGACAGCGCCCCCTCGCTCTCGCACTCGTCGCTCTGGTTCACGCACGTCACGCCCTACGCACGCCGCAATAACACCTCAATAATTGTACCAAACCAAATAACACTTAACTAAAGTTGCCTCCAGAATCAGGCGAACTAAGTTGACAAGTAAATGTGTACAAATGATACCACAGTTTGGCCAGTGCTGTTCTATCGAGATTTTCAAAAAGTATGAATTAGAGAATTTCGCGAAAATTCACCGCCAGGGGCGCTACTGTTGCGCGGTCAGTTCAATTGTAAGTTCGTTGGTATTTCGAAAATTGTGCAATTTTATAGTTGTAGTTGTAGACCTGAAATAAATAATTTTTATTTTATTTCATGGCAATAGAGACAAGGATATTGTATAAATATATTGTAATTAAAAAAATATATTTGCTCAAAATACAAATAAGGCCAACCCAGACGGGAGGCAATTTTTCGCAAAATCTGATTAATTTCTCAATTACATTGTGTAGTGTTGACGCAATAATTAAATCGTCTCCGTGATCCCTATTGCTTCGATGGTAAAGACCAGTCCCCAAACTGGACATTCAAGTTGACAATTAGGTCCGGTACCGGCCACATGTACAAAATTAATACACCAATTTTAGATTCATGATGACAACCGAGCTCTCGAAATAAACAACTTGCCCCCAAACGTAACGTCACAATCCTACAATCGAATCAACCACTTTTCTTGTAACATTCATAAATCTAAATCGTTTGTGACCACTTTATAATTATCACATGGGTAATAACTGCAGTATCTTACCTATCGATATAATTTTATCGACATATACTCGTAACTATTTTTTATTTGCTATTCCTGCGGTAGCAGCATGATTCCATTTTTATCACTTGTCACTATGCCCGTCACTTTCGCGCTTATCTACTTGTTAGAACGTGACAGACATGGTGACAAGTGATAAAGAGCCGACCATCTTAGCCACACTGGTATTATTTTATCTGTCAATCTCATGTCAATTTAGTTCACCTGATTCTGGAGGCAAATTTAGTTACGACTAAAATAAGTTGGTACCTAAAATATTGTAATTTTCAGTACTGATAATAAAACCTAGATAAATATGAAGTGAGAATATTTTGGAATACAATTATAATGACCACCAAAAAATACTTTGGTACCCTAAATAAAAAAAAATCTCTCTTACCGAAAAAATATGCTAAACAACAAAAAAGGAAGGTCTAAAATTACACCAAATATAATGCGTATAAATAAAATTTATGCGATATTTTAACCTAAATAAACCACTATGATTACCATAAAACGTATACAGAAATGTATTCACAAGCGGTATTGAACCTTTAAGACTAAGGAGAGACTGCTCCTTGTGTGTTCTACCGCTTGAAGAATGGGCTGTGCTCTGAAGAATTGTTTGATATTATGCCAACGGCCACTTTCTCTCTTGTGTAAATAGCGCTCTTATTTTTTTGATGTTCGTCGCTATAATTGTTAAAAAATATTGTTAAGAATTATTTCATACTTGTACTGATTAACTTATAAAAAAAACATTTGTTCAGTTTTAGAGCAGTTTACTCAAGCGCCCGTCGATGAAAGAAATCACCCACTTTATATTCATTCATTTTCGTGAACACCAAAATACTGTGGTGGTGACAACTGAGATTAAAAAGTTGGTAACTACTGCTGGTTTTTTTCTCGGTTGTTACCATCAGTAATAACTAGATGGTAACTAGTGGAAATTAAACTATCTCTGGCGAGCGCTTGTAAGAGCAACACACGCGAGGACGAAGGAAAACTGCTGCCTTAGATGGCAACATGACTGCTAAGATATTACAGCACAGCAAACCCTGCTACAAAATATAAGCCAGCGTAGCGCATGTAGGTATATTATACTGACGTGCGCCTCTAGGTAGGTGTCGGAGAGTAGCCCCTGCATGATCTGGCGGAAGCCGGCGCCCAGGAGCGGCAGGAAGACGCCAGTGACGGCCACGTGGTCGCCGGGCTGCGCGCGCCGGCACTGCTCGCCGCGGCAGTACACGGCCAGCTGCCGCGGGATGTGCCCCACCGGCACTTGGTCGGACTGTACACACAATACCATTTATTGTACTTGCATTCATTTTGGCCGACAAATTTTTGTTTCATTCAGTACTTCACTATATGTCAACTAAGTCTTCTTAGAAGTATATCACGTGATCGTCCATACAAAAATATTAAAAAAATTACACTTCTAAATATTTTTCATTCTCCATGATTTTTTAGTATGTTATTGATATAATATAAAATTAGGTTTATAGGCTTTCCTTTTTTTTTAAATACAATTTCAAATGCAATACAATTTTTTCTTGTTTTTAGCGAAACCTATATACCTAGAATATATTATGCTGACGCGATCGACATCAAATTCAAAGTGATTTGTTAAGATTTAGTTAGTGGAAAACATTGTTCTTAAGAATAAAATCATGTTGATTTTATCCCCGTCAAAATTATTCAAATAATTTTGGTCGGGAATACCTAATTCGTGTGAGAAAAAATTTAATGAGAATAACTTATTCTTAATCAAATGAACATAATCATGATTTTTTTATTCTAAATAATATTCCACGAATAAAAACGTAGTCTGGGTACCAGCGTATATTGATATCTATTTTTATGTAATAAAATGTTACAAATGGACTCGCATAGTTAGTTGATACTGACATGTTCCTGTATCTTGATCTCCTGGAACTTCTGGAAGCGCGAGCCACGCGTCTGCAGGTGCAGCTGTCCGGCGGCGTTGTTGAGGCGGCAGGCGTCGGCGGCGCAAGCGGGAGGCGGCGTGAAGTGCAGCGCGCGCACCGGCTGGTAGGTCTCAGCTCCGCACGCGGCGCACGAGTACGTGGCCACCACTAGCAGCGGCTTCACCTCCGTGCACCGTGTCACTATGCCTGCACACGACCCCGCATAACCTCGCCCTCAATATCGTCTTCATAAAGAACATCTGACATTCTTAGGGCCCATGGCAGTTGAATTTGAAATCAATAGTATACGAAATTTAGTTGGTTTTTTTTAATGACATTGAAGTAATTAATTAAATAGTACAGTCAAGTGTAAAAATATGGGTTATTACTTGCTCAAAAATATGTCCCATAGCTCTTAAGACGACGAATTACGAGCTATGGGACATATTTTTAAATGGCAGAAGAATCACTTTCACATATGTGAAAAACAAGTAGGACTGGAATTTTGGATGACAGGAATGATGGTGATTAAAATCTTACCTCTTACTGTTGTCAATTTGCCAATATGTTCAGCCTTCACTTCTCTGATTGGTACAGACTTTGCACTAGACAGATCTTTGAAGTACACTTCACTGGAATGAAAAATATGTTTTGGAAATGTTGAATACATGGAAAACAAATGTACCATCTTCAAACAAAAGGGTACTTATTGTCCGTTGTCAATAAGACGCTATTTCCATGTAGTCAATTTGAAATCAACCTTATCGACAACCGACAATGTGGTATCGTTTGGTCGTCACAATTGCCTAAAGAAGTCAACAGTCATGAACACGTTCATTGCGGCAATCCATTTCGTGTACTTTACGTTAGTCCTGTATTAGATATTTTCGACCTGTGTTTCTTAACCATTCGTTGTTGCGTCATAGAGTCGTATAGATCTGTTCGAGATGCATGTGTTTAAGTGTAAATTACTGTCTAGTGGTAATAGTCGGTATCTGCTTTTTTATCGTAACGTAACGTGTTAATATAATACTTAAGCCGTTTTTGAATCGAATAATCGGAAACTATTAAATATGATAATTACGAGTATTCTGTCAGATCCTTTCGTCCCTACGGTCGTATATATAAATTTTGAAAACAAAAACTGCTGCTTGGATTATCGTGAGTACAGATACAGGTGAATCGGTGGGTCCACACAGAGCGATCATACGCGCGAGGCAATTTCCTCACGCACAACTCGGCCGAGGCGACGCGCTCAGGCAAGGAAAACGCGCGCGGCGCCTCAGCCGAGGCACGCCTAAACTGGCCGGTTTGTGCGTGAGGAAATTGCCTCGCGCGTATGCTCGCTCTGTGTGGACCCGCCTATTGATAATGCAATTTGAAAAATCGGTAATGCATGGCTGCTGGTCGGACTAATATACAATTATGTTAGTAGTACTTACTCAGTTACTCAGACAATACATAAATTAAAGTGCTAGAGGCATCTCTTTAACGTTTGACGTTACTTTCAACGTCACCCGTAGACATTCAAAGCATCTTTCTAGATCGCTTCACAACGCCAACGCTTCGTAACACATACAGCCAAACCACAAAATAATTATCCAATATTGATTATATTGCTTTCGAGGTTTGCACTTTTTTATTCACACGTAAATACAGTAATAATATTCAATCGAGTATTGTTTATACCAACTGCACTTGAGGGTGGCACTAGATAAACTAAACATAATTCTAATGCGGCTATTGGGTCATCGGGTATCAGGTCAAAAAGAGCTGCTATCTGTACTAGGTGAAGAAAATTTCTTATGTCTGTATCAGATACAATTGATTCAATAGGATTTAATTATACCGATGGAAAATGTTTAGAGAGACAAATCTAAAAATGTAATTGTCTCTTTCATACTCATTTGCAGGCCGTAGATATCTGTCCCATACGAGTACCAGTAGTAAGAACAGTACTTTTTGTACCGACCCAATAGTTCATCATCGGTTCTTTTCGACCTGATACTACAATGAATGTGTTAAATACGACAAGCTACCAGAATGATGCTTATAAATTAGTATAAGGTTAGGTGGCTCTTACAATCGTCTGATCAGCTCTGGAGGGTACCGATTCCTGGGATCCCTCATCTCCCCTGGGATCCTGTGGTTCCGTGCCTCCAGTACAATGCGGTGCTCAATATATACATCTAATGCATCTTTAGCAGCAACCTGAAGACAGACATATTAAAATGCACCATTTCTTTTTAAATTATTATAAATTAAATAATCCAGAGTTAATTTATACACAATAATTTATTTTATTTGCGTTTGTAGCATTAGCTTTGAGTAGAATGATACAAACGAACGGTAAGATATCATATTGGAAGCCGGTGTTGCTCAAAGAGTATTAGGTACCTAGATCAGGGGGGGTGTCACTACGCAGTTTAGGTATATTTGGCCGGCGCGCCTCCCGGGCAGGCGTATAGCAGCGGGCTGCCGCTCGGCTTGCACGATCACGATAGTCGTGTCACGTGGCGCTCGCGCAAATTTGAAAATACGCAATGGATTCGAAACCTCAATCACGATCTAATCCGTATAAAAGATATTGTTCTGTTAACTGATGTCTGAATAAACGGAAGAACAAGGAAGCAGATAAAATAAATACTCATTAATTAAATTCGATAACATTTTGATTTGTTTTGTTTGCATAAAACTAAAGCGCTTTAGACCAAATTAAAATGAATTATGCATTCCTAAGCTTAGACTAGGTAAATACCTACTTCTAAGAATTTTTCAATAGCCTGGGGAGTAAGGTCTATTAAGCACCTACTAAATTATACCTTATGAATAACTTATAGGTACACACATATATCAACAACAATGTATCACAAAATGTTAAACAAGAAGGTACCTATAATTACGTCGTCAAGTAGGTTGATGATTGATATAGTCTAAGAGCTAGTGACCTTTTCGCGAATCGTACTTTCTTTTCAACAATTTCGACATTCACACAACAAAACATATTTTTCACCACACCCGCTCGTACAGGCTGATTTTACCCTTTAAAAACAGTGAGTAAAGTTGCATTTTATCCTCCAGATAGTTAACGTAATTAGATTTTGATTTGTTGTTCACGCGTTAATTAGCTTGTTGGATAGACTAATAATACTTAAACGATTATTTTGAATAATAAATATTACATATAATTAATATTTATTACATGTACTTAATAAAAATTGTTGCAATTGAAACAAATTGTAGTTTCCTCGCATAGGTGTGGTTAAATAGTTATTTATTATACAAGGGGGCAAAGTTGTTGTTTAACTTCTTGTTATTATATTCAGGCAGCGAAAGATTTCAAAATTGATCCACGAGCGTAGCGAGTGGTTCAAATAGTGGAATTTTGAGCGTGTGAGGGCCTCGAAGCACGAGAGGTTGAACAAATTTTGCCGCCGAGTGCCTTCTCAGGAAATAAATGAGTACGTTCAAAAATTAGGGATTGCATTTACACACAATTTTAAGCACTATTTACACGGAAATCCTCGAAGTGAAATATTTCAATTACTGCAAGAGATTCATTTACGTAGGTAATTGCCATATTCGTGTTTCCCTGCGGACTATTTATTAAGATTGTATATTTTCAATTCTGAGATTTAATAATCTAACTTTTAAATTTGGGATAAATCAATTAAATAATACTTAAAAGTAAAACAATTCAAAGATAATGTTGTATTAAACACATTTGATTCTTGTACCTATTTGTATTTTATTTCGTTACAAATACTCAGTTAAACGCCCATCGGTCCAATAAACTAACTTAATTAAACGCCCATCGGCCCAATAAACTAACTTAACAATTAACATAATTAAGTTGCCAGCTCTTAGACTATGATTATGGCGCGTCGTCTTGGAAGCAAGCGTAAAGGCGGCGGCGCCCGATCGGTTCGCATTTCTTCTTTAGTTCCCGGAGTCCTTACTAAGTAAAAGTTAAAATAGACATCCTTAATTTATTGAATATTGGTTGCCCAGAAACAATATTAGGAACTGACCAACATATATTTCCGTGAGATGAGAATCAGACATACTATCTCCGGATAAAAATTTTATGTTTACAGAATCAACGTTTGTAATTCCTACATAATTATTTACCTTAAAAATAATTAGTAGGTATAGGTACAAAAACTTGTCAAGTGACAACCCTGTGCCGGCACTCACAGCTGGGTCATAAAACTGCGGTGCGCAAAGAAGATTCACGGTTCGTGCGCGGTTATAAGTTTCAATTTTGCTTGCAGGCGGCGAGTATAGGTATAATTTTATACCTAAATCTGACTTTTGTGAAGGAGTGAACTTTCTGTACGGTAGTACTATTAGTTATTCTGTGCCTAGATATAGAAAAAACTTTAAATTGTACAGATGACAAATAGCTAGACTTGTTGTATGTAAGCTGTGTAAAATAAAATAAAATCTGCCAAATGCGAGTCGGACTCGCGCACCGAGGGTTCCGTACAAAAAATTACGGCTTTCGCAATTTTTCCTTTATCTGTGCTATAAGACGTTGCGTCGTACCAAATCTAGAAATTCTGACTTCACGGGAAGTACCCTGTAGGTTTTGATTCCCTTGCGAGTGTCGAAAATTTGCGGAATTATTTCATTTCATTTATTTCGTTGTAAAATCATGTACATAAAATCTAAAAGGTGTTAAACAAGTAATAATGTCAGTCCATGACGCCCTGCTAGGGCACACAACATACTTATAACTAATTAAATTAGGCCAAAACAAAACAAAAATATTAAAATTAAAATTATTAAAACAAAATAATTTAAATTAAAGTAGAATTAACACAAAAATCAATAAATGTATAAAATAAATCAAATCAATCATTAATTAAAACAAATTCAGTCAAAGTAAATTTAGTAACTATTGCAGTCCAATTACTTAAAATAAGATTCAATTAGGTTTATAATAAATAATTATCATTTAGGAAATCTTTTACAGAGTAATAACATTTTTCTATTAATAATGTTTCTAGCTTGTTTTTAAATACGGCGTGTCGAGGTTCTTGTTTAATGGAATTTGTTATATGCAGCATAAACGGCTGTATCTTTTGATTGCGTTGGCTTAGAAGTTTGTATTTTTCACAGCTCCAAGGGACAATAGACCTGAGTATTTGATATAAATTCCAGCTTGATGCCTCCACTAGTTACTGAGAAAAAGCGTCTTGACAGACAGACAGATAGACGGACAACAAAGTGATTCTATAAGGGTTCCGTTTTTTCCTTTCCTTTTGTATAATGTAATATTACAGGGCAATCTTAAACAAATTGTCCTTGTAATACTGTACTTAAGCTCATTAAGAGTTGTGTTGTGGGTACTAGATAACAATGTAAGATAAGATAAGATAAATGTTTATTTTCAAGAATGTAGGTACATAGGTTACAAGATGTTAGGGTGATTATTCGGGTTTCCATTTACATTCAGCCATTTATTGGCGTGCAAAATTGTGTCGCATTTTATACACACAGTAAATAAATGTCAACATATCATAAGAGACTAATTAGCAATCATAACACTATCTTATATAAATTAGAAATACATACATCAAATTCATTTACAATTAATTATATGTCAAGTTACCAAATTTAAATTATAAAATCAATTAAAAATAAAATTATCATAGTATACAAAATAGATCATGTTACATTACCGAATTTCAATTAATAGTCACAAATTTCATATAATCAAATGTTAATCTAATAGAAATTCATTTACACTATAAAAACACTTATCAATTAACCACTTAGTAAGCTCTTTCTTAAAGATTATTTCTGGTAATTCTTTGAATTTGTCCGGTAACTTATTATAAATTTTTATGCACATGCTGTAAATATCTGTCCTTTGTAGAGGAATGTAAAGTGCATGTTTGTGCCTCACTTGACTAAATACTTCTGAGCTCTTTTTGAACATGTGTGGGTTTGTCTTGACAAAAAGGCAGGTCTCTTTTATGTACATGCATGGCAGAGGTAAATTTTCCATTTCCTTGAATAGTGGTCTACAACTTTCTAAGAACCATGCTCCACAAATCGCACGTATACATTTCTTTTGTAGTCTGAAGGCTCTAGTTATGTCGGCTGAGTTTCCCCATATCAATAGGCCGTATGATAAAACCGAAGCTGAAGCATGATATGCATTCGTCGCTGTTTCTATTGATGCAATCTGTCGTAGTCGTTTCAGTGCGTATACGAAGCGATCGAGTTTGTTACATATAGAGTCTATATGATGTGTCCACTTACAATTTTCATCAATGATTATGCCTAAAAACTTTGTTGTATCTACTTGTTCCAGCGTTGTCTTTATATTTGACTTCCAATGGCAAATGATTGCTCCTGTAATTATGAAATTGAATAAAATTTATTTTTGTTATGTTGACCTTCAAATTGTTATCATTTAGCCATGTTATTATGTCATTTATAGCCGTATTTATATCTTCCTCGAACGTTTCTGGATCTTCACATTTGACGAGCAGAGTCGTGTCGTCAGCGAATAAGATACACTCATGTTTCGTTGAATTAGGGAGGTCATTAATGTACATTAAGAATAGTAATGGTCCCAATATGCTTCCTTGAGGCACTCCTGCTGTGATAGGTTTCAGTTGAGATCTACTCGTCATTTTACTTCTGTTTTCAAGTTTTGTGATTTCTACACACTGGTTGCGGTCCGTAAGATAGCTTCCCAGCCACTCTTTACATTTACCTCTCATTCCGTATTTTTCTAGTTTGGTAAGCAAAATGTCGTGATTAACGAAATCGAAGGCTTTTGTCATATCTAAAAATATACCCACGATAGGAGTTTTGTTATTCAAGCTTTCCGTTATTATTTTTAGTAAGTGAAAACATGCCATTGAAGTTGAACAGTTTTTTCGAAAACCGAACTGCTCTGGTGTTAATACATGATGTTTTGTGACAAAATTTAGTAGCCGGTTATACATTGTATGTTCAAATATTATGGCAATAATTGGTATTAATGTGACCGGTCTATAATTGTTCAACTCCGTTTTATCGCCTTTCTTGAATAGAGGCTAGACCACCGCTAGTTTGAGTGTTTTTGTATACTCGTATTATATTAGACATTTATATAAACAGAGAAAACATCCATAATTCAAGAGCAAATATTCATAATAAATACACAAATAAATGCCCTTACTAGGATACGAGTTTAGGTTCATTTAATGTAAGGGGTATAAAAGTAAGATCTAAAGCATGGACCCTTTTTCAGTCAGGCAACTACAAGGTTTCAAGCTACTACAAGCTGTAACAATAGCAGTAAAAGTTTATTAACTTTATATGATAGGTAAATAGGTAATAAAATTAATTTTGGATAATACATGTGGTAAAATAATATAAATACCTGTTCTTTCATATAAGGCCGTTGCTCAATAATTAATAAATGCCCAAAATATTTCTTTACATGGATCGGCAAATGAAACCGAGGCAGCCCTATATCAGGATATACCTACTGTGCACAGTGTACTGAGGGGTTCATGTTTGGGATCAGGCATTAGTTCCTCGTCAAATTTGTTCAGTCCGTCTTTTTAGGAATGGAAGAAAATTAATTACTTACAGTTTACTTCTTATTCTTTAAGAACAAGGACCATAGAGTGGATGACATTAACTATGCTTCTATGCAAATGCAAGGCTCCGTGATGTTAGCAGCAAGTCTCCAGAGTGTGTTCTTTGGATGATGTTGATTTTGATGCTGATGTTGGTAAAAATATATTCACTGGAGCGAGGTTATAATTTCATTTTGGCAATAAGTTTTTACTTTTAGTATAGATAAGTAAATGTTATGTTATTTAACTCTGCATTAAATCGGCTTCATCCTCATATTTTTAGTGTGTAAAAAACTAAGTAGTCTAATTTTATAAAAATTTTAATAAAAAAAAATTGTTCCAATATTTTAATATTTGTGATGTTAAACAATTCCAACAATTCTTTGATTTATCCGAAATTGATACCAAACATGACCTATTAACTACACAGGTATGTTAGAATTTTTAGAATGAAGCCACACGGAACAGTACTTTCACCCTCCTTTCAGACCCCAGAGGGGAGACTCCTGAGGGCTCCCGATTTAAATCGGCTTACTTTAATATATAGAACAACTGTGCCAAGTTTCAAGCTTTAGTCAAGAAATGTAAGGTTCTGGGTGATTAAGCCATACTATAACTCTGCAAGGACTTTGATTCAACATAGTGTGCTAGTGCCATAATAGTAATATTTTCATGAAATGTCAATGAGGAGACAATCCCCTATAAGGTTAAACGGTTTATAAAGTCTTTTGACATTTCCTATTCTTACGTTTGTACACATAGTCCACTTACAGATGGTTGGTAGAGCAGAAGAATCTCTGCCTTTCTGACTTGCGAAGAGACACCATGTATGTAGGTACATATGAGGAGTCTTGCCCGTGACAATCTTCTGAACAAGTTATATACCAGTCTTCCCCATTTTCCTCCTACGATTTGATGTTCATAGTGACACTCCGCACTATCACTGCTGATCCGAATCTAACTGAATTTATCTATTAAGCCATACAAATATATTTTTATACCTCTCTGTGTTTGTAGTCGGGTAGCATCTCATACACTACGTCTGACACCATGCTCGTGTATCGACGCGTGTTCTGGCGCACGGCCTCGGCCAGATCTTCATTTGTTTCGTGCAGGTCGTCCAGCTCCACGGTAAAGGCCACCTGTACAAAACCATAGCGTTACAGCTATTAAACCGTCAAACATAACCTACTAACAAATTGAATAGAATAGAATAAGTTACCTGCTCCCTGTGAGAGACTCTGGTGAGTTGTTCAGCATATTTAAAGTGCTTATTCCCCTCGTCATCGGTCTGGCAGAAGTCCACAAAAAAATTCTTCAGTGTTTCTACAACAAAGATGTTGTCAAGCCTCGTGACGTACGTTAATCAAGAACTGTTAATAAAATTAAAGTAATACAGTTACCTTTGTCTGCTGCGTAATCTCGCATAGCCATTGTATTCTTGAGATAATTTACGTTTTATTGATAGATAATTTAAAGTATACAGCGGAAAAAAATACTAAACAATCAACTTGGCCTGCTTGCGCTTGAGTTGTGATGACAGTTGTACAAAATGGCGCGAAAATAGTGATAAACTAAAAAACTATGGTCTATGGCTAGACGTTAGGCGCGCATGCGCGTCTTTGTTCGGACGAACTAGGTTTTTTCTTTACAATTATAGTCCCTTAAGCCAAACGAACTGGGAGGGATCAACTGGGATATTCTATAGCCGTTTTTGTACCCTAAAGTGCCAATTACATCCACACTTTATCAGGCCTGATATTAGACCCGATTTCGGGCCGAGAAAGAATATTCATCTGTTTCGCCAAATATCAGCACATCGTTTACAATATTTAAAATGTAAGTGCCAATTACATCCACACTTTACCAGGCCTAATATGACCTCATTACGGGCTCGAAAAAGAATATTAGTAAAAAATACTTTATCTGTAACTGCCAAAAATTTTCAATGTTTGAAATTTTTGCATTTGAATCATTTTTTTACATTTCATTGTAAACGATGTGAACGGAAAAATGCTCTTTCTCAGGCTCGACGTTGGGCCATCAAGGCCCCCCCGTTGTCTGTTCTCAGTACAAAATTTGATACTCAAGCCGTAGCAATTAAGGTGGTGGGCAAGCTATGTATGTGTGCGTTTTAGGGACGTGGACTTGTCGATTTTAATCATGTTATATATCGATAATCTCTGCACAGTGGAACGGAATAGCGATTAAATTAAGCACTAAAAATGTACATCATAGAAATGCTTATGGATAATGAATACTTTATGATATCATAGAATAACTCTATTATTGCGGGAAACATATTTAATTTGGTTTTAGCCGGTGACTCATGGATTTCCGTCGGTTATTTGTTCATTTTAAGTAGTTGAAATCCTTTCAAGTAAAATTAAAATTGTAAAAAATTCCGATAGTTTATCGATTTGGCCACAACTTTTGTCATCTCATTGTTAATCGTACATAAAATGTGGCTGTGTGTAGCTACGGTTACAGCTGGCTTAGACTCCATCTTTAGAAATATTATATCTATGGACCTGATATTAGGCCATAAAGTGTGGATGTAATTGGCACTTAAGAGATATGCTGATCGACCGGTACGCGCGTCTGTAGTAGCTTTAGAGTATGTCATATATTAAACATGTCATTGTCTCTAAAAAAAAAAAGTTTTCGCGCCAATCCAAATGTTAAACGTCAAACTCCAGTAGAAAACTAATCTCTGTCAGCGTCAGGCGATTCAAAAAACCTTTTACAAGAAAATCACTTTGTTAATAATACTCTACGAATGAAGTTTGTTAATAAATAAATATTAAAACATGGCGGAATCTATAGGTAACAATCACATAAGATCTGTTAATCCACCTTTTTACATAAAAGTGTTTTTATTAACCTTACTATACTCCTTGTTTAACTTTTAGCTGGACAAAGGGCTAAACGCCAAAAAACTGATAAGTTCGGAAGATTATCAGCATTGGAAAAGTTAAAAAATTTAAAAGGAAAAGGTTCAAAAAACAAGTATGATGTGGACGACATGGAGAACGTATACGACACCGTGGATGAGCGCGAGTACAGCGCGCGCGTGCAGCGCCGTCAGGAGGACGACTGGATCGAGGACGGTGAGCATTTGGTCGTAAAGGCTACAGCTATCCTCAAAAATGTATTTCTGTTTACATAATGACCAGTGATCGGTTTTTTGGATTCGACATGGGATGAATGACCTCAATCATTATGTTAGTATGGATATGCCCCGGGAATCCGGGCTTTATGTTATTAGAAAAGGCAAAAAAATACAATGTGTTTATTTATTACACTTTAAAACATCTAAGTAGCTGATAGACGAGTACTTTTACTCACCATTCTATTGTCTAAATCGAACAAATGAGCACAAGTGTTTACACTGACAGCTCATTTGCTGCCTCCAAAGCGGCACATTTTGTACTGTTTGGATAAAAGTTCGGCGAGTAAGTACGCGTGTCTATCAGCTAATATATGGTTACTACGGGTTAATTGTTTGAATAAATGAGTTCGTTATCAAAAAGTGAATTACACTTCTTTCAACTGAGAGGTAGTTTGAGAAAAACAATGTCCACAATGTCAAATGGTTTTATTGCTCACCAAAAATAATTAGAACTGAAATCCAGAGAAAATAATGAAATGTCAATGTCAAGATTTTGAAGTATTTTTTATATAAGCATATATCTGTCATGATGGAAAAAATATAATATATATGCTTTAATACTTTGTGGAGGTTTTAATATATTTTGCTTTAAATAAAATGTTGAGATTAGGAAAAGAATAGAAGTTTTTGTCTCAACTGGTTGCCATGTAAGAGTAAAAAATTCCTTAGAGATAATTTAAATTGTTTTATTTTTGTACGGTTTGTTCGGTATCGCGGGAAACTGTCGTATCTATATTAACTTTTCTGCTTGATATCCCGCGAGGGAGAATCCAAAAAACCGATCACTGATAATGACTGTAAGGAACATATCATGAAACTGGAAATTTATTAATGGTTTAGGTAGTCCATTGGCAGGGAGTAAGGTAGACGACCTTGTCTTGTGTGCGAGTGGACTATCATAGCTTAACTCTTGTTTTCATTGTACATTTTTTCTAATGTAAATTTTTCTCATAATTGATTGTGAAGAAAACAAAGCTACCATTTCTTCACTCTTTCAGATGGAACAGGATATGTAGAAGATGGCCGTGAAATTTTTGATGATGATGAAGATGTTGATGACACTTATGTATCATCCACAAACAAAGAAAGTGGCCGTGGTCAAAAACGGAAGGCTCGCATTGCAGCCCCTTCGGCCAAAGGCAACATAAGAAATTTACTGGGAGTTATGCCCACTAGGAAAAAAGAGGTGCAATGATTATATAGTAATTAATTTAGAGTTTGATTAAAACAATAAACATATATGTATATAATTAATAATTAATTTTATAGGACACTAAAATATCAGAAGATAATATTTTATCAGATATTATGTCAGATTTGGATGGCAATGTGGCATCAGCAGTTGTCAAACCAAAAGCTCTGATTGCCCAGAAGGTTATCACTGTAGATTCAAGCAAGAAAGACGCTCAGAACTATTTCAAAAGCCTGTCCTCTTCAGTGAAAAAGACTACAAATATTAGTAAGCAGCATACTTTTGAAGTCAAAACAGAGAGAGATGACAATGTAAGTACATTATGATATGATATGATATTTATTGGTAAATATTTACATTTACAAATCATTTTATATACAATTATCTTGTCATAGATTTTACATTGCATGTATATTACATTATTTGATTATTTACTATACTCATGTATTCATTACCTTCTATCCTCACCCATATTTTAGATTGTTTTTATTGTGTACAGTCAGCATCAAAAATAACAGATCAAACTATGCATCAAACAAAAGTATCTACCATTCTCTAATAATTTAACAAAAAGAGATATGTCTCTATATGTAAAACAATTACACTGTGAATAGAGTTTTTGAGTGCAAACTGTACATTTAGAATATCTGTATTCGGAAGAGTATTAGTGTTGGAGGGCAGATACTTTTGGGGTATTGTTTCATAAGCTCTACTATTGATGCTGACTGTACTAAGGGCTGGACCAGGCTGGACAGTTTTAATTAAGCAGACACCTCTTTTCAATGGTTTCAATGTTAGTTGTAAGATGATTGTAAATTATATGCCTTTTACATTTTCTCAAAGCTTAGCTGGAAGAGATCCCTTTTAAGGAAAAGTTCGCCTTTGTATATAACATTTTTTTTTTGTATTGTCTGTTTTATGTTAACCTGTTTATGTGCAATAAAGTGACATACATACATACATACATATATGTTATTGTATAATTTTTATTTATTTAAAGGCTGAAGACAGGGAGCCTCCTAAATCATATGAAAAAACAGTATCAAGTAAGCCTGAATGGACTATTGACAAAGATATAAAAAAAGAATTGGATGACAGTGCTTCACAAACCATTGAAGAGTTTCAAACACAAGATATTGACCTTCATGATGATTTTCATAATGATGCTTTACCAACTCAGACAGATGCTGTGGCAAAAGATGATAAGAGCACTCCCAGTTCTGCTGCCACCATAACTGATGTGGCGGATGAATTTCTTACTGAGCAGTTTGAAATCTTTTCCACATCAAAGAAAGAACCTTCCCCTATTAAGCTAAAAGAATTATCTAATAACTGGATGAATGAGATGGGTGACAACCAAGCCAGTTTAGCTGTCCAAACTGATGGGTTGTTGCCCCTGCAGACTAATGAAAATGGAGAGCAAATACTGAGGTTTTACTGGCTGGATGCGTGGGAGGACCGCTATGTGAAGCCCGGGGTGGTTTACCTGTTTGGGCGCGTGTATGTCAAGCCTGGCAATAAGTCTGCAGGAACAGTATCCTGCTGCCTGGTGGTCAAGAACATAAATCGACAGTTATTCCTTCTACCAAGAGAATATGTGAGTTTATTTTATTGTACTATTTGAGCTTTGTTCTCACACATCATTATAAAATTGACTTTTCTTTTGTTATATTCCATAAAGTGATGTATGATCCCTTGAGGGTAAAAGCTCCTCCATCTTCTTCCATTTTTCTTTTTCTTCAGTTTATTTTATTTCCAAGAATAAATAACATAAATTAACAACTGTATTGATTTAGTGCTATGTTAAGAATTCTATCATGGACAATATAGGTTATATGATGATTTGTCGGTATGGAACCTCTCATGCAAATGCAAATTATGAGCTACAGTATGTTCGTCTTGTTTCTGTTCATATATCCATAATTCTTTGTGACAAAATTACTTTTTATTGTACAGCAGCCATGCAGCATTTTTACATAGGTATGCAAAACACAAAATAACTTACTAAGTAATTTCATGATATTTATTATTTACTACATAGTATCCTGAAAATGGTAAGTAAAAGATTTCTAAGAGATTTTTTTTAATTGCTGTTAATGATAACATTGTCTTCTATATTTAATCAACTGTTTTTCGCACTGATCCTGTACTGTTTGTTTAGCAATCAGGACAGGGATGTTGCGTCTCTAAAACAGTTTTACCTACCAAACAGCTGTCTATATTCAATAGATAGGTACCTAATACACAATAATGTAATAACACGAGAGAATAATTCTAGGCGATTTCTTGTGTAGTAATATTTATTGTGTTGGTTTGGTCCAAGTAAGGCTGATTGAACATTTTTTTTATAAATAAATACAAGCTTTAAATGTATTTAGCAAAACACAGCATTGCGAATATTTATAAAGATAACGTGGGAGATCATTTAGTGTCCATAATGATATATGCATTCTCATCTATGGCTTATTATTATATCACCTTTTATGCTTTGCAATCTTGGCTGACTCACTGGCCTCACTGCGAGTGTCTACATTATTATTTGAGATGCCACGAATAGAGGTTTTGTCCGAATACCAAATATTTAGCCACAGCCATAAAACATACACATCATATTGGGTCACACTTTTATGAAAAGTGGTCGTATTCGGCCGAATACTGAATATTGGGAAAATGGACCGAATAGGCCGAATACCGAATAATTGCCGAATATTTGTGGCATCGCTAGTAATTATCTGTACTTTTTGTTTGTCTCGAAGGTTGATAATGGTAAGTAATGTTATTTCTTTCATGTCACAAAAACAATGTTAATTAAATAAGCACCCAGAAGTCATTTTGTTGTACAGTCAAGTGTAAAAATATGGATGTACACATCTTACTCAAAAATATGTCCTGTAGCATCTTATTCCAGTGTAATAAGAGCGTAGTACCATATTTATCAGACAATTCTTTCGATACATATTTTAGCACTTGACTGTAAGTGATACTCAATAATGTTTCTGAAACAAGACAGATGAACTTTAATGAATCCTGAACTTTCGTGTCTAGTATTTTGAGAAACAGTGCAGCATCAAGATTTAATTGTGACTGAGATAGACCTTCAAATATAAATGTTTCCTATACGTGTCTTTAAATAAAATAATCTTATATTTATTTCATAATAATATAAATAAATACGATAAATACGAAAGGGAGGCCTTTGCCAAGCATTGGGACACAAAAGGCTAGCAAATTAAATAATAATAAACACAATAAAATAATGGATGATACTTGACACTCTTGTACTTAAACATTAAGAGATTATTAACATCAGACTGAAACTATGTCCATACCAAATTTTAACGAAATTGTTTTAGCGGTTTGAGTGTGAAGTGTTTACAGACAAACAGTCAGAGTTACATTATGTATAGTATTAGAAATTCATTCGCGTTTTGGTCATTAGGCGGTGTGTGGACAGAGAGAGCGTACGCGCGAGGCAATTTCCTCACGCACAAACCGGCCAGTGTAGAAGTGCTCGCGCGCGTTTTCCTCGCCTTAGCGCGCCGGTTCGGCTGAGGCACGTCTACACTTGCCAGTTTGAGCGTGAGATAATTGCCTCGCGCGTATGGTCGCTCTGTGTGGACCCGCCTATTTTCGTCTTATATTCTTTGTACTTAACCTTGTGAACGCCACGCCTATCGTACGCGGAGCGTAATCGTGAACCTTGTGGGTAGGCATGAAGGTTGATATTAGGCTGTAGCCGCGCGCGTCATATGACGTCTTTGGCGGTCAAAAGGTTAAGTAATTATTTGTTCATAATTTCTAGTTTTCTGCATTCGTCTTCCTCGCGTTGTCCCGACACTTTTGCCACGGCTCATGGGAGCCTGGGGTCCGCTTGGCAACTCATCCCGAGAATTGGCGTAGGCACTGGTTTTTACGAAAGCGACTGGCATCTGACCTTCCAACCCAGAGGGTAAACTAGGCCTTATTGGGATTAGTCCGGTTTCCTCACGATGTTTTCCTTCACCGAAAAGCGAATGGTAAATATCAAATGATATTTCGTACATAAGTTCCGATAAACTCATTGGTACGAGCCAGGGTTTGAACCCGCGACCTTCGGATTGCAAGTCGCACGCTCTTACCGCTAGGCCACCAGGTGCTCTACAAGCGCTCTTCTAGTACATATATTTGTGTTAATCTTCCCAAAATGCATGCAATTTTGTAATGATGTTTCTGTAATATTCACGATAATTTTTCTGATATTTCCAGAAACTAGACCCGATCACCTTAGAGGCAACGGAGCAAGAGGTGAGTATGATGGACGTTTACGAGGAGTTCAACCAGTCGGTGGCGGGCGAGCTCGGCCTGAAGGAGTTCAAGTCGCGCAAGGTGGCGCGCAGCTACGCCTTCAGCCTGCCCGACGTGCCCGCCGTATCCGACTATCTGGAGGTCAAATACTCGGTCAGTTTTACAACAACACATTTACACGCATTTTATAAAACTATTTACAATTTTACCCATACCCATATACAGGCAGCAGAGCTTTTAGGTACTATAGGTGGGTATGCAGGGCGTAATCGTCAATTGTTTACATGCGTTTAAAAACTGACATTGAAAATACGTTATGCAATGAGTAAAATTACATCAATAACTTTTTTTAACATAACTTGAAAATTTCAAGTTGAAATATCCAAAATATTTAGTTTAAATTGCCTAATACATTTCGTACGACGTTCGATAAGTGGTTTATTTATCTACAGTAGGAGATAGAAATATGATTTTTTCTTTACGCGATTAGTCTATAATAACGCAATCAAACCTTTTTTTTATAAGGACGTAATCATATTTTTTTGTTTACAGACGTTCTTCGTCTGGAACTTGTTCTAGGAGACGCTGGTAATCGTTTTCACATTACCCATTCACCCATACAAAAAAGGGCTCTTTCTTCCCTAGCAGGAGGGATCAAAGTGAAGTGTGAAGATCATACACCTTTTTTTGCTTAAATAAAAAGCAGTATGTGTCACATTGTAGCAAAATTATTTCCATCATGCACTAGAATCCTGAGCGTAGTGAATTTTAGAATTCAACTGTAAAACCCTTCGATTAGCTTGTGACACAATGTACTGTTGTGTTTTGTCAAGTCGGCGACGCGCATATAATGTAACATCATGATTTCAGGCGTCCATAGGCTACGGTGACTGCTTACCATCAGACGGGCCCTGTGCTTGTTTGCCACTGACGTGGTATAATTATATATTATATAAGTATATTATTAGTATAGATTAATCATGTAAACAAGTAATCATATTTCTATCTTCTACTAGTGTAGACAAATAAACGACACAACGAACGCGAATGCACGGGGACTTTTAAACTTAATATTTTAGATGTTTGTTTTATTTTTACTCATTGGATAACGTACTTACGATGTCAGTTTTTTTATAGCTGTTATATTTACGGAATACTCGCATGTAAACACTTAACTATTTCACCCTGTATAGCTTTACTTAGTTTGGGGATAGATTGGCTAGCCCCAAGTATTTATTTATTTTTAAATCTAAGCAAAATGTACCTGCCTGAGACAGTGGTTGATTTTATCATCTACACCAATTCATCCATACGAATCATCCTATATATGAAGCTCCCTATATTCTACTAATCCTTAGATTCTTTTAGCGTTTAACTACAAATGAAGGGGCTTTGAAAATATTATATCCTGTTTTCGATAATTTCTATTTCATTTCGCAGGCAGCATGTCCAGCGCCCCCAGTGGGAAAGAAGTATCTGACGTTCTCGCATATATTTGGCTCCAACACATCTTCGCTGGAGACTTTTCTGCTGGAGAGGAAGATCAAAGGGCCCTGTTGGCTGGAGGTGCGGCAGCCCGCCGCGGTGCAGGCCAGAGTGTCCTGGTGTAAGGTTGAGGGGGCCACAGAAAAAATGGAAAATATAAGCGTTATTAGGACTGGTGACTTAGAACCTCCGCCAATAGTTATATGCGCGGTAATAATACTAACCACCAAAGTTGAGAGATAGTAGAGGTAGGGTCTCTAAGACAAAACTGAAATTTCATAATACGTAAGACAAAACTGTGATTCCATAATACGCGAATGGCGGAGCACTGAATGGCTCAAATCAAGCCGATTTTGCACTCGCCCATACTCACTTGGTCAAAGACTTGTGTCCCTACCCTATCTCAGAAACCCTATCTCTGTTTATCTATCAACTGCTCACTACGAATTTCTATTATTAGTGGTATTATACGTAACCGATTATTATTGAGAAAATGTTCTCTTTCAGATTAACATGAGAACAATCACGAATGTAAAAACTAGGAAACAAAAAATATTAATGCTAAGCTGTTTGGTACATAACAACTTCCCTGTGCACAAACCACCACCAAACCCGCCTTTCCAGCAACATTTCTGTGGCAAGTATCCCAACTTGATGTACCCAGCAGTGGTCGAGTATGGCGGGTCCGAGTGTGTGTGACATGTATTTGTTGTTTTGGTTGCAGTGGTCACCAAGTGTGACGACCTGTGGCCGATGGACCTGAAGCAGGCGCTGTCTCAGTACAAAGCTACCAAGTTGACTAAATGCGACACGGAGAGGGAACTGCTAAACTATTTCATGGTACAATTCTGGAAACTAGATCCAGATTTGGTCGTAGGCCACGATCTACAGGGATACCAACAAGATTTATTAATAGGAAATGTATTAGACATGAATATACCAAATTGGTCTCGTTTGGGTCGCCTAAAGAGGTCTACGGTTCCTCATAGAAAATTCGCAAGTAAAGACGCTTTTTTGGGACGGCTGGTCTGCGACATTAAAGTTTCAGCCATGGAACTCATCTCGTCGAGGAGTTTCGATATGGACACGCTATGTGTAAACGTTCTCAAAATGGCCGAAGGCGAACGTGTCGACGTGGCTCTCGAAGATATACCCAGATATTACGAAAACAGCGGCGATCTCCTTCAGCTAGTGTCGCTGAGTATGCAAGACGCGTCCTACATACTCAAGATAATGTGCGAACTGAATGTTATTCCGCTCGCCTTGCAAATCACGCAAATAGCCGGCAACGTGATGTCGCGGACGTTGCTGGGCGGGCGCTCCGAGCGCAACGAGTTCCTGCTGCTGCACGCGTTCACGGAGCGCCAGTACATCGTGCCCGACAAGGCGGCCGGCCGCGCCGCCGCGCCGCCCGCCCCGCAGCCCAGGAGGAAAGCCGCCTACTCCGGCGGCCTGGTGCTCGATCCTAAAAGAGGGTTCTACGATAAACTCATTCTGCTCATGGACTTCAATTCCTTATATCCCAGTATAATACAGGAGTACAATATCTGCTTTACTACTGTAAAAAGGAAGAACGCTTCCGCCCCCGACGATGACGTGAACAATCTAGTGCTGCCGGGACCTAATAGTGAATTTGGCGTGCTACCGACGCAAATTCGAAAATTGGTAGAGAGTAGAAGAGAAGTTAAGAAGTTGATGAAGGCGAGCGATCTGCCCCCGGAGCAGTACATGCAGTACAACATCCGGCAGACGGCACTGAAGCTGACGGCCAACTCCATGTACGGCTGCCTCGGGTTCGCGCACTCGCGCTTCTACGCCAAGCCGCTGGCCGCGCTCGTCACCATGAAGGGCCGCGAGATCCTCCTCGACACCAAGGACATCGTGCACAAGCTCAACTACGAGGTGGTCTACGGCGACACCGACAGCTTGATGATCAACACCAACTGCTTGGACTACGACTACGTCTTCAAGATCGGCAACGATTTGAAACGAGAGATCAACAAGAAGTACAAACAGATTGAGTTAGATATTGACGGCGTGTTTCGATACCTATTACTGTTAAAAAAGAAAAAGTACGCAGCAGTCGTAATTAGTAAAAATAAAAGCGGAGAATATGTAATGAGTCAAGAACACAAAGGTTTGGACATCGTGCGGCGCGACTGGTCGCAGCTGGCGGCCGAGGCGGGCCGCTTCATCCTCACGCAGATCTTGTCCGAGCAGACCGCCGACGACCGCCTCGAGACCATACAGGCCCATCTCAATAAGCTGAAAGAAGATCTCGTGGGTGGGAAAATTCCTCTCTCTATGTTGACCATAACGAAGCAACTGACGAAAAACCCTAGCGAATATGCCGACAAACATACGCAACCGCATGTGCAAGTTGCTCTCAGACTTAATTTGAAAAATAGTAGACGATTCAAGAAAGGCGATATCGTTCCATATATTATTTGCGAAGATGGGACTGCGAATACGGCGACGCAAAGAGCATATCATATAGAAGAACTAAAAAGTTCGGAACATTTGAAGGTAGACTACCAATACTACTTGGCGCACCAACTTCACCCGGTCATATCGCGTATCTGCGAGCCCATCGAGGGCGTGGACCCGGCGCGAGTGGCCGGCTGCCTCGGCCTAGACCCCTCGGGCTACAGGCAAGCCGTCAAAAAGGAAGCCACGCAGACGGACACCTACGAACTCGAAAATGAACAAGAAAAATACAGACATTGCAGAGAATTCATTTTTATGTGCGTCAGTGAAAATTGTAAGACGGAGAATAAAATCAGGGAATCTTTTGTCAAAATGGACAAAGAGACCGTATCGTTCATGGAGTGCTGCCAGAACCCTAAATGCAGCGCGAAGCCTGTGGACTACTTGGCTAGCATTCAGAACGCGCTGAGCGGGCAGCTGCGAGGGTGCGCGGCGCAGTACTACGGCGGCTGGCTGGCCTGCGAGGACCCCGCGTGCGCGCACCGCTCGCCGCGGCTGCCGCAGGCCTTCGCCGGCGGCTTCCCGCTCTGCCCGCGCTGCGAGAAGGGCGTCATGTTTAGAGAATACACTGAAAAAGACCTCTATCTGCAAATAAATTTCTTCCTCTTCCTGTTCGACATCAACAGACACAATAACTTAAGTAAGTGGACTCAAACTAATTTTTTTGCGTAGTGTGCTTATGAAATGAAATATGATTGATATTGATGAACTGGTTCGTCCACCGGGTCGGTCGCATATAGCGTTGAAAAAACCCGGAATAATACGGGAAAATTTCCAAACGGTTCGTTTTTTCAAGCTTCTATCGAAAAAAACGATGCGAAGTAGGTTAAGGTTGCACGTCTAATGTGTTAGTTTCTGGCATTTTATTGACTATGACACTGTCATCATTCATCAGTGGCATTGTGTATGACGTATTTAACTTTTCTGAATAAAACATTGATTTTTTTCCGGAATTTACATCCCTAGTCGCGTATGCTAAGTATAGAGTTTTCAGAATATCCTGCTTTCGAGTTCTACTTATAAAGATGTTGACAAATTTTTAGAACTCTTCATCTTATAGAAACTTAATTATTACAAAAACATATATTTAAAATATTTACTCATCAATTTTAAATAAAAATTCACCTAAACGCTCCAAAATGTCATGTGATATAGAAGACGACAGTAGGGCTAAGATGGTCGGCTCTTTATCATTTGTCACCTTAGTTAGGCACCTTAGGCATAGTTACAGGTAATAAAAATGGAACCATGCTGCTATCGGAGGATGTGATAAATAAACAAATTGCTGTCAAACTGTCAGTCATAGGAATTGATATGATGTAGTATTTAATTTCTAAGATATTAAGGACATACATAAGGTCAAATAATGAGTAACATGTTTATGCACAAAAATCATCAGAAACTTGTCACCATCGAAGAATCCAGGCTCCATCGTAACTTTTTTGTGACTGCAAGGTTGTGCATTTAGCCAGGTTTGACTACTTGGCTATTGCTGGCACTTCACTTGGCTTTATGATTTGACAAATATTCGTGTTACGTCCCTTTTGTTTTGTATGTCAAAAGAAAGAGACGCAATACGAATATTTGTCAAATATAGCCATGTAAAGTGCCAGCATGTGGGTTCTTCTCGCGCTGTGATGTAACGCGCTCCGATATGCGTTTGCAGTCACGTGATACCCAATACCGTGAAACAAAATATGATTTTCAGCATTCAAATATTCGCTGCAAAAAATGGTAAAAACATAACATTTTATACGTTTGCGATTCATGTCAACATCCGTATTTAAATGTATGATACAAATATAATGATATAAGCGACACGTGATGTGATATGTTCATGATTCACTAACACTTGATACGGCCGGCAAGCCCGCCCGACCCGCTGTTACCGCAGCCCACGGTATTAACCAGCATCGCAGTGGGAGTGGTTTTCTGCTTTTAACTATACCTACCGATGTATGTTTACAAAAAAATCGTGCATTTCCAAATTCACATACTTCGCAGTTTCTCATACTTAATTTTACTGACAAACGTAATCTTATGATACCAAACCTGGTGTTTACTTCTAATATTTATAATTGAACTGAAATTTTTATTTTAGGTTATGTAATACATAATATCTGGGATACGCGCGAGCTTTGCTCAAAAACATATAAAAATTAAAAATGCGCGTTTTCCCAGAGATAAGACCTAGCTAGATCGATTTCCGCCTCGGAAACCCTCGATATACTTAGTAAATTTAATCGAAATCGTTAGAGCCTTTTTCGAAATTCCCGAAATATATATATACAAGAATCGCTCGTTTAAATGTATAAGATAATAGAAACGGAAAGCAGCCACAAGAACCCTAATAAACTAACATGGTTAGGCTCGTCTTGACAAATAGGTAATGAAGATGATTGTATATAAAATACTACTTAGTCAGCAATGAAAGCTAAATAAAATGCCGGGGTTGCGTTTCATAAAGGCCCGCGACCTGTAATCTCCATTCGCCTCTAACTACATAATTAGTTGGACTCGGACGACGATTACAGGTTATGGGCCTTTTATAAAACGCAAGGCAATTACTTTACCTTGAATTTTAGTGTGATCAACGACAGTGTAGTAACATCATAATGTAAATATACTCCGTTTTTTAAAGATTCGAGTTTTTCTAACCTCAAAAGTCTTTTTCTACCGAAATGCTAGGATTCCTATGATATTGTGGTACAATAATATGTAAACGACACTATAATTCAGTGCATAGTAACTCATGTTTAAAGGGTCTAGCAGGCTAAGCGAACAAGAAGTGCCCCCAACGACGGATTTTGTCGATATTTCTGGTAGTGTACTGTTAGGTCCTAAGGACCCTCCATGCTTAACATCAGACCTCGATTCTCTTTTGTTTGCGAGTTATTCAGGATAACGTAAAATAATTAGGGTATCATTGAAAGTGTCATATTTTATAAACGATTCAAGTTACGTGAACCTAACAAAATTATATTTGATAACAATAAAAAAAAAACTACAAAATGCATATTTTTTACCAGCATCCTGTCCTTAAACTTCATTGCAAAAAATAAAAATATTTTTTTCCTTCCAATTTTTTTTTTACTTTTCGCGGAGGTACACCTCCAAAAAAAATATGCATGAGTAGCCACTAATTCCCACTACATACACATATAAAAATATTTGCACAAATATTCGTGCTTCATGTCAAAAAAAACGATTCTCCAATAAGTAGTCACTGGCATTATATGTACAGATAGAAGTACATCAACGATGACGTGTCAGCTTTGATAACATCTGACACATAATATTATCTGCATTTGTTTTTTGCATTTTGTAGTGGAAAATGGAAAACATTAAATGCAAGTCTTGTAAAAAAACATTAAGAAATATCCGTGGGAAACAAAAATGCATAGAAACAGAGCAAGAGGCTGATTTATATAGCAAATGCACTAATATGTTAATTTGCATAAATGATTTATTGTGTGGTAAGTGTCGGCTTTTAGTGTATAAACATAAAGCAGTAGCATCAACTTCTGCGAGTTCAACAATCTTCACAACAATTGGCGATGCTGGCTCTGCGTCTGCAACCTACTGCTCGACTTTTAGTGTATAAACATAAAGCAGTAGGTTGCAGACGCAGAGCCAGCATCGCCAATTGTTGTGAAGATTGTTGAACTCGCAGAAGTTGATGCTACTGCTTTATGTTTATACACTAAAAGCCGACACTTCCTTAGGACCTAACAGTACACTACCAGAAATATCGACAAAATCCGTCGTTGGGGGCACTTCTTGTTCGCTTAGCCTGCTAGACCCTTTAGAATGAAAAAGTTAGCACTACTTTTTGAGGGTATACAATTGGTATACAATTTCTAATTTAAAAAAAACCGGTCAAGTGCGAGTTCGTTTACCTCGCGCACCGAGGGTTCCGTACAAACTTTCAATTTTCTCAAGAGAGACTTTTGACCAGAAGTATACTATTAGTATAATTGTGTACAGCGCCATCTATGGACGAATTGGCTAACTAATTTGTGCGATGTTTGTTGGTTTTCCAGGGATAATAATTCTTTATCAAATTAACTGATTTCAATAATTTTTATTTTATTTGAAAGATGGTGCCTTTAGTGTAAACTCATAGGAATTTCAACTATAAGAAAACACTCGCAAACGGGATTAAATTGCAAATTAAATTACAAAATGTTTTTTGTTACTTAATTAATAAAAAAAGTTCTCAAGATAGAGGTCTGATTTTATTTTTACTGTAATCTTTATGATAATGTTATTATTATGTAAAAATTTCATAATTTTTCATTCGTAAACTTCGGAGATAAGGGGAAGGGGAATGGCATTTTCTTCACATTTTCCTTCATACGTCAATTTTTTTTACTAAGAAAAAATTAAATAAAAAATTGTTTTGTAATTTTCAATTTGAGCTCTTTCAAATGATACCCCACTTGACCTAGTAACTAGACTTTGAAATTTTGCCCCCTCTTTATATTGGGAATTTTCCATAATTAATACAAATAAAATAAAAAAAATTACACTTCCAATATGTTTGGGTTTGCGTTATTCATTACTTTTCCAAATTTCAAATCGATAGCTTAAGTACTTCTCGAGATATTTAGCAATGTGACAGACTGACGGACGGACAGAGTCGCACGATAAGGGTTCCTTTTGTACCTTTTTGGTACGGAACCCTAAAAAAACGAAGTTATAGCTAACGACGGCGAACTTCCGTTCTTGTTACAGGGGTCCGAGTCGCATCACACGTGGCTTCAGCTTTCCAAGTATTGAAAGAGATGACAGAGGATTGGTTGGCTCACTCCGCCTACTCTATAATAAACCTTTCAAAGCTGTTCCGCTTCTTCAGCGTGGACCCGAAACTCGGCACCAAGGCGAAAGCGGAGGCCGTCGAGATCGACGTTCTCCCGGAGACTGAACACATAGACGCTTTCATGGAGTTAGGCTCCTATTAGTATACACACAATCTATGTTTAGTTTAATCGTCTATTTTTATAATGTTTTTCAATAAACTTATTTGTAGATATCTGTAGTGAATATTCATTTAATACACCAAATTTTTAAAATTCATTGTACGTACATAACGTTATATGAATATACTTATTACTTAACGTTTTAAAAATGCACACCCTACTTGTTATTAAGACGAAAGTGGACGACGACGACCACTCAAAATCGCTTCTCCATACCTTTTTGAACCCTCAATTCAATTTTACTCGTCATATCATTTCAAGACATTAGTACATTACTTTTCTATATTTAATAGTAGTTTATGTGACTGCTACATAATAAAAGGCATCAAAATACACGAGTGTTTGGACATACACTATTTTATCTACACACATATTATAAACTTTCTATGATATATTCACTAACCCAAATTATAGGGCATCGTTGCTCTTTTGGCGCAACTCGCGAATATGTGGTGGCGTCACCGAAATATTTTTATCGCTCATTTTACACGAAACTTTTGCTATAGTTACTTTAAAAACAACAAAACATTCATTTTATACTTAAAACCATACAAATAGGATAGTATAGAACGACTGTCAAACTTCAAAAGTGTGACCAAAATATGTGCTAAAGTAGTACATATGGTGCTACTTAGCACACTAGTGCGAAATTTAGCATATTAAGTTATTGGGTCGAACATTTAAAGGGCCATATGTACTGTAAAACGTTGTACGATACATGTGCGAATAGGTAATTCGCAACTCGTGTCGATTAAAAACACTCCCTTCGGTCGTGTTTTAATTTATCGGCACTCGTTTCGAATTTCCTATTTTTCGCACTTGTATCGTAATGTACTATAATGTAACACAATTTAACTACAGCTACGCCCGTTCGTCTAATTTTTTTTTCGATTATTTATTATTATTAAGAGTTAAGAGCTATAGAAAAAGTGTATGAAACTTGCTTTACGCTTTTAGATTCTCAAGAAGAAAAAAACCAAAAAGTCAAACGAAGGGGACTAATTAATCATAGCCTATGATTCATTATGGTTGACTGGTAGAGAATGCCATTTGGCATTACGTCCGCCATTTATACATTGTTGTATATATTTTGTGCAATCAAGTTTAAATAAATGAATAAATTAATATGCTGACGTCAGAAATCTTGACACTTTCCACATGCGTTGTTTACGCAGCGTACTTAGAATTAAGTGGCAAGATCGTGTGACTAACACGGAGGTATTACGTCGGGCCAATATGTCCGGTATGGAGGCCTTTCTAATGAAAAGCCAATTAAGATTGGGTGGCCACGTCTGTCGCATGGATGACTGTAGACTCCCTAAGTCCGTTTTCTATTCGGAACTCAAGGATGGGAAGCGTAGTCACGGGGGAAAATTTCTGCGATATAAAGACGTTCTGTAGCGTCATCTCAAAGCTTGCAGCATTCCATTAGAACGTTGGGAGGAGCTTGCGGTTGAGAGACTGGAATGGTGCAATAAGGTAAGAGAAGGTGTAGCTACTTTCGAAGAAGCTCGACTTGAACACCTGGACCAATAGCGCCTTCAACGGAAGTCTCGACTTAAGCCATCCTACGCATACACATATAACGACTAAGGGCAGCTTTATTGTGTACAGTGCGACCGGACGTTTAAGACTAAGTTGAAGTAGCGGTCGTCCACTATCCTCGTAAGAGTAGAGAGAAGATACACTCTCTACTATTGAGGATAGTATATAGTAGATATGTTAACTGCACCAATCATGGGTCATTTAAGACGAAAATTTGAGTTCTCTTGATATTTCACCGACATCTGTAAAATGTCTGCCGCTTTATGCTTTAAAAGTTAAATGTCCAATTCGTCCTCTATGTTTTCTATGTATTTAATGAAAGCTACTGCAATTGGTTTCAATATTATTAACCAATTAAAACTATGGTTTTTTGCTCCAGTCATGGGATGTATGGCTTCATCAATTTTTTTTAAAACTGATGGTAAATACTTCTTTTACAGGATTTGTCTATACCATCCTAATACTGGTGCCTGTTCCATTATAGGGGTGTTTACTATAGTATAATTTAGTATTTTTACTTACATTACCACTGAAACACTTCTAAAATGTCATTAATTAATTGGTGAAGTGGGCAGACGCATGCGGGAGTGTGGTCATGACCCTCGCTCCGGGTCGTTTTTGATGCAGAGGTTGTCCATCGCCGTTCAACGTGGCAACGCAGCGAGCGTGATGGGCTCCTTTGCATCTGGAGGGGCGCGGGGCGAGTTGTGCGGATAGTTTTTGTGTGTCGGTTAGATTTAGGATTTAGTTCAGTTTAGGTTAAGATTTTTGTTTGTATAACTTTGTATTTTTCGTACTTTATTTATATGTTGTATTTAATTTCATAGTCATAATATAAACTTTAGTGTATGATTTATCTATTTCTGTTCATAATTTAAACTTACGTAAAAAACACAAATCAAAAAAATATTTTATAAAATAAATTGATTTGTATGTACGAACATCATGTATTAAAATTATGCGTTTTTGCCCATTTTTAGTTCCATTTTGCTCTACAAAACTGCACTCCCCTTCAAGGGTAGATTTAATAAAATAAAAAAATTATGATAAACACGAACCGAAAAAATATATATTTTACTATGTTTTTGGAGCGAATCTCGTGGCTAGTGCCAAAGAAATTGCTCTCTTGCTCGAAAAAGATCTTATTTCATGGTGTGCTGAAGGACAAAGGCCTATTTTGTTCCCGCGGGAGTTAAGGATCGTGAAAAAAAAGCTTTTTTTTAATTATATCACTTATTCATACAAACCAAGTGGCATAAATGAGTTTTACTTTTAAAATACTAACGTTTGTAATTTAATATTTTTATTTATGTTTACAATTATTTGATACATAAACAAAAATACAAATTTACAAGTTTACAAATACTAACGTTTGTAATTTAATATTTTTGTTTATGTTTACAATTATTTGAAGCGCTGGTGGCCTAGCGGTAAGAGCGTGCGACTTGCAATCCGGAGGTCGCGGGTTCAAACCCCGGCTCGTACCAATGAGTTTTTCGGAATTTATGTACGAAATATCATTTGATATTTACCAGTCGCTTTTCGGTGAAGGAAAACATCGTGAGGAAACCGGACTAATCCCAACAAGGCCATCCTCTGGGTTGGAAGGTCAGATGGCAGTCGCTTTCGTAAATCTAGTGCCTACGCCACATCTTGGGATTAGTTGTCAAGCGGACCCCAGGCTCCCATGAGCCGTGGCAAAATGCCGGGACAACGCGAGGAAGAAGATGTTTACAATTATTTAATTTGATTCATTTAACAGCCGTTTAAAATATTTTTACATTATTTTCAATCGTGGCTGAATGCCGAATAGGTCTGTGCCTTCGATGCCTCACCTGCCAAGAAATTACAAAATGGCGAACGAATGTTTGATATGTCACCGTATTTAAGAATTATTTCGCTTAAAATTTAGTTTTTTCTTCTCAAGTGTGATGAAAAACATTGTGTGTAACTCTGGGGGGTCCTCCGGCTGTCGGGAATTACCACCCTCTTATCCAAAATTTCACTAACCCCCCTCGTTGCACAATGTACTATTATTATCTCGTATAATGAAGTCGTACGCACCTTCGACAAAGTGTGCCGCGACTAAACAGAAAAGGGCAATTACCAAGGTAACAAAAATACCAATTTTGGATTTGTACAGGTTTTCTATTTTTCGTACTATATAGGTAGCTTAGGTATCTTAATAGGTAGTTGTAATAATAATTTCTAATTAACCTTCACCAGGCATGTGCATATGTACTTAATAGGCACCTAGTTACTTAGCAAAGATCAGATGGAAGAAAATAGGAATACTACAATAGTTAAAAAAAAAAAAATGAACTTCTTAAAAGTACGTGTACTGGCAAATACTCAGGTACCTATTAAAGTTAACCGGTGACCGAAAATGTCTGGCCAACTGCGACCGAGCCTCCGGTACATCCGCTATTTTTTGCGAGTTGCGCAATGCCACTTACGGGGATAACGACACGGTGGTGATTAATCGCAGCCTAGCTGAAGATATTTAGTTTTAACTATAATATTCTTGAATTGAGAGGATCCACCATTTTCCCAGCCATTAGGGCGACGTGAATGCTGGCGTCCATCACGAAGTACAGGAAGGGATACGTCGCCGAGAAATGAACTGGGGGCCGATTGACGTACCCTGAAACAAAAATAATTGATCTATTGATACGGTTTATATCTTATTTATTTTTCTAAAGCAGGGGTTCCCAAAGTGTGCGCCGCGGCGCCCTGGTGCGCCGTAGAAAGTAAAGAGGGGCGCCGTGAGTTCTATCATTATCCGAAACCACAAATATTCGCGGGTACCTATTTGAGCGCTCGCATCGGTAAATAATATAGCGTCGTGTCACTCTTTTTCGACCGTGATTTTAAATTTACAAGGGCGCCGTTGCAAAATACTAAACTTGTAACTGCGCCGCATGTTGAAAAAGATTGGGAACCCCTGTTCTAAAGTATGCCTACGTGGAGTATTTGGTAAATATATTTATTTCTACATACACTCACACTACGTAAACTATTTAGGTCATCCGCGTTGGACACAATCTACCCAATTGAATTTCATAAAAATGATAAGCGACCTCGAATTTCATGTAGTATCGATGGTTATCATAATTGGTGAAACAAAATAAACGAACTACAGCAGACCCAGACCGGAAACAATTAGGTACGTGACCAATATTTTCCTAGTTACTGATTCATTTCAGGCGCATGCATAAAACAGGCTATTTGCAAATCGCAATTTAAACTCGCGATTAAGCATTCGGGCCGAGTAATGTCGTTATCATGATGGTGATTGGTGAGCACGCGAGAGTGGTTCAATAGACGCAAACGCGCGTGTCGCCGCGTTGCGCCATCGTCCCTGCGCCACCGCCGCCACCGCCGCGGACGCACAGCGCACATAGCAAGCACCGCTGTGTTATGGTCGAACTAGAGTAACTTGGCCTCTAGTAAGAATACTTATTATGAATCTTGGGGTCTGTGCTGGACATTGTGCGCTACGCCACTACCCGCCGCGCCGTGCCGTGTCTACTCTTACTGAACAGAACGCGTCAAGACAATGGAGGGATTCAAAGCAAACTGCTTTGTTTTACCTACGCTTTCGCCGGCGGTACTCACTGCTAAACCACAACTTCAAAAGTTGCCTGGTTCTGTTTAGTGTGTAGTGTATCTACGGGAAGTTATTTTATAAATAACTAACTTACCCCATTTAGGACATACAGTAGAGTCCGGTTAGTACGACTTGGCATATAATAACCAACCGTTTTTAGCGACGTAAGTACAGGCACATGTTTGGTTTTAGTATGAACTACTGTGAAAGTACAACTGTATATTACGACTCCGCTTAGAATAACCGACCGCTTTTAACGACAGAAATTCATACAAAATTCGTCCGGTAAAACCGGTAACAACGACGAGATACGTACATTTCACTAAAAAAAGTCGGTGAGTAGTTTACTCTGTTGCGCGCACCCAACCCAACTCTCTGCCCCCGTTGCCTACACACAAGATGAAAAAGTGGCTGTGACAGAATCGGACAGACAGACGGACATGACGAATCTATAAGGGTTCCGTTTTTTGCCATTTGGCTACGGAACCCTAAAAAGTCCTGTGACTTTTCTTAGCATTGTTTTTAATATGTTTGTTTGTGTCAAATTTAAAATTGCAAACTAAATAAAACCCACTTCTCAATATTCAATTGATCTTGAACTCCACATACGTATACATATGTAAGTTGAGTAACAACGAAATATTTTGGTATCATCGAGCTGATCTGATGAACACGGGAGCCGGCCATAGGAACTGTGTGATAAAAAACGCAAAATAAATGAGCTTGGGTTTGGTAGAATTGTCTCGATGAGTATTAGTTGCCTGTTAATTAAAAGTAGAAGTCAGTGATACAGAGGCGTCTCAAAAATGGTTGTCATCCTGATAAGACCCCCAAGAATTGCAATTTTTAATTTTATGGTAGTAGGTACTCAATTTGCGGGTGATGAGTGAGTACGCGTACAAATGTAGCTTCTTCCAAATAAACAAGTATCTCCATTAAAGACAAAATGTGGTAATATAAAATTCGTTTTTAATTGCGTGGAATTCTGACGTCTCCTGGTGATGGCAGGCAAAAAAATACTCCTTAAATTTGTAGTGGGAATTACAAACCTAAATAAAACATTGGAAATACATTTGGACATGATTATTTTTACTTACAATCATCATAACATAATACTTTATTCGTGAAAACAAAGGTACTTAGTATAATTTTAAAGTGCACTATTTGGTCATGAGAAAATATCAGGTATTTTTCTAGGGTGAAAAATAATTGTTAATGGTATCATTCTAATGACTTTCATGTTTCGTAAACCTTTGGACTAAAATCATATTTTTATACCTTGTATTATCTCGTCTCGTTTGTAACAAAAAATAATGTTCTATTTTGGAGAAATCGCGAAACGTCTGGTTGACCTAACTGGTGACCGAAGAGCTGGCGGCTTCCTCGCACAACGTATCAGTATTGCGATACAACGAGGAAATGCCGCCAGCATCCTTGGTACAATGCCTCAAGGGCTTATTCTAGATATAAGCTAGTTATAGTAACCATCTGTATATATCCATTATGTATATTGTTATTGTCAATCAAAATAATTAAATTTGATTGTATGTTCAAGTGAATTAGTTTATACCGTGGCAGCTCCAGCTATTCTCCATACGTACCCTCTTTTTAGTATATGCCCAGTGGCATATACTTCTGATATGATCACATTTGTTATGATTATGATAAGTGTCAATGCTTAAAATTGTTGTCTTTATTTGTATTTTCCTAAAAGCAAACAATATCATTGATTGAGTTTTATCCAGCGCGACGGAGGCAGCGGCGATCGGCGGCCATAGGTGGGCACGAAAGGCTGCCTGTTTCTAAAACTTTTTATTCTTTATATCCTGCTATGCTATTATTGCTATTGCTACCTTAAGGTTGTCTGAAATAAATACCAATTTTACTGGTGCCACGTCCAACATAGGGGCGTTTACCGTATTCTTGACAGTGAATGTTGTAATCTCCAAAATTAACAAAAAAAAGTACCATTCGATACGTTAAATACATTTTATCTACACACATATCATAAATCCTCTATGATGCCTTCTAAGTCCCTAAATAATGCCCAACATTACGATAAACTGCTTTTTTACAAGAAATTTTTTATATGTGGAAATTTTGTTATTGCTTCATAACTACATCAAAATCGATTTGGTTGACATTCAAATTTGAAACATCACTGAAAAAAAAGCAATGCGATTTGACCACTATTTTAATATCAGTCGACTTGCCTTTTTCTTCGAAATGAAATATCAATTGCATACAATTTTGACAAATCTCGCATGTTAGTTTGTATCGAATGATAAGGAAATAGTCTCTCGAAAAACAAAATTCAAAAAATCTACTGCAAGTAAGCCTCAAGGGCTCTTTTACTAGGCAATATAACATGTATAGTGACATGAAACATTCATAACAACATTTATAAATACAACAGCCAATACCTAGGTAAACATTACATTATAATAATCATAATAGAATTTTATGCAACAGTTGTATAAGAAGGGTCAAAAAAGGCGAGTGGCGTGAGTTACAATGTGAGCCGAAGCCGAAGGCGTAGGCGAACATTGCAAAGGAATACGCCACGAGCATTTTTTGACCTACTTATACAACGTTGCATACAATATTTTTCCTACGAGTCAACAAAAATAAATCTTAATTTAGGTAAACAAAGCAAAAGTATATAGCCTCTTGGCTACAACGTACGATCATACCTTGGCGCGCGAGCATACCTTGTTACGCGCCCAGCCACCCGCCCCGGGCCGCGGCCGGCCGGTCAGCGACACCTCGTAACTCATGAGGCCCTGGTACTTGCTACTTGCTAAATTAAATTTTTGGACAGTTTTTTCTCAATTTTGGCCACCGTAGCCTACGGTGACTAACAAGCAACGCTAAGCGGTCTTCGTAGTCTATGGGTGTTGCTATATTACGGGTGTCACAAGCGTGTTTCTGACTTATGAAGTAATTATTTTTACTATGCAACCAAATTAATATTTTGTAAGTTGGCAGCAATGCACTTAGTTTAAAACTGTATTCGTTTTGGTTTTGTTAGGTTGGTAGCCATTAATCGCAGTAACGTTATAGCGATTAAAAGCACAAGAGCTTTTATGAGGAATAGACAATATAGACTTTTCTTGAAACCTTTTATGTATGTTCTTATATTCGTGTTAATGAATGCATAAATGACAGATAACAGTAGAGGAGTAGAAAAAATAAATAATTACTACATTCAAAAATACATTAAATCTGGAGATGTAAAAGGTCCCCAGTCCCCAATGTCAGAGTATTAATACTAATAAGATTTGGAGGTGTAAAGTCGCTCCAAGTGTCAAAATAAACTTTATACTAAATAAAAAATCGCGTCAAGACTGTTAAGCTAGCAGTCTCATAAACGAATGCTACGGAATACATAACTAGTAGGTATTACTAGGTATGTACCAAGTCAAGTATATTATACAATATTACAGAGACGTAGAGTCTCTACGGCATAGTCTCTGAACTTAAAAAAACTACGGATGCGTGACATGCGTGAAAAAGTTTTCATTTACCGCCATTTGACGTACAGTTTACCTTTTAATTAGTTTTAAGTAAAAAAATGAATTTGTTTTGTTGTTTTTAACGTAACTACAGCAAAAGATACGCCTTCGTCTAAAATGAGCGATAAAAATACTTCGGAGACGCAAGTTCCGCCAAGAGAGCAACGATGCCCCAACGTTGGCTGTAATTTGGGTTAGTGAATATATCATAGAAAGTTTATAATATGCAGTCACATAAACTACTATTATTGGAAAATAGATTAAATAGATTGTATGACGTCACTTTAACTTCATCGGTTACCGAATCGGTTTCGTGTTTCGTGTTACAAAATATCTAATATTGCTTTTAATCAAAACATTTTTTTATTAAAATAACAATAGGTAACTAACTTCACATCAGGCGGGAGGGGTTTGCCACATGTTACCATGTAAGAAGGAGGGATCAATAAAAATTTAAAAAAAAAGTAAACCTACTTCAAAAATAATTAAATAAATTATCCTTGTTTAAGTATATGCGTTACCAACTCATATGTTTGAAGTCGGTGCCAAGCCAAATTTTGAAGCATACCATGGTTTTGGTGCGATTCGATAAGGATGCAGCTATATAAGTAAGTAGGCTATTGGAAGCGTACAAGGCGGGTGGTGGGGGAAGCCGGAACGATCACAGCGCTTGATGTGGCCAAATATGGCAAAAATGCTACGTGTGTTTCTGTCAATTCCCATACTAATCCGTTATCTTGTTCACGTTTTTTGCTTTAACATCATATTTACGATAAAAATAGGTCACGATAGCTGATAAATGGTAAACTGCAATAATACTGGACAAAACACTAATAGTAAACTTTATATAAAATATTACTAAAAAATAGGCTTTTGTATCATATAATATTATTCCAGGCTTACCAACGTAACGGCTAAACATTTTATCTAGTCTATGTGGACGCAGAGTTTTGCTTGGATGTTAATAAAATAGCATGGCTAATACAGAGTAACAACATTAGATAATTGTAATATAAGTTATAATGACAGTTACTGAAAGCCCGTCAGAAACATACTTCTGGCAAGAGTTGTCTGTCGTCTGTCACAACAAACATTGTGATAAGCAAAAGAACATATGTTTTAACATAAAATGAGTTGATTAAAACCTGTGAAGAAGGGCAAAACTTATACTTGAAAGCATCATACGTACCTATCCCCAGGAATCACGAAGTGGGCCATCAAAACATAATGAAACACACATTTTTTCATTGAATTTGTAACGAAACAACTACGAAGAAAATTAACCGAATAATATAAAATATACAGATAATTCTGACTATTTTCAGTAAAGCAGTCTAATTAAAAACAAAATGATTCCGCACATTAATAACTGTATTATAGTAAACATTTTTAAGGAATAATCTTTATTTTGTTGAGCTCATTATTTGACAGCTCCCCAGTAGTTGCGAACGCTAAGCGGCGCTGTCATCGCGAACGCTAAGCGGCGCTGTCATCGTGCACGCTCCCAATATATTCGATAAGGATGCGGCATATGTACAATACGTTCAATTGCCTTACACGACAGCAATGAACATACTTTCTGTAGGTATAATGAAGACACGGTCGAATCTTCTTAGCGCAGTCCGTACCATGTTTGTTGGTATATTAGTATAAATCCAATACGTTTATTTGCCGTCGTGATTTTTAAAGAGTTTTACTAATTTTCGAACTGTTCACAGCACAGAAGTGTGGAATTGAGACTGCGTTATTTCCAGTTCCTTATCCAGAGAACTTCATTTCATGATATAAAACCATTCAAGGAACGTCTTCAGGGCTTGAACTTTTTACCTTCATGCCAAATTTCACCTAAATCGGTTCAGATGTTTAGACGTGAAAAGGTAACAAGAAGACATACAGAATTAAATCCACGTTTATTACCTATTATTACAGTTGTAATGTGACTAATAGACATAAAGCTGATGATTTTTGACAGGTATTGTTACTATTTGGCTTGGCACCGACTTCAAACATATGAGTTGGTAAAGCTTAGGTATATTTAAAAAAGGATAATTTATGACATTATTTTTGAAGTCGTTTTTTTAAAAAATTTCAATTTTTAGTTTTAAGGGCTTTTGAGTGACTCGTGGTGCATGAATGAAAAGTACCAATCATGTTTACCATAATAAATTCTTTAACTTTGATAAATAATCAGGATTTTCCTAGAGTCCGTCTGAGAAATCATTCCTGCCACTATGTATTCTAAATCTATCCTCCGCCCGGCCACTGACCCAATCCCTCAACCCTCCGATCACTCAACCTCACAGCACATCAACCCCTGATCACTGAACCCCTCGATCCTGAACCGCCAAACCTTCGACCGCTAATCCCTGACCCCTCAACCCCAGACCCTTAAACTCCTAATCCTAACCCACAATCCCTCAACTTACAACCCCCTGACCCCTCAACTCCTATCCCCCCATTCCTCAACTCCCAACCTCTCAATCCCCGACCCATAAACTCACCGCCCCCCTCAACCTCTAACCTCTCAAACCCTGACTCGTCAAGCCCCAACCCTCAACCCCCAACCTCACACCTCCGTCTACCTTCACCACCACCGTCTACCTTCACCTCTCACACCTACCCCTCACCTCTTACATGAAAAATCATAATACACCCAATTATAAGAGGGAAGTTCCACATATCGCCCGTGGTCATCATAATCAGTAAGTAGACTTACCACGAGTTTGACACTGACATATTAGCGTAACTTACTTTCTATGCATCTCGCTCATACTGGTATCCTATTAGTGCGAGCGAGATATATAGAAAGCAAATTACGAACACGTCAGCTAATATGTAGAGTCAAACTCGCGGTAAGGCTACAGTTGCAGTACATCTTATTGGTCGTTTTCGAGAGGAAATGCTTGAGTTGCTTAAGAATAGAGTCAAAACACCATACATGTGCCTTTAAAAATTTAGGAGTTCCCTCAATTTCTCATGGATTCCATCATCAGATCAGACCGAAAAATATTATGGGACTACCTTAGACGTAACTCCTTACAAACAAAAAAAGAATTATTCAAATCCGACCACGGGTGTCGGAGTAATCGGTGAACATACGTCATTAAAAAAAAAACATCATTATCATAAAAAAAAATATCATCATCATCAGATCCACTTCATCAAATTATCATACACGTGCCTTTAAAAAATTAGGAGTTGCCTCAATTCCGCATGGATCCCATCATCAGATCAGAACCAAATTAAAATGGGGCCAACTTGGAGGTAACTCCATTCAAACAAAAAATAATTACTAAAACCGGATTACGGGTATCGGAGTAATCGGTAACATACATAAAAAAAACCGGCCAAGTGCGAGTCGGACACGCACAGGAAGGGTTCCGTGTCTATAAAAACGGTCACCCATCCAAGTAATGACCCCGCCCGACGTTGCTTAACATCGGTGATTGGATGAGAACCTCAAGATTGGAAAGAAATATTTATTTTATTCTTTATTTTTATTTTTAGTATTTGTTGTTATAGCGGCAACAGAAATACATAATCTGTAGAAATTTCAACTGGCTAACTATCACGGTTCATGTGATACAGCCTGGTAGTGGTGACAGACGGGCGGACGGACGGACAGCGAAGTCTCAGTAATAGGGTCCCGTTTGACCCTTTGGGTACGGAACCCTAAAAATAGCCACAATCCTTCTATGAAATTGAAGGCGGTTAAAAGATCATGAAATTCGTGTGACACAATTTATGGATGACCCTTAAATGACTTAAGGTAACATCACTATTTTTATTACGAGCTTAGTAGGTATAGGTAGTAGGTGGCCTAGCGATAAGAGCGTGCGACTTGCAATCCGGAGGTCGCGGGTTCAAATCCCGGCTCGTACCAATGAGTTTTTCGGAACTTATGTACGAAATATCATTTTGATATTAACCAGTCGGTTTTCGGTGAAGGAAAACATCGTGAGGAAACCGGACTAATCCCAACAAGACCTAGTTTATCCTCTGGGTTGGAAGGTCAGATGCCAGTCGCTTTCGGAAAACTAGTGCCTACGCCAAATCTTGGGATTAGTTGACAAGCGGACCCCAGGCTCCCATGAGCCGTGGCAAAATGCCGGGACAACGAGAGGAAGAAAGTAGGTAGAAGGTATGAATGTTATGTTTGTGATAGGTAACACTAAATATACAATAATAATAGGCGATGTTATCACACGAGCTTTGGCCCTGTACCATTCAGGATAAATTGTAAAAATACTTGCTCGGACTCCGGAGTTCGAAAAAATAATAGAAATGGCAACTTTCCATAAATAAATACAAGTCAGTCGATGTAGAACCATAACTAAACCATATCTTTCAACTAATATGTCGATTTTCACTCTCGAGACCATGGAAATAGTTGTAATGTTGTAATAATTTACACATTCTACAACTGTTACGATAAAATTGATGACTCGTCGCCACCAGGATATTCGATTATAGAATTCATTGTTCATATATTATTTAAAAAATAGATATTATATATACTTATATTCTTACCGAGCTGCAGAAACTTCGAGCCCTAAATATAACCTGTCCTATCATTACCTAATTAAGAAATATAGGTAAGTACGTAGTAAATACGTAGACTAAATCATGGGCATGATCAGCACCGGTAGTTAATACGCCAACAGATTATCTGTACATAAAATGATTGGGGCACGACGACGCGCAACGTCGTCCTTCACGGTTGCCAATTTAATTAATAGTGTAAAATCAATTTAGTAAACGTACTAGGTACGTACATGGACGTGAGTGAAGGATGTTTGGCGGAAGGCGCGGAAGCGTGACCGCGCGGTCGCGTTGACCCCAGCGGCGGCGCCGTTCGCGCTCCACTACCAACACCAACTGTGCTGTGTCATCATCTAAATATTTCCCATATTTTTACCAACTACTTTTTTTGTAAACGCATCTAAGTTCATGACAGTGTAAGTACTTTGAAGATGAAGTGGCTATAAGTATTAGAGGATAAGAGGATCAAATAAATAAGTATTTTTGGGGTTTGTACTTTGTAGTCACCTGGAAACTCTTAAAGTTTCGCCATGTCCGTCCGTCCGCCCGTCCGCGGCCTTGCTCCGTGATCGTTAGTGTTAGAAAGCTGCAATTTGGCATGGATACATAAATCATGCATGGCGAGAGAACGTTAAAATAATAACTTAAATAAATATTTAGGGAACCTTTCATAGTAAATGTTTTTTTTTTTCGATTTTTTGCAATGACCCATAAGTATCGTGTAGGTCTCTTAGGTCTTTTAAAACAAATATGGGTCTTCAAAAACCATTTTTTGATAAAGTCAATATTTTAGGAAATAATCGCTCCGAAAGAAAAACATGTGTCGGTCTCTTACCATAAACCATGGGTCCAAAAAATATGAAAAAAATTGTGAGACAAAAGCTTAGTAGGTAAGTAAATAGGTAATTTCAATGAAAACTATAGCAAACATGATAGGTGTAGCAGTTTTGAGTTATTGCAAAAATCTTCTTTTTTTTATTCGTAAAAAGACGTACAAAGCGCTGGCGCTGCTAAGGTACTCCCATTATGTTCACTAAGTAATAGTCCTCGTTTGACCTGAGGGCCTACCGCGAAAACCGAAATTCGTAAATTGCGGAGATCTTTCTCTTTTACTCTCACTAAGACGTGATTAGAGTGACAGAGAAAAATGCCCGCAATTGACGAATTTCGATTTTCGCGGTAGGCCCTCTGTTCGGACAGAATGGTAACTACGAAACCCTACACTGAGCATGGTCCGACATGCTCTAGGCCGATTTTTGATACAAGCTTTAATGGCCGAATACGGGTATGTGTAATATTTAGTGTCCGACCGAAATTTCGGTTTCGGTTTCGGCCAAGAAATCAAGTTTCGGCCCGAGTTTCGGTTTCGGCCAAAAACGGCCGAACCCTTCAGCCGCGCCGAAACTTACAACATCGTACCTTCGGGTCGCGCTCGGCTAACGTCGGGCGCGCTCGGCACGGCTGGCAATATGGCGTCGCTCGCCTGACTCCGCCGGCAACTACCTAAATCAGTGCGCTTTGCTGGTGTAGACGTGTCAATACGTGTTGTGTTACAATTTATTTGTAACACAAAGTAATGTTATTTGAAATAATGTATTTTTTTCACTTTATAGGGTAGTTAAATTTTCAAACAGAACCTCTGTAACTGTGCTGAAATTTCATTGTGATAAATCTTTGAAAGTAGAAACCTGTAATTATAGGTCGGCGAGATATTTATTTTAGAAAAAAACGGGCTTACTAACATTTTTTCGGCTTTTTAAGGACTTTTTTTTTATAAAAAGTTCGGTTTCGGTTTCGGCCGAAACTACAATGAAACCGAACCTTCGGTTTCGGGTTCGGTTTCGGCAAAATAACATGTTTCGGTCGGTCACTAGTAATATTTATTGCGAGGTCATACATTTACCACTAAACGCAAGTAGCATATAGATGAACTCGCAATAAACACTACTAATCAATGTGAAGGCCAGCTACACTTGTCCCTATGCCACTCTTATCCGTATTGTAAGCTAGTATTAATACACAAACACCAAAAATATTCTAAAACATGTAACTTTTACCCCCCAACCCCTTAAACTAGGGGATGGAAGTTGCATGAGACGTATGACACACATAACTTTTGTTTTGCCGATGAAGAGGTTGGTCAAATCTAGCCTTACGCATTGACATATATTTACGTTATGACAGATATTTAAGTCAATGGCCTTACGTTACGCCCTCGACAAGTCACGTTTTATCCAGGGGGCTTAGGTAAGGTAAAGGTTCGTAAGTTCGTGATAGTACGTTATTTCGTTGATTTTGTTTCTGGCGCGAATAATAAGCAATTTCAATATTTTTCATATAATTATACATAAGAAAATAACGGTTTTATTTAATCTCTTTAGAAAACCATGGACCAATATTTTAGTGCCTAAACTGAAAGTAATACGACGCTCGATAAGACGGCCGCGACCTGCCGCGATCAGCTGTGTTGTACGAGTATGCGTGCATTTTTTGTAACCGTAAATGTAAACTCATTCGAATAAAAGTTTCTGAGAGTATTTCTGTGGGTTCCTTAGTAATTTATTTAATATGAAAAAAAAAATGTATGCATAGAACCTTAAAATTGCAATGAATCGACTCACGAAATAGCGGTCATTTTATTTTTCGTGTGTCTCCTGTTTCGTGTCACTAACGAATCAAGGATTTTCTAGATATATTTTGATTGCTTGTGTATTAATATATCAACGAAGGTAATTTAAATATTAATTAGAAAACATATAATGTATTTCATGAAGTTTCGTATGAGCGAAATTCGGTATATGATTTTTTTACTAGAGTTCTCATAAAACGAGTTTGAATATGACCAGAGTTTACACTTTTAGGGTAAATTCACACAGTGCACAATTTTGTTTATAATTCAAATATTTTATTTATTTTTGTTTATGTTTATAACATATAAGATAGTTAATTATTAATTTAGGTACATTCAATATGATTGACTTAATTAAGTGCGGGAGTTTAAAAAAATCAGTACCACGAGGTAAGGTACTGCTTTTTTGTTACTTTTCCCCTACTTCGTGTCATATAAATCTATAGTCATACATAGGTAACACATACCAAAACAACTTACGTAATCGACTTAGAATCAGTACATTTCTGAGCTAGGAATCTTAACTTGTTGAGATTTTAGTTACATATTATATAATAATAATAATTCAGCCTATATACGTCCCACTGCTGGGCACAGGCCTCCTCTCATGCGCGAGAGGGCTTGGGCTATAGTACCCACGCTAGCCCAATGCGGATTGGGGACTTCACATACACCTTTGAATTTCTTCGCAGATGTATGCAGGTTTCCTCACGATGTTTTCCTTCACCGAAAAACTAGTGGTAAATATCAAATGATATTTTGTACACAAGTTCCGAAAAACTCATTGGTACGAGCCAGGATTTGAACCCGCGGCCTCCAAGCGGTCAGAAGCGGTGGTGGCAGAGTGGAAATGACGTCCGACTTACAATCCGGAGTTACATATTGGTTCTTTTTATTGTTTAGGGACATGCAGGCAAAAAAGAAATCCGTACAAAACATATAGAAACTAAAATCAATCAGTCATAAAGTAAAAAGTTAAAAATGACGGCTTACAATGCTTGCAAAGTTGTTTTAATTATTAAGTAGCTTGTAAGTAATGCTGAGTGGCCTAAGTAAGGACGAGATTGAAAAACTTGATTATATCACAATTGTATACAAATAATCAACCTAAATAAATAAACAAAATTAGGTTCGTAAGTACCTACTGAAAGAGAAGCTCGTGCGGCGAGCCGCGATTGATCAAATTTATTATACTTCACTTATGCGTTTCGTAATAAAGTCATTCGTATAGACTCAGTGAAAGGTATGCAATTATAGTTTAGTTTACGGAGTTCCAATAACACCATTTAAGTCGACGAGTATAGAAAATGTTTTAAGGTGGATCTCAATTTAACATATTTTTATTTATTTAGATAAAATCATTAACTTGACCTTACTTAAGTAGGTCAGCCTGTTAAATATGTATAATTATTATCAACAAATTATAATCAATTACTCTATAAAAATTGATACCGAAACAGGGGACACGAGTTCACGAACTTAGGAGCTGAGATGAATTTTATCACGAAATGGGAGCCAAATAAGAGGTTCACGAATAAATTCATATAAAAATAAGTTTTAACTTTAACTCTATAGTGTATACATTAAATTACTACCAAAGAATTAATCTAACTTACTCAAAAGATATTATCATGCTTAGTTATATAAAAAATATATACGAAACAGGGGACCTTTACCTTACCGTGAAAACCGAAATTCGCAAATTGCGGGGATCTTTCTCTTCTATCTCACTTAGACGCAATTAGAGTGACAGAGAAAAATGCTCGCAATTGACAAACTTCGATTTTCGCAGTTAAAGCCCTGGGCACACCTCACCTGCGCGATATGCTAGGGCGAGGACCAAGGACGCCAGCGTTCCGGCGCGCGCACGTCGTCCGCCTCCGCCACCATTACATCTCTTCGCTAAACAGTTACTCGACTCGACTGTGACTTCATTATTCCCTAAGTAATGTAACAACCCCGAAATAAAGTAATAAGTACTTTGTTTTTTAGAAATAGTAAAAATCGGTCGAATTCGCTCATGTCACTTTTTACAGGTATTTAAGGAAGATCTCGGAAAGTTTTCATAATTAGGTTATTATTTACGCGATGCATAAAATAAGAGCATATAAATTTTAAAATCGATTTCATAAATATCACACTGTTAGTACTTACCTACAGGAACTTTGTCGCCTGAAAGTAACCCCACCTATGCGTCAAATCCGGTAGTTCTAAACTAAAAGTTCCGGTAGTTTTCTGACTAGTTTATGATGTTAGCCCAATGAGTAATCCAAGTTAGTGATCTCGAACGCCGAACGCAACTATGAATTGATTCGATCTTTGAATCGAAAAAACCGCGCAAATTTCGTTTTTTTTTAGATTTGGGCGATTGTTTTTTTTTATAGTACGTCGGTGGCAAACAAGCATACGGCCCGCCTGATGGTAAGCAGTCTCCGTAGCAACGCCTACAACTACAGAGGAGTTACATGCGCGTTGCCGACCCTAACCCCCTCAGAAAATTCGAGTTTGTACGGGATAACGGTAGACAATTTCATAGAATGCTCCTTTATACGTCATATTTTCATAGAGGTTTGACGTTTAAAATAACATTTGCGCTACGTGTGCTATAAAAATCGTTGTAGACTTGTCTTGATCTGACTCAAGTTTTCGACATAAACCTTATCAATTTTCGAACTTGTATTCGTAGGGAAAGTATGTACAGTGAGTATGCACTTTTGTTTCCGGCGATGCCGCTTGGCACGATTGCTCCTGAGATCACACAAAGCTGATTTGGCCCGGTAACCAGGAGCAGGAAGATATATAGCAATAGCATTAATGGGAGCCTGGGGAACCGGCCCTTTCCCCCCTTTAGGGGGGCTAGGGACAATACGATCTCGATTTAACGGGCCAAATCAGCTTTGTTTGACCTTACCTAGGAACAATCGCGTCAAGCGGCGTCGCCTGAGACAAAAGTGCATAGGTACTCACTGCACTAACTTATGGCTCCTCTACACGATGGACCATCATAGTGGCCCACTAAGCTGGGCCAGCGTGTAGAGAGGGTAGTGGTGTCGGATGGCTTATGGCGCGCGGGATGGCGATGGGATGGCCGCGGTGTCGGTTTTTCGTCCGCACATCAAAGGCAGTGGACCAGCGATGGCTGTCCGCATCTACACGTGGCCCATCCCTCACAGTGTTGCCAGATCGTCCTAAAAGGGACGGTTTTCCGTCCCTTTTAATGCCACACCGTCCCTTTCCCGTCCCTTCCAAGCTACCGTCCCTTTTGGGCATCAAGTGCCTAGAATAATTATTAATTTCAAAGTGACGAATGACAATGTACTTTGCTACATGGTCAATAAATATCGTCCATCCACAGCGAATATCGAATGTGTAGCATTCGCTTATATATAGTTTTATAAAGCTTCATATCTCACTTTGTAGTAACCTATAGTGTTTGACAGGTGTACCAACATCAGAAATGTCACTTAAGTCTCCGCGTTTGTATCTAATCTACATCTCGCCTTAGTTTAGGTTACGTCGAGGACTGAAAACTTGAAAAGCGAGAGTCAAAGAGAAACACTGTGATCAAGGTCAAGTTTAAAGTTTTCCAAAATTATTTTGTTTTAAAGCGTTCATTCAGTTGAAAGTATAGAAACTCTCCTACAACTATTTGATCGATCGGACAAAGAAACGGCAAATTAAGGTAACGGCTTTTGGTGAATCCTATTGTATTTGAGTAAGTATTCAACAACAGACAATTAGTATATTTCTTCGTAATTATTTGGGTACAACTGCTATAATTTCATTATGTAGTTTGCATAGGGAATATAAACTTTTGAGAGATGATAATCTCAGACATTATCTCAGAGGAACATATCTAGAATATTTTGCGAGAGAAAACAAAGTTAACTAATAGTATCTGAATCAAATACATAGTCCAAATAGTGCCGCCGAACCTAGGTACATTTATAAAATGAATAAGTAAATGTGCCAGTTTTTATTTTTTTCTCAGATTTCGATTGATATGAAAAAAGCGAGCTGTACGTTCCATCTATGGACTGGGCGCTCGAGTATCCCTAAGAGAGAAATTTAAAGATGCAAGCATTCTTACCGTTGCATCTCAATACATACTTGAGAATATTATGTATGTTCGGAAAAACATTAACGAATTCAAGCTTAACAGTGATATCCATAACTATAACACTAGAAACAAGCATAAACTTGCTGTGTCCGCCCACCGCCTCCGTAAGGTTAGTACGTCTTTCGTCGGGAACTGTACACGTTTTTATAACAAAGTTCCCACTGATATAGTGAATTTGCCTCTTAACAAATTTAAGTCACACGTTAAGAGCTCTTTGTTAAGTAAGGCGTATTATGCTGTGAATGATTTCATAGATGATAAGGATGCCTTTAAGCCAGTAGCTTGATCTTGATAGTATGATAAAAATGTCAGTAATAGTGTTTTCGTTTTCTTCCTGTGAAATAACCATACTAGCGTCCAGTAGAACTGACACAAGAGAACATCATGTTCTCGTTTGATTGTATTATTTTAGTTTTGGACACTTAGAGACCTTATACAGCTCTAAGATTTTATTTTATTTTAAATTTTATTTTATTTTAAATTTTATTTTATTTTAAATTTTATTTTATTTTAAATTTCATTTTATTTTAATACCTATTTTAATGATTTGGACACTTAGAGACCTATACATCTCTAAGTCAATTTAAATTTATAATTTAGTTTTATAGGTAGGCACTCCTTATGAATAATATGTAGTCGCGTTTATGTGGCGCTATTCCGTCTTTAATGTAACTTACAAGCACAAATGTTGTATCTCACAATTTTTTTTATTATATTTATATTAATACAACCCGGCAGCTTGAACATGTCATGCTCGCTTAAAAGTCTTTACTTACGGTGGCGTCGTTGATCGGGTCGCCACTTTCCCGAATGAAGGTTGAGGGAGGCGATGGCTGAGATACACGTCATACTCGTGAACGGGTGCTGTTTGTGGAGACCGGTCTGTTTAAGCTTACGCGGGGTACAGGTTATGTTAAAGTATGTAACTTTACTTTTGAGTGACATTAACGTGAGACACTTCATTCGGTTCTTGTCTGTTTTAATTTTTTTGTCTTTTAATTATTTATATAAGAATTCAAGCCTTGGCGACCCTCTACATCTCTAAGGATAATTTAATATATATTTTTATATTTTATCTCTGACACTTAGAGACTTATACATCTCTAAAGAATTTTAGTATTTTATGGTTTTATTTTTTTATCATAGTTTTTTTTGTGTAATTTGACATTTAGAGACAGTATACATCTCTAATAAAGTATTTATTATTTCATAGATTCGATATTTGTAATTGTTTTTTTTTTTAATTTATTGTTTGTAAAAATGGACATGTAAAAGTGCCCCTGTGGCCTATTTGCTGAATAAATGTTTGATATTTGATATTTGATTGGTAGGTTTAGGCTTCCCATTCTGATCAGAATAAACACGAAATCTCAATTAAGGACAAAAAATATGTATGTATTTTCCCTTTATGTACAGAAATTCTATACGTTTTCGTAACTCGCTAGAATATTTTTGAGGACACGGTGGCGCTCGAGTTGTACAGATAACGGAACTATATACAAGGTGCCCGTGAGCATTGCGAGACATTTTAACTAAGTATTCCTGGTTATATTTAGAAACTAAAATGTCATATAAGATTTTCTGGATTAGGCCTAGTTTCAGAGATAATTAAATGTTTTTCGAAATCATTCTTTCACCATTAGTCGGTACAAACCAATTTTGACTGCGGTATTGCCACTTTGAGGTCTAGTCTGGACATACCTATTGATTGACATCGAAAAATTAAAAAAATGTATTCGAGAGGCTAATAAAAATAAAACTTTTTAATTAATTTTAGGTTATGTTTATCAATAAAAATTACGTTTTATGTATAAGGGAAAAAAAAACAAAAACTTTTTTTGTCGAATTTCACAAAAAGTCTTGTAACATTTTTTGCTTCTGTTGCCATCAGGAAAGCACCGTTAAAATCTCTCGCAATGCTCACGGGCATCTTGTATAAGTATCCAAAAACTTAAATCAAAATCTGAGAAAAAAAAAAAAAAAACGAAAACAACATTAAATATTTATGTATTTTTTGTTTGTTTAATGCCATATTTAATGTAGTTTTCGTTTTTTAGATATATAGATAGGTTAATAGATAGGTAATATGAAATAGTTTGTTTTGCTCTGTCCATAAATCTAGTATTAAGTATGGATTGGGCATGAGTGGTGGGAAGAACTGATAGAACGGGATAGTCTTATGTATCTTTCAGTAGGATTAGCGAAAAAGCTATATTATTGTTTGTCCTTGTCAGTCTCACTTTTTTTTTTAATTCCCCACCTTAATTGTTTTAAACATATATTGAGATACACTAACTAGGTATGATAAAATATTCAAAGTTCGTTTTCGTCCCATTGTCATAAAAACCGTCCCTTTTCAGATTACACACCGTCCGAAATTGGAGATATGCGCTGGCAACACTGATCCCTCAGTGCGTGCTCGAACGCGGTCGAGTGAGTACGTTCGTGCTGTGTATTATTTTGATTAAAAATGACGAGTATGTGGCCGCATCACGAAAGAATAAAGTTTTTAGAGTTATATCGGGGAGAAAGCGTAACATGGAACCCCAAACATAAAGACCAAAACTATAGAAATAAGGTAGCAGGGTATTTAAAAAAAAAGATTTCATAACAAATAGTGCACGAATTAATTAGAGGATTAGGAAAATTACTTATACATTACGCAGACATCTGTATATACAGTACATTCACAATTTAAATAAATAAATATACCAATAATAAAAGAAATTAATATTAGATAGGTACCTACATATCTAAATATACATACATAAATTATACCTACATATCTAAATATACATAAATATTATATACCTACACAGCGGCACATTAAGGAAGAGACAAGTAATGATTTTTAGTAGGGTTTCAAAGCTTTGAAGAGTTTATTGCACAAAAAATTGACAACCTGTGTGGCCTAGTGGGTAGTGACCCTGCCTATGAAGCCGACGGTCCCGGGTTCAAATCCTGGTAAGGACATTTATTCGTGTGATGAGCATGGATATTCGTTCCGGAGACATGGATGTCTTCTATGTATTTAAGTTTTTATACATATGTATATAATATGTATATCGTTGTCTAAGTACCCACAACACAAGCCTTATTGAGCTTACTGTGGGACTTAGTCAATTTGTGTAATACTGTCCCATAATAAGTAGTTTATTTATTTATTTATTGCGATAGATAGATAACATCCACCATAATCTTCTACGTCATTTTTTTTAATTACTTTATTATTGTGCAGATTAAGAAAAGGTTGGTACGTGGCGTATAAATAAATTGCTGCAGCGGCTAATGCTCCCACGTCCATCTTGGAAAACGAATAAATCGCAACTGAATGTCGCCATCGTGTAGTGGCGTGTCAGCCATCGCATGGCCATCTCGCTGGGCCAGCGCTGGGCCATCGTGAAAAGGAGCCATTAGCCTACGAATTCAAATTAGAAAAAAATATAAACTTTGAAAGGCTTCTCGCATTGTAGCAAATTTAGTCTACTTTATAAACGTCCTGAGAAGGCACGATCAAAAACTAGAGGCAAACCGAGATAAGTTGGCAGCGATTTTGATAGCCCAGATGGTGCACATCAACGTGAAACTTCTATGAAATTATGACGTTTACTTGACGAGTCTTGCACCGTCTGGGCTATCAAAACCGCTGCCAACAATAGAGCCAATTCTAATCTCGTATTGTAGAAAATTTAGTCTACTTTAAAAACGACCTGAAAAGGTACTATCAAAAACTAATAGTTCCCTTAGGGTTAATGCATTTTCCCGGTTTATTCGATTTTTGACAAATTTGCATTCGGCGCTCGAGGTCACAATAGATTATTACACTTGGATTATTCATTGGGCCAACATAATAAACAAGTCTGCAAAAAAATCAGAACTATCAAGATTTGATTGTAATTAAAAAGAAAGTGGTAAATACCTAAAAGTTTACTTATAGTAGTTCGCCAGGCCAGTGGTGAGGTAGTCAATAATAGTATTTTATGCAACAGTTGTATAAGAAGGGTCAAAAAAGGCGAGTGGCGTGAGTTACAATGTGAGCCGGAGCCGAAGGCGTAGGCGAACATTGTAAAGGAATACGCCACGAGAATTTTTTGACCTACTTATACAACGTTGCATACAATATTTTTCCTACGAGTCAACAAAAATAAATCTTAATTTAGGTAAACAAATTACAGCAAAAGTATATAGCCAAGACGCGCGAGCATACCTAGTTACGCGCCCGGCCCGCCCCGGGCCGCGGCCGGCTGGTCGGCGACACCTCCTCGTAACTCATGAGGCCCTGGTACTTGCTATTTGCTAAATTAATTTTTTGGACAGTTTTTTCTCAATTTTGGCCACCGTAGCCTACGGAGACTAACAAGCAACGCTAAGCGGTCTTCGTAGTCTATGGGTGTTGCTATATTACGGGTGTCACATGCGTGTTTCTGACTTATGAAGTAATTATTTTTACTATGCAACCAAATGAATATTTTGTAAGTTGGCAGCAATGCACTTAGTTTAAAACTGTATTCGTTTTGGTTTTGTTAGGTTGGTAGCCATTAATCGCAGTAACATTATAGCTTATAAAAGCACAAGAGCTTTTATGAGGAATAGACAATATAGACTTTTCTTGAAACCTTTTATGTATGTTCTTATATTCGTGTTAATGAATGCATAAATGACAGATAACAGTAGAGGAGTAGGAAAACGCTATAAATAGCTCAGCTCCGTGGTTGACGAACCCCTGCTCCGTGCCTTCTTACCCACGACGGAGCCTTCTTTGGAAGGATGACTCATGCGACGACGAGCCGTCCAGCCTCGTGTGTGGGCTGCTATTCGGTCAACTAATATTACGTAAATGTTGCTTCAAATTACCTTACCAATTATGAACCTACTTACCTAAAATAATACCTGCAATGATTGGGACTGACAGTCGGGTACATCGGATCTGCTTTTGTACAGTCAGCATCAATCTACCATTTTGTAACAGCTTAACAAAAAGTAAGGTTTCTATATGCAAAACAATTAAGACGGCAAAATATATACTTTTGAGAGTGAATTTAAAAAATTTATCGATATTTAGAAAAGTTATCAGTAATATCAGATATTTTAGGCGCCTTGTTTCATCCGCTACTATTGATGCTAACTGTACGGGTAACAAAGTAGGTAGGTTAGGTATACTTCTAATGTAGGCACTCACTACTTATGTTGCGGTCGTCGGTCCCGTACTTGCGGATGGCCACGGAGACGGCCTGCTCGATGCTGCGCACGTACACACCCGCCTGCGGCGTCATCGGCGTGAAGTCGCGCTGGCGCGGCTCGAACACGTCACGGATGCCCAGCTACAACAAACATCGCATCCATTATTTAACACACAGATAAAAAGGTATTTCGACCCATGAGACAATAAAATATTACTTTCAATATTAATATGAGGAAACAACAGTAGTCTTACCACGAGTTTGTCACTGACAAGACACTGACTTATGGCATATTAGAACATTAGTACGAGCGAGATGCATAGAAAGTAAGTTACGCACACGCTAGCGAATATGTCAGTCTCATGTTGGCGACAAGCTCGTGGTAAGGCTACTAATCACATCAACTGCAAGATATAGTATTTATAGAATCGCAGTGACGTGCTTCACGCGAATCTTTTTTGTTTACAAAACAGTTGCGTCTTTTACGTCACCGGTGTGGTGTCTGCCATAAGATCTCCGTGTAATATTTTTTGCGATTTTTACGCAGATCAATTTACGGTGCGTCAGCGTATTTTAAGCAGCGGTGTGGGGAGCATGCGTCAAAAACGGTACGCATACGACGCGTCACTGCGATTCCGTATCGTGACCGTTTTTTAAGCTGCGGTCTGGTCGCACCTTTAAATTAAAAACCAATACGAAAAGTTTACCGCCACGCGACTTATAACATATAAGGCCGTTTCAACAAGCAAACAATCGTGTCATTAATCAATTTCCACCTCTCTTCAATTACCTTTTGTAAGTCAGCAGTAAGCGTGACATGACCTTTGACAGTAAAGCTGGGCAGCGTGGCGCGCACTTGGCGCGGGCGCAGCGCGGCGTACACGTCGCGCAGGTCGGAGTGGCGTGCCAGGCGGGCCAGCAGGCGCGCCAATTCGGCCGGGTGCGCGCGCTCCGGCAGCAGCGCCAGCAGGTAGTAGCGCTCGCTGTCCAGCGGCAGGCGCAACGCCGCCGCCTCCAGGTGCGGTAGGTACGCGTGCTCCAGCACTGCGTTGTATTGCATGTAAGACACCTGCAGTGTACACACCCACTATCTATACTTACAAATACAAATACAAATACAAAATACAAAATTCTTTATTTCCTTAAAAAACACATGGCCATGATTTAGGGGATGGAGCCGCCCGGTAAGCAAAGAATTGCCTGTGTTGGGCGGCACCGCTCTTCCCTACGTTAACAACAAAACAACAAGTAAATTATTTATACAACATATGAAAACCTAAAAATCTAAAAATATAATTTATAAATATTTAATATTCTTATAAATTAAGTAATCAATTTGAAGACTTATTTTATTGTATTATAAATATAACTAACTTAAATATGAAATACTTACACACATCATTTCAATTTACATACTCTTAATTATCTTTTTTTAAATAGTGTACCCTATACGGCTACCACGACTTTAACACTGACATATTCGCTAGCGTGAGCGTAACTTACTTTTTATGCATCTCGCTCGTACTGACACATTAGTGCATGCGAAATGTATAGAAAGTAATGAATGCAGATTTTAGCGAATATGTCAATTTCACACTGATAAGACAGACGTGATAAGGCTACTAATCTGGCATTGTTTTAGAATATTTGAGTAGTTGTGCATTTTATAAGAACAAAATAGATACCTAATTGCTCTCAAAGTTGAACATTACATCAACGGATAGTCGTAGCTACATCAATTTATAAAATTAAATTTAAGATCGTACCTACAGTACTCGTAATAGTGGTTATCAATAGCTTGATTTACTGACCTGAACACTTTTCAATCCATTTGCCAAAAACATTTGGTCATTCCCAATATTAGGATTATTCTGTACAGGTATCGGTATATCAAATCCTCTGTAGATTACGTTTTCGTGTATATACGGTGGATTCGTAAAAATAAAATTAACAATAGATTTTTTACGGCGCTCTAGCGTTTCCACGGTGGATTCAATATTTTCTGTTGTTCTAATAGTTTCTGTAGTTTCGAAAGCACCAGTACTAAGCTGCTCCGTAGTTTCGGATTCCAGTACTTGTGTGGTAGTGGTGCCGTCAACTGCGACAGAGGTTGACAACTGACCACTTATCGATGGCTTCTCTAATTCTTCATTCATTAAAAATGTTGATGATTCAGACGTGGAAGAAATTAGACCAGTCGTCACTTCAATATCAACAGAATTTGCCATTGCTGCTGTCGACGTTGTACTGTCAATCATTGTAGACTGTGCATTTTCGGTGACTCGCTCAGTGTTAGTTGTGTCTATGTTAGTAGAGGTTGTACTGGTCGAGTCTACAGTGGTCGTACTAGTAGTAGTTTCCGTTTGTGCTGATGTACTAAAAAGCGTAGTACTCTCAGCATTAGGCGCTGCTGAATTGCCAGTGGTTGGCGACGAAGTGGGCATTCGGATGTCAACGTCGCTGATAGTTTCCGCATTAGGGTTGGTAGTTGTTTCGGCGGCCGAGGTGGACAGGTCCTCGCGAGCCAGCGTGCTCGGAGCGGCCGTGGTGGCGGGCGCGGCGGTGGCGGGCGCGGCGGTTGTGGCCGCTGTGCCGTCCCCGTTAGTTGGTGTCGACGACACATTTGTTTCATTGTTTGCAGGTGTAGTCGGCAACTGGTCGTTGTCCAAATCAAATCCATAAAATCGTAATATTTTTTTGTAACTTTCATTAAATGTTACGTTCTCGTTGTTTAATGCCAGTCCCGCGAGAAAACCTTCTTCTGGAACAAAATATGTCTGGAAAAAAGGTAAACTAAATGAATCCTTCTCTTCTTCACCTATGGTCCCCACGCAGCCGTAAGCATTGGCATTTTAATAAGAAGATCAGCCGATCATATTCAATTTTTGTTTCATGTGTGGAGTATAATAATATATATATATATATTTTAAATGTAATGTCTAAACTAAGAAGCAGCTCACAAAATACACTTTACCTAGGTGTTCCAAATTTCGTTAACATATATTTTTCATATATAGTTTGCAACTAAAATAGCTGTGACATACAGACAGACATGACGAAACTATAATGTGTCAAAGTCTAGTGAAAGGTGCCACGCGACACCGTGTAATAAGGAATTTTTTGATCGGTGCTGGATCGGATGCGAGCATAGTCGCTGTTTGTCAAGCACGCGCCTTGGGGTGTTTGTCGCTTAGGTACCATAGGGACAAGATTTGCTTGTCTCTGTATACGAATAACCTGTCAAGGCGTTCTTATGGCTAGCGACAAAGTGGGATTTTTTACTCGGAAACGACATTATAGCCATTTTTAGGTTTCCGTAGCCAAAATGACAAAGACGGAACCCTAATAAAGACTATATTTAATAAGTATCACGCCAACACAATCATCAATCACAAATGAACTTATCGGTTGGGGACCCAACCCATAATAGACCAGGATCTCTAGAAGAGTGTCGTATGCATAATTGTTAGACCGCAGTTTGACTTCTGATCCTTGTAGTAGGTCTCCCAGGCTTCAAGAAACCTGATGTTGCCGGGCTGAAAAGTTGTGCCGTTCGCCGCACCAACCCCCTGAAAATTCTCTATAATATGATTATATACATAGTTTTCATAGCTCTAATGATTTAATTTTTTTGTTATTATTAATTTATATAGATATTCGGTCAAAACAAACGGCTATACTTATAATACCGTGACATAAAGAGCAGTTTGACGGAAAGTTTTAGAGGGCCGAGGTTGAGAGAGGTCGTCAAGAAATAAGTTTGTAGAGGTGTTTATGCCAGATGGCCAGGTGGAATAATTTGCCAATTTTAACAAGAGTTGTTAAATGTGTATTGTAAAATAAAGGTAACAAAAAAAAAACGGGTTGCACTCCGGGAGTGCCGGCAGAAGTGAAAACTTGAATATTAACGTTGTGAATTTTTGATATTATGGAGAAATTGAGTAGGTAGCAGTTTTGTAAAAAGAGATAATTCTCTATTATACCTACTTAAATAAATTTGAGTGTGGAAGATATTATAAAATGTGAATTTTAGTATAAGGACTTAGCAAAACGCCTTATAGAGGCTTCGGGTGATCAGAGGGCTGGCCTGTATTTCGCCCAGCGGATAAGCATTGCTATCCAGAGGGGCAATGCAGCCAGTCTTCTGGGAACCCTGCGAAGCGGTCTCGACCTGGGACAATTTTTTTTATTTATAATAAATATTTTACTTAAATTAAAATTAAGTTTTTAATTGTTTTTCCACCCATTTGTGTTTGTTAAAATGATTAAATAAAGTTTGATTTTAGTATTAATATATAACATATACTCGTACAGAGTAATTCATTAGACGTGAGCAGGACTACAGCCTACACAATCAGTAAATGTTAATGAATCGTTCATCATCATATTAAGTAAAACAATCACGCATCTTATCTGTTATTTAACTGTTTGGTAAGAAAAAAGTTGAGTATCTACAATCTTGGACACCCAACAACACAAGGATACAATACAACACAATTAACAAAGATTAAACCTGTTTAACCGTTATGAGAGCACTTTGATTATGAAGAAAATAAAATGTCACATTTGAATGAGATATGATTTTTCAAAAGTAACCAGGCTTCGATGACATTCAATTTGCACGTCACCTTGATGTCACGTGTCCGTCTTACGAATTTTCAATTTGTCGGTCACGTGACCTGACGCGAGTTTAACACATTTTCCCCATCACAAAAAGTGCACAGCGCCGCTAAAGAAGTTTTCACTTCAAAAATTAAATCCTTAGAACTTTGAAAACTATAAACATTTTATAGGGGATTTTCAGGGAAGGTGGTGGGGCGAACGGCACCACTTTTCAGCCCGGCAACATCAGGTTTCTTGAAGTCTGGGAGACTTACTACAAGGATCAGAAGTCAAACTGCAGACTAACAATAATGCATACGACACTCTTTTAGAGATCCTGCTCTCCAAAGTATTCGCGTCAGGAAGATTATTTCTTCCCGTGATTCAAATTACTTTGCCATATTACATGGAAAATTGTATCAATAATTTTTAAGTAAAAGAAACCGACTTCATTGAGGTCCGGTGAAAGAAAGGTTATTGTGGTTTTGGATTTCATACAATGAAATTAATAAAATTGTCTTAAAAATCTACTTTGCTTAACAAACACAGCGAAGTGGACCAATTGCGAAACGTAAACTAAGCGTCGTTGAAGAATTCCATTTTGATCATCATCAGCAGTTCCACTTCATCAAATGTCACTGTTTTTTAAATGAAATACAAAAATCGCTATACATTGTATGCCTTTAACATTTCAGGAGTTTCATCGATTCCCCATAGATTCTACCATCAGATCTCGAGCTTGACAAAAATGTGTCTTGAAAACCTAATTTGCCTAACAAACATAACGAAGACGACAAATCGCCAAGCGGGAACTAATATGCGTCGTTGAAGAGTTCCATTCTGATCAGCATCAGCACTTCCACTTTATCAAATGTCACTTTTTAGAATGTAAATGCTTGATTTGTTGATAAGAATGCAAAAATCACTGTATGTATGCCTTTCACATTTGAAGAGTTCCCTCGATTCCTCATAGATTCTACCATCAGATATCGAACTTGACAAAAATGTGTCTTGAAAACCTAATTTGCCTAACAAATATAACGAAGACGAAAATCGCCAAGCGGGAACTATGCGTCGTTGAAGAGTTCCATTCTGATCAGCATCAGCAGTTCCACTTCATCAAATGTCTTTTTTTTTAAGTATTTTTTTATTTGTTTTTGAAAATACAAAAATCACTATATGTATGCCTTTCACATTTGAAGAGTTCCCTCGATTCCTCATAAATTCTACCATCAGATCTTGAGCATGACAAACATTTGTCTTGAAAACCTAATTTGCCTAACAAACATAACGAAGACGACAAATCGCCAAGCGGGAACTATGCATCGTTGAAGAGTTCCATTCTGATCAGCATCAGCAGTTCCACTTCATCAAATGTCACTTTTTGAAATGTAAATGCTTGATTTGTTGATGAAAATATAAAAATCACCATATGTATGCCATTAAACAGGGGAATAGATGGCGCCTCAAAATCAAGAAAGCCGACCCCGCGTAACGGGATAAGGCGAGGACCCAGAAGAAGAAGACCATATGTATGCCATTCACATTTGAAGACTTCCTTGAATTACTCATGGACCCCATCATCAGAACTGAGTTTTGACAAAAACGGGACCAATCTGTATATATATATAAATTCAATAAAAAAAATTATTATACTTAATAAACATGAAAAAAACATACAACCGAATAGATAACCTCCTTTTGAAATCTTAAAGTCGGTTAAAAATAGGCATTTGTTTTGAAATGAAACCTTCTTTAGCGGTTGTGCAGATTTTGTGATGGGGAAAAAAGTAAACTAGCGTCAGCGGGGGGGCAGACGCCGCAGAGGGGCATACATTGTATGTGAAATTTGAGCCCTGGGGGGGGGGGGGGGGGGGCAGCTCCCCCCTGCCTGTACCGCCCATGAGGCCTCGTGCTACAGGCCGAGCAATTATTTTTTAACGTGTAACATGATAGTCACAATCGGCGCATAGTTAGCTAAGACGGACTCTTTTAAATGTTTTTAAAAAGACGTAAGAGGAGTTAATCGAAATAATGATTTAGAAGTTATAAATTATAATTTGTTATGCTGCGCCGCAGCAATTTGGTGTACACAGCGATTGATAATAAACATATATGACGAACTAGTTTTGCAAAATGACCCCACACACATTGTGCCGAAGCAGGCAGGGCGTCAACTTTGTGCGGCACTATTTAGTTCGCGAATGGCGGCCCGTTGTCACAGTCATAGTAAGAAGTATTAAAATTATATCTTTAATAAAATAAATATGCCTTATTGTGCGGATAAATGATGTGCTAGGCGTTCCAACAAACACTGGAAAAAATATGGAATTACCTTTCACGTGTAGTTTAGCTAGGATCATATTATTTTGATTTCTCTTGATGAAAACAGGTTTTATATGGGGATGATGTTATGCGTTTTAAACATATCTGCGGATCCGAAAGGACCTTTGTAATGAAACTGAGGTAAAAAATTGAAAAAAATATCCGCCATCTTGGATGTGTGCATTTTGGCTCTGATTGAGCTCAATATTGATATCTAAGGATCCGAGCGGCCCTTCATTATGAGTCTGAGGTCAAATTTGCCAAAAACGCCCGACATCTTGAATTTCTCCGTGTTTGCTTATGTAGCGTTGATGAATCGGCTCTAGCTAGGCTCTAGGTACCTATATGTAACCTCTTTATAGCTGGCCGCAGCGATAGTTATTGCTATGATATGTGTCAACGCCATATAAATAATATTGTTATCTTTCTGTCTTTCTGCGTATTTTCCGAATGCAAAAATATAATTGATTTAGGTAGGTAAACTTTCTATCAAGTTGTTTCAACGTAATTTAGAGTCTCCACACGTGGTGATCCCGACGTGATTTAAAGTCTAGAGATAATAAACTAATCCAACCATAGGTGGCAATTATAGTTCCGTTCGTAGCAAATAACTCATAGTTCGTTTTATGACGTTTTTCACCACGTAGAAACTTAAGCGGATAAACACACATCTCACATACCACTGCGTACCATCCTGCGGCGAATGGATGGTAGAAATGTTTCATAGACAGCTGAAAGCTGCAATCATGTGTCACGGCAGCAACGATTAGCGCCTGCCTTTAATCCTTTTGAGAATTAGAACGGCGTGGAAAGAGGATTTCGCTGCTTCCACTGCTGAACTAGTTTATGGTGAACCTTTGCGTCTGCCCGGTGATTTCTTCCACATTATCAAACCAAGAAGACTCGTTAAATTACAGCGCTTTTGTACACCGTCTAAAGAGGCATATGCAAGACATCCAGCCATCGCCAGTCACTCGTCATGGCTCTGCGAAGGTTTTCGTACATAAAGATCTTGCTACAGCTACTCATGTGTTTTTAAGACAAGATGAAGAAGCTGTCCGGAGACTTCTTCAACCCCCATACACTGGACCCTATAAGGTTATTAGTAGAGGTGATAAGGTTTTTAAGATATATATTCGTGGGAAACTCGTTAGTGTGTTTATAGACCGTGCCAAGCCTGCACACATGCTCGAGGAGGATATTCAGCACCGTGAAGTTCCAGAGCGACGCACACGGTCTGGACGAGTTCTGCGTTTCCCTGATTGCTATCGACCCTAAGGGTCTGGAGGGGGTCTGATATGGCTGCTCTAGCGAGGCTCTATATGTAACCTCTTTATAGCTGGCCGCAGCGATGGTTATTACTATGATAGGTGTCAACGTCATATAAATAATATGGTTATCTTTCTGTGTATTTTCCGAATGCAAAAACATAATTGATTTGAACTTTCTATCAAGTTGTTTCAACGTAATTTAGAGTCTCCACACTTTTATTATGATGAAAATTCAGAATAAAAGGCCTGTCAGATCCTCACATATCGGTTTTCATCTTGATCAGAGCAAACTTTTAAAATCCCAAATTCCAGCTGTATTTTTTCCGATTTTGACTTATCAAATTTACATTAATTTATATCAGAAATATTTCTGTGCCACCTAACTAAACATCACAGGTGCCCTTTAAGATGAACGATACAATCAAGGCCTGTCGACTTCCTTAGAAAGACATGACGCTTCATAATTTTTTTTTTTTTTTTTTTTATGGCTATCGCCACGAAGGCATTTGCCAGCATCACGTCAATATAGTTCCCCATAAAACGGGATTACGAATTTGGCACGAAAGTGTTGGTCAGATTAGGGAGCCGGGAATAGTTATAATTTTAAATTATTAATTTTGATAAAATTTGAAAGAATTCGAAATACAGAGGGATTAGGAGTTAAAAGAGAGGGCATATGCGTCGGAAGAGGAATTTTTTGAAAAATGAGACCAGAGTACAAATGAGAATGATTAAGACGGGGGCAATTCAGGAAAATATGATTCAGGGTTCCAACGTCCAGGCCACACTCACATAAGGATGTGTCCCGATAATGCATCTTAGATAAGTGAACTAGGGAGAGGCAGTGATTTAATCTCATTCGGATAATAGTTGAAGTCGCCCTTTTGCTCAAGAAAAGCTTATAAAACCAGGGTTTTTGCTCTATGTCCGGCTGCAACAACCCGTAATTTTTAGCCTTAGTCCTACTCGATACATGCCAACGGGCGTTCCAGGAATTATAAAGATATTTTTTAGGAAGAGAGAGCAGGTCGAAAGCACAATTTTTGAAAGGGATTTTGTCCCCACATGCTACAGCCTGTTTAGCTGTATGGTCCGCAATTTCATTTCCCGGAATACCAGAATGACTAGGAATCCAGGCGAGCACGATTTCACAATCCCGACGGTAGGATATCGCAATCTCCTCTTTGATTAAGAATATTAATGGGTTATGTAGTTTTGATGAAAATGGATCCGAAAGAAGAGATTGTAGAACACTTTTGGAGTCCGAAAAAATTAGCGACCGCTTAAGGCGGGCCACTCGACAGTATTCCAGGCATTTTAGAATACCCATGCATTCTCCAGCGAAAACCGAGCTTTCAGGAGGACACTTCGCCTTCTGTACTATTCCATATTGCGAGTGGTAGGTACCAACTCCTACACAGCCGACGGGCGAAAATTTAGAAGCATCAGAAAACAAAGTGTGCCAACCTTTCCAGTTTTCTCCAAGGGCAAACTGAAGATGATTTTTTGCGCATATATCGCCTTTTGCAGAGCCAAAGTTTAGGAGAACACGGGGTTGTAAAATGGTCACGGGGTATGAGTGATCGAACATGGGAAGGTTGGGGGAGTGAAACATTGGGTCTTTTATGGACTTAAACCTTCTAAAGCTGATAACTAAACATGGAGGAGATTGATTAGCCCAAAAACGAGAGCGATTGTAGGAATCATTAAGGAGTGTTATTTTCGGGGAAATAGGGTGCAACGAAAATTGAAAAGTGCGGAAAAGATAGCGATCAGAAAGGAACTGGCGACGAAGGTCGAGAGGGGGATCGACACATTCCACTTGTAGGGCATTGATGGGACTAGATCTCATCGTTCCTGTGACTATACGAAGAGCTTTAGATTGAATGCGGTTGAGACTTTGCAATGCAGACACGTTAGCAGGTTCCAGTAAGAATGAACCGTAGTCAAGTAGACTTCTGATTATGGCGTTATATAGAAGTTTCAGCGAAAAAGGGTGAGCCCCCCACCAAACACCAGCAAGACACCTCAGAATGTTGATGTTACGTTCACACTTTGACACTATATATTCACAATGTGCTTGCCCCGTGAGTCTGGAGTCAAGTGTCAAGCCAAGAAATTTGATATGAGGTTTGACAGGGATAATCTGGTTTTTAAGGGTTACATTTATAGCAGGGATAGACAATTTCCTGGAGAAAACAACTATGTTACTTTTTGAAGGAGAAAGTTCGAAACCATGTAGTTCAAGCCAGTTGTTGAGGGATTCTAAGGTGCGAGAAAGAAGATCGGCGGCGGAAGGAATCGACTTATTACAGGAGTACAGTAAAATGTCATCTGCATATTGAAGGACGTTAACGTGATTACAGGCTGACTGAAGGTCGGCTGTATAAATATTAAATAATAATGGGCTGAGAACTGACCCTTGAGGCAAACCTTTCCATATGGATCTAGACGGGGCGATAGAGTGATCGTTACCTCTGAAGGAGATGAGCCGATCTGAAAGGACCCTAATTATGAGATCTCTCAGCCTAGGGGGAACGTTACATTGAATGAGCTTTTTCCGAAGGATGGGCAACTGTACGTTATCGTAAGCGGCTTTGACGTCCAGGAAGGCAGCAACAACTGATTCGTGTTCGCTAAATGCTACACGAATGTCAGTTGTGAATAACCCAAGACTATCCATTGTACTTCTACCTTTCCTGAAGCCAAATTGTGATGAGGAAAGAAGGTTATGTGATTCAACAAACCACTCCAGTCTGTTTTTAATTAGATGTTCCACGATTTTTAGAAGGACTGACGATAGGGCGATAGGACGGTACGAGCAAGGGTCAAGAGGATCTTTATTAGGTTTTAGGATGGGTATTATTAATTGAGACTTCCAGGACTGAGGGATAATGCCGTTAGTGAAGATAGAATTAATAAGGTCCAGGAAATATGAAGTAATTTTTTCAGGAGCGTTCCTAATAAATGAGTAGGGGATACCATCGAGTCCTGGAGACGAGTCCTTGACACGACTTAAAACCATTTTTAATTCCACAGGGGAAAATGACGCATCTAGGTGAGCATAAGAGATTCTACAGTAACTCGTTCTAATTTCTGAGCTGTTAGGGACATATTGGGGAGCGAGGGAGTCCATAAATGCTTCTGCCCATTCCTGGGACGGAGGGTGAGAACAGGACGAGGTTTGTTTACAACCTCTAAATTTTTTGATATTATTCCATAAAAAGCGAGCTGGGGTTGAGGGTGATATGGATGAGCAAAAAGATTTCCATCCCTCACGTTTCTTGGATTGAAGAAGAAGTTTTGTTTCCGCAATGCATTTATTAAGTTCTACATATTTTGCCATGCAAATGTTGTTGCGGTATTCTAATTCACATTTTTTCCTTTTTTTAATAGCTAACGTGCATTCAGAATCCCACCAAGGAGGGGAGCTAATTTTTCCTGAAGCTAGTTTCTTTACTTAAGGGCTGTCAATACTTGGATACAATGTATTAATTGGTTCGGGGGCCTAATTGCCTTTAAACACGTACGAAAAACGAACAAATAAATAAGCCTGTATAATAATACACTTTTTTTCTACTCCTGTACTTTTATTTGTCATTTAAAGGGTCGTGCATACATCTTTGAAACCCTACCTTAAGGGCCCTCCACACTCGTGCCCGAATCGAGGCGCGAAGCCGCGAACGCGAGTGTGGAGGGCCCTCGCGTTGATTTCGCAGATTGTTCACGCCTTTGCGCCTTATTCCCCGTTTTTTGTTGGTATTTGGCCCGCGCCAAAGGAGACGCGAAGCGCGAACTTGCAAGACTCCACACTCGCGATCGCTTCGCGCCGCGATACGCTCTCGAGTCGGTTAATCTGAACTGTCATAACCTTCTATGGCGGCTACTTGGTTATATTAGGTGTGAACTTGATAAACCAAAAATCAATTTGACAGTTCCCAGTTTGAATCAGTGCCTTGCCGCAAACTAAATCCGATCAGCTGACGCTTCGGCGCCATCTTGCCGCGAACCAAACTGCGAAATCGCCGTAAAGTTGTGCGAATGTGGAGTCTACGTCAACGTCGCGGTATGTTCGCTCCGCGAAGTCGCGCCGCGATTCACGCGCATAGTCTTGAGGGGGCTTTATAATAGGCTGGGAAGCCGGCAAAGTCCTCTTTTTAAATTTCCATTCCACATAAATTTGTGGCACAGGCATTCTGACAGGCATCATGACATTCTGCCCCTATGCGTGTTAAAAAATCAATAAACGATTTGGTATGTACTTAGTGCAGTTTTATTTACATAATAAATCCACATGAACATAACAAATAACACATTATTAAGTATAAATATTTTCCTTAACCATACATATACACATTGAAATATTAGTTAGCGGTAAAAATGTCAACTCAAACGTGTCTCTAACCAAATAGAAAAAAAAAGAATGGCGGGAAACTTGATAATTTTTCTCTGTAATTGTTTTGTTATATAATTCAATATGAGTTCGGACGAAACTACCGACGAAGAAATGATTGTTGATTGCTCCCCACCTGAATTGAATTGAATTGAGCTGAAGCAGAATTGGCTATACAGAACTTGCTGCCGGCAAAATCAAAGGCGAAATATATGGTTACTTATGACAATTTTATTAATTGGAAAACTAAAAAAAAATGCCCACAGTTTCTCAGAACACCTGTTTTTGTCATATTTTAAAGTACTGGCAGAAACTAAAACGTCTTCAACATTGTAGGCATTGTACTCCATGCTAAAATGTTTTGTTTACTAAGAATCTTTTAACCCGAAATGCATTGTGTTTTAGAGTCTAGCTAGCCAAATATTGTTAACAGATATTTCCATGTTGTATCACCAATTGTCTATGATTTTAAAAAAAAGCTAAAAGTCTGTTGTCAATTTATGTCATTCATTCAAATTGTTCGCGGTTTATAAGGGGGTTATTTCAATAATATTAATAATGACTATACCGAGTGAGGTCCGCAAACTATTATTTAAGCTCATAAATAATTACGACAATGTGCGAAGTCGACGTGAAGCGTTGTATAACGAAAAACTGCTATGCTTACAAGTCGTAAACAATTTAGTAGGTTGGTGCTCTATTTATATTTTGATACTTTAAGTACTAATTCTAACATTTGCCTATAACTTTGATTAAGTACGTGAATTTATTAATACCTGAATCTCATGAACAGGACAAGTGTGTAAAGAAACGGATAAACTAGAAGTTTTGGAAAATATCAATAAAATCAAAGCATTGGAACGTAACGAGTTACTGAAAGTGAAAACTAATATTTAGAAGAAATCTGTGTAATGACTGGTCAGTAGTAAATTGATATAAAAATATCTTGGCGAAACATTTCTATACAATTTACATAGAGGTAGAAATTACGAGAGCTGACTTTGAGTGCACGTCAACGTACATTAACTTATTTCCTTAGGTACCTTTACGTGTGCACAGAAAATCAAAAATATTTTCTAGTATCAAAACTATAATTCCTACTACACAAAGTGTTACCAATCCAAGATTTTTTGAATTTCCCGCCAAAATATTGTGTAATATTTCAGTAGCCAGACTCTAGTATTTTAAACTGTAACTCGACAGTTTAGACTACAACACTTAATATGTAAGTTTAGTTTATCTACATATCTAGCGACAAGTACCTATTGCTATTAAGTTATGATTGATTATTGAGATTGAGAAGAGGTTATATTTTAATTTTGGTCGCAAACGTGCTTTCGTACTTTTTTGAAGAAATATGATAATAAATATAAATGTATAACAAAGCAAGAAATAAACGAAATGAAAATTAAAACAGTTAGATATTACTTGGTGTGATATTTTTTCATGAATTATTGTGGTAGAAAGTGGATTCTATGTGGCCGCCTCAACACTGCAAATTACCTACACATTTTTACGTAATTAAGTAGAACAAGATGGAAAATGGTTAGATTTTACCAGTTAAATAGGCACCTACCTATTTATAATAAGTAGTACACTATAACTACTTGTTGCGTCACTTGAGCTGTAGCGCGAATTTTATTTCCCGAATTGGCGATATTTTAAACCGAATGTAAAAAATAGAAGACGGGACACAAAAAAAAACAGTCTACACATACTAGTTCGTACTTTACTTATTGCGTTTTTGTTATGCGGAATATACGGAGTCAACTCGATGATTGACTTATAATATTTACAAACTTGTTACATTAAAAGCCAAAGGCGCTGATAATGGTGTAAAAATGTATACAGCTACTACTCACTTTTAAAGTGCGGTGGATATCTCTGAAGCCTATTCTCATGACATTTCTGTTCCAAGGCAGCTGCATTCCTTTTTGAATTTGGTAGGAGCTCTCGCCATCAACTCCCTCATACAACGCGACTAGTATTCCCATAAGACCATAGGGTGAGAAGGCAATGTTATTTTCATTTAAAAAATTATGTTCCGCCAAAACTTTTAAACCGAATTCATTGGTAACGTCTACCATGTGCGACAAGGGGGTCCTCCCGGTGTCCCATAGTTTTATCTCGACTGGTACTCCATACTCAGAGCCAAGGACGATGTTTCCGATTGAGAGCACACCGAGCAGGTGCGGGAGGACGGCTGCGCGTCCGGCCGGTCGCATGGTGTCCGCAATTCTGACCACGCTACGCTGGCCACTGGACCTGCCAAACGGTTTTAGCTAATCTTCGTGTCTAATTGTCATTGAAATTAAACTCAAACCCGGTGAACGCCCTCTGACAACTCGTCCAACTTTACGTCTTAAGTTTTCTGACTGACTCCAAAGAGTACCTAACTGGATTCAATATCATGAATACATTCAATTATTTAGTGTATACTTATTATTTCTTATATAATAAATAATTTTTAAGAAAAAAAAACCGACTTCAATGAGGAAGACCGGTGAAAGAACGATTATTGTTGATTTTGGATTTCATACAATGAAATTAAAAAGACAGCGTCCTACGCCTAATTATGTAGAAAAGGAGATAACATGTTTTTTTTTTGTCACTGCACCCACCTTGACACATTTCAGATTTGAAATAGAAATAGAAATCTTTATTGCGAAATCATGGTACATAATAGATGTTATATTAGAGTGTGAAAACACATGGCACCCTGTTAGGGCATTGCAAATAATCTTACATCTAGGTATTCTAGTTTCTATCATGTAATGTTCTTAATTAAATATAAACAACATTGTCTAAACTTATTAAAGAATTAACTAAGAATTAAATAGTCGTACCTAAATTAACATTTCAGTACACAAGGTGTTAATTAGGGATATATAATATGCAATAAGGGAATATCATTAGTAATTACAAAATAAAGTTATCTTCCATGAACTCTTGGACGGAATAGTATGCCTTCTCCATTAAAAATAATTTTAAATTTGATATGAATGACTTTAAATTTTCTATGTTTCTAATTTTGTTGGGCAGTTTGTTGTAAACCTGGATGGCCCTGAAATAAGGGCCTTTTTTGTAGATATCTAAAATTGGTTCCGGGGGTGAGAGCTTATTATTTCGACGTGCACTTTTACAATATTCAAATAATTTTATATTCTTTCGGACAAAAGTTGAAATTTCTAGAATGTAGAGAGAGGGAAGAGTCAAAATTTGGAGGTTGGTGAAATGTTTCTTGCAACTGTCGGTTTGTTGTATATTAGTTAGTATGCGGACACATTTTTTTTGGGCTATAAAGAGATCATGAGCGTCACTGCTATGACCCCATAACATAATACCGTAACGTAACCAAGCTTGAGCGTAAGAGTGATATGCGGACAAGGCGCACTCAGTATGAGTGTTTGACTTTAGAATGCTCAGGGCAAAAAGGAAAGTAGATAGTTTTGATTTTACTTTTGATATATGTTTTGTCCAGTTGATATGAGTGTCAATAGTTATTCCTAATAAAGTGCATTCTGTGTCTTCATTTATTTTTAGATCCTGCAACAGCGGTGTTAAATCGGTAGGCTTTTTCTGATAGGGTCTGAATTGTATTATCTTTGTTTTATTTGTATTAATTATTAAATTGTGTTCCTGTAACCAGTCTGTGATATTTGTGAAAGTTTCCTTAATGTGCGAGTAGTCATTGGAGTCGTTGTCATGTCTAAACAGGAGGGTCACGTCGTCAGCAAATATGATACATTTGTGGTTGGTTATTTTAGGAAGATCGTTTATATATATTAGGAACAGCAAACATCCTAATACGCTACCTTGGGGGATAGAACTATTGATGGTGTGCCATTTAGATTGCTGTTTTATTAGTTTGTCGGAATCTTTATAGTGATGGTCTATTAGTACGAACTGTTGCCTATTGTTAAGATATGATTTTAACCAATTATGAGCATCGCCACGAATCCCGGTTTCATACAGTTTGGTGAGTAATATTGGGTGAGAAACTCTGTCGTAGGCTTTGGACATGTCCAACAAAAGACCAATAGCGTAGTTTTTAGTTTTAAGGTGTTCCAGTATTCCTTGGATAAATGTGTAGACTGCTAAGGTGGTTGATCGATTTTGGCGAAAGGCAAATTGGTTCTCTTCTAATAAGTTGAACTTTTCTAGAAAGTTATAAATTCGGTCAGCCATGCATCTTTCAAATATTTTTGAGATTGTGGGTAGAAGAGCGATTGGTCTGTAGTCGGCAATATTATGTTGTTTTCCGCCCTTTTTTAAAACTGGTTTTATAGCTGCTATTTTTAATTTTTCAGGAAAGCAACATTCATGGAAGGACTGGTTGATTAATAATGTGATCGGTGGTGTTAGTTCGTCATTACATGCCTTTATTAGAGTTGGGGGTATTTCGTCAAAGCCGCAAGTGCATTTGTTTGGTAGGTTCTTTATAACTTTTTGTACTTCTAATTCAGTGACGGGCTGAAGGAACATTGATTTGATGGATGGGGAAGGACAAGGGCGACCACGGGGCTGATTTGTGTCCGTGCTTTGGCCTACAGAGCTAAAGTAATCATTGAATGTGTTAGCGATGATCTGAGGATTTTTAATTATAGTGTTTTGATTTCTTAGTTCTATATTTTTGTGTTGTTTACTCGTGTCTTTTCCTGTTATCTTTTTTATTACTTGCCACATAGTTTTAGTTTTGTTATTAGATTTTTCCATGTCCTGGATGTAGCTAAGCTTTTTCGATTTTTTTATGCATTTTTGTAGGATTTTTGAATATGACTTATAATGTTTCTTAAACACATCGTTGTCATTTTCGTTAACTATAGTTCTTAATAATCTCTTGTGGAGGCACGATTTTTTAAGACCCTTTGTTAGCCAAGGCTTACGCTTACTTTTATTAAGCCTAATGTTTTTTTGTGGAATTATCTTATTTAGGAGTTTGAGTAAATGATAGTGAAATATATTGTAATTAGTGTTAATGTTATTGTGTTTAGCTAAAATATTGTTCCAATTGATATCATTTAGGGCTGCTTTAAATCTCTGTACATTGTTATTATTAAAATTTCTTTTGAGGGTGTACATGTTATTCGACAAATTTACATTCAGCTTAAAATTATACGTTAAAGATTTGTGATCGGAGAGTCCTTTATCTTCTACATTCAGTTCAAAGTTTTTATAATTAGAGAATATGAGGTCAATACAAGTGGCTGTATTACTTGTTACTCTGGTTGGTACATCTACAACTTGGTGGAGATTAAGTTCAAGCATTGTATTAATTAGCCTTTTGTAGTAAACTGAGTTCTGGAATTTGTTAAGATTAAAGTCGCCTGCTATAATGACATGCTTATGGCTTTTTAGTTTTAATTTACACATAAGTTGATCTAAAACTTCGAAAAATGATTCTATACTACGGTCAGGTCTGTAAATAGTCACTAATAATATGATATTAAGAAAATTTTGCAAAATAGGTACATTAATGATTAATATGTAAAACACCATTAATTATTGAATTAAATTATGATTTTGTGTTAAAAAAATATGAGACAAATTATACAGCCCGATTACACGGGCTACATATTAAAAATGATTATCATGGAAACAGTAAATATACACAGGTGAACAAAGTTATAGTAAAATAGGTGCATAATTTCAGAGCTTGCCTGGCCCACCTGTACCTACCTATTACGACCACGGCCGTCTCCAACTATTATTTTTTTCTAATACCTATGGCCTTACTAGCGAACAGTATTCCATGTTCTTGATCTAGAATTTAAACCCTTAACTACATATCTGTGGCACTTGAGGTTGAATTTGAAACTCTAGGGCCCTAGTGTGGCTCTATGAGAGCGCCTTATATTATAGGCTTCTGGTGACCTAAATTTCAGAAGGCTGGCCTAAATTTCACTCAGTGGATCAGCATTGTTATCCAGCGGGGAAATGCAGCCAGCCTTCTGGGTACCCTACCGAGCAACTAGAATATAGGGAAAATATTTTATTTATACGTTTTTAACTTAAGTGTTTTTATCGTGTTTTATATTTAAACTTACAGATGTCGAACTACCAGCAAAGTTTTTGAAGAGGTGTAGTTTTTATATTTCCTGGTACCAAACTGATACAGGAAATTGGAACATCAGTAAATAATCTACACCGAAGAAAATGAAATATAGTCACAGAATACTTTAATATTTTATTTTATTAAAGAAATCGGTAAAAAAATGTGTTAACTAAAAATATCAGTTTTTTATTTATTTGTAGTTGAATAACAGAATATGTATTTAATCTCCTTTTAACATGGGAATCATCTAATCATCTTTGTGTAGGTACATATAAACAATAGTTAGGTACTTAGGTCTTGGTAAGTAATATAGACAGTACAGTAGGTCTTATCTTAATAATTTGATATCTCATACATGCGTTCCGATATATCTGATGGCAACTGTACATACAATGGGGTCGCGTATACGAGCAATACAAAGAGCATTAAAATAGTTGTTGATAGACCAAGTGAGCGAGCTACTAAGGTACCTATCTTTATATCTATTTTCTGCATAATGAAATAGCGCAATATAGTAAAATTTTTTGACAAATGTAGAATTATTTTTATAGTAATAAAGGTTATTCAAGAACCATCTCGTTTTTTTTTTTTGAGCGTTTTAGGATAATATGTGAAGCGAGCATTATTCGACGTGTAGGTGTGGGTTCAACAAAAAGGTCGCATGTCAATTGTGCTTTATTGTCGTTAAAATTCAATTAATAATCTCCTTTATCGACCATCAACTGTGTGGTCACTTTTTAATTGATTGACGTTGTCAGGTTTAGTTTCACTACTCGCCGCCGCATTGGTCATAGCGCATTACTTATCCTATCGAATACAAGATGTCGCTGACTCCAGTAAACTTATGTTCTGAAAAAAAAGTCGCTTTACTCTATGCCGTATATTGTATGAAAGGAAGGGTATTCCCTGACGTACGTCAAAAAATCCAAGATGGTGCCCAAGCCCATGGACAAAAAAGTCTAGCGATAAAATCAACACTTGTCAAAATTTGACATTAGCAATCCACAGTCAGAGGGCCTACCGCGAACCACGTTCGACGTGTTGCCTCTCTGTCGCACCTGTAAATACGTACATAAGCGTGACAGGGAGGCAACACGTCAAACGTGGTTCGCGGTAGGCCCTCTGGTGACAATCAAATCAAACCGAACCAGTTCGAGTTCAGAGCCATTTCAAACTGTATAGTTGTAATAAACAAAGTTGATTTTTGTTAGTTTTTTTTTCTATGAATGAGTTTTGATTATTCCAAATGATATTATCCACAGTTGATAGAATCAACACTTGATACAATCAACATGCGATAGAATCAAGTCTTGATTTGATGTGGACGCGAAAATTGACAGTTGTGCATCTCGAATAAGGCCCCAGGGCTTGAGTATAATAAGAAAGGTGAAAAGCGTCTGGTGTGCTACAGCGATGCTGATCACGGTGGTAGGCCTATGGAACTCTCCGCGCGAGCTCGCATTTATACCTACGAATTTTGTCCCGTTCACGGTACAAAAGCAAGCTAGTTGGTTGTCACACGCGCTCGACATAATAGGAGTCGCGACCGTGACGTTGAAGGGACCGCACTCGCTTGAGCTAGCTCTCGAGACTTACGCACCCTATCCAACTCACTATCACTAGTTGTCTTGTGTTAACTTCAGTGTTTGTGCAAACCAGTGGCCCCCAGTGTTGAAAGACCACTTTCGTAGTGGCCGTTTGCTGGTGGATACCTAACGGTGACAACCCAAACCACGAACGGGGCACTATAGCCCAGGCCCAACATAGTGCTAACTGTCTTGTCTTGTGCTTACGCTGTGTTAATTTACAGGTCAACCCGCCGACGCCACACACAATGTTCATACAAAGGACGCCACCTAAGGCGGCAAAGGCCTTAACGGAGGAGGACGCAGCCACAGCGACGACTTCGTCACGGGTGATAAAGCTCCCGGACACTGGCCTACTCCTGCTCGCCAATACCGAGGGCGAACCGGAATGCAAAGGGCCAAAGCGTTTGCCGGCGCGTGGAACTTACACGGGGCCAACTATGTCAACAAGTGACTCGGAAGAGCACATTGACATCGTAGACTCCGTGGAGAGACCTAGCGAAGGCACAAACAAACGTGAAGCGCGAACTTGCAAGACTCCACACTCGCGATCGCTCCGCGCCGCGATTCGCTCTCGAGTCGGTTAATCTGAACTGTCATAACCTTCTATGGCGGCTACTTGGTTATATTGGGTGCGAACTGGATCGACTAAAAATCAATTTGACAGTTCCCAGTTTGAATCAGTGCCTTGCCGCAAACTAAATCCGATCAGCTGACACTTCGAGGTCATCTTGCCGCGAACCAAACTGCGAAATCGCCGTGAAGTTGTGCGAATGTGGAGTCTACGTCAACGTCGCGGTATGTTCGCTCCGCGAAGTCGCGCCGCGATTGACGCGCATAGTCTGGAGGGGGCTATAGATATTCAAAATCTGAGCACTCACTCTTTGTCCAACTGTCTAATGGAAGTCATGTAAATATTATGTAACTGTGTCAAGTAAACAATAAAATAATGTTGTGATATTCAAAAATTTCCTTCTCATAATTTTAGTAGATCTCCAAGGACCTCGCCCAATATTCTTTCAAAAATAGGTTCATTCAATATCAAGGTTTTCAGCGATTTTAGGAGCATGTTGGGTTTTTACTTTACTTTCTTACGAACAAAGACATGTCCCCAATTCTTTTGTAACTAAGACATGTTCAGGCGCGGATACAAGGGGGGGGCCATAGGGGCAATGCCCCCCCCCTAAAACCCTGGCTCTCACATTACTAAATTGAGTAAATTTTGAAAAAATATATGATTTTCTCAAAATGCCCCCCCCCCCCCCCCCCCTAAGCCAAATCTTGTATCCGCGCCTGGACATGTTAGTTTTAAATTTCAATTAAAACCAATACGAAAAGTTTAAGGATACCCCGACGCGACGCGACATAATTATAACGCCATTTCAACGAGCAAACAATCGTGCCAAAAATGTTCAGTGTTTGATATTTTTGCATATGAACCATTTTTGTACATTATATATCAAATATTGTAAACGATATGCTGATATTTGGTGAATCGGAAAAATATTCTTTCTCTGGCCGAAATCGGGTCTAATATCAGGCCTGATAAAGTGTAGATGTAATTGGCACTTTATTCTTTGACTCAAGCCATTACCTTAGCCATTTTGGTGTATGGAGTGTGGAAGTAATTTTGGTGGTTACACCTTATATACTAGATAAGTTTATTAAGCTCAAAAGTTTACACCTAATACATAATTTCTTATAATATATTACATAGGATTCATTGTCCTAGAGTTTTTCGCTGGTACTTAAAATAGGTATAAACCTGTGCTATAAGTACCAGTTACCTTCCATTTGTCTCTATATACTTTATACATGTATTATATCTAGACGGGTGTTATTTATAATCATACTGTAAAGAAAGTTATACACAATCTACGTTAAGATTAGGAAATATTACTAATAATCTATAATAATATTAGAAATAATCTAGAACATCAGAAACAAAAAAACAGCGTGCGTGCGTGTGTGTGTGTGTGTGTGTGTGTGTGTGTGTGTGTGTGTGTGAGAGAGAGAGTGTGTGTGAGTGAGTGAGTGCGCGCGTGTGTGTGTGTGTGTGTGTGTGTGTGTGTGTGTGTATGTGTGTGTGTGTGTGTGTGGTACACTAATTAAAATAATAACAGTTATCTCATGGGTTGCAAGACTTGCAAGAGGTTTTCAGTGTCGATGTATGTTTTGTCCAATAACCATTTCGTCAATACCTGTTTGCATGAGTATTTATTAAGGTGATAAATGTTCAGTAACGGATTTAACTTATTGTACAGGAAGCTACCTAGAAAATAATAAAATATTTTACTGAAGGCAGTTCTACAGATTGCATGTCGTGGAACCATTCTTTTTCGTCTACCTCTATGTTTTCTGTGGATATTAGTCTCTGTGGAAGAAAAGCATTCGGAGTGTTACTTTAATACTACTTGGAGTACAAATAATTGCCGGACTGTGAGAACTTCGCACGTTTTATACAGATCCTCAGTGGAATGACGATACGGTTTACAATAAGCTACCTTTAACAAGGCTCTTTGAGCACGCTCCAGTTTGATAAGGTGGCTCTTGGCAGTACCTCCCCACGTGAGTATGCAGTATCCTATCAGTGATTGTGCTAAGGCAAAATAGAGCATTTTTATAATTTTGGAGCCGGTAACATGTCGTAGATGTTTAAAGATGAAAATTAATTTTCGCACTCTACCAGATAAGACGTCTATGTGTGGTTGAAAATTTAATCTATCATCTAATGTTATGCCTAAGTACTTCACAGTATCAGTTCGGCTGAGCGTAGGGCAGTTGCATTCCAGTTCAATGTGTGTTAGGTGATTATGTGCAGTTAAAGAATAATCATTGATGCACTTGGCACCACTTGCTGTGATAGAAAAGCCAGGTATTTTGTTTTGTCTATATTGAGAGATAACGAATTATTTATAAGCCATGCGTTAACTTTATCGAAACCTAACTGTGCTTTGCAGAAAGTATCTTCCCATGAATGACTTGAAAAAATAAGTGCCGTGTCATCTGCAAATGCTATTATTTTGCCATTAGGTAGATCGATATTGCACATATCATTAACATACCTATAACAAAAAGAGAGTCGGTCCTAGAATACTCTCTTGGGGTACCCCGTATTCAATCACCAGCTCACTACTTGTATGTTCACCTATCTTAACACTTTGTATCCGGTTTGTCAAGTAGCTCTGAAATAGCTTAAGTTGGGGACCTCGTACTCCTATTGATTCAAGCTTGTACAAGAGTCTAGGAATCGACACCGTGTCGAAAGCCTTAGCTAGGTCTATAAAGATGGCTAAACATTTGTTTCCGTCGTCCAATTCTTCCACTATGTGGTTAGTGAGGTCATGAACGGCGTCGTTAGTAGATCTCGAATTCCGAAAACCATATTGTCTCTCAGACAGTATTTGATTGTGTTCTAAGAAGTTTTTAAGACGCTTGTTCATAATGTTCTCCAATATCTTAGACAGTGAGGAAAGTATTGAAATTGGGCGGTAGTTATTGACAAGTTTCGGGCTCCCAGACTTATGGACAGGCTGTACCAGTGCTTTTTTAAGTATTTCCGGAAAGACACCGGTTCTTATACATAGGTTAAAGACATGAGCTAGTGGTCGTAACAAGATGGTTTTATATCGTTTTAGGAAATCTGTCGAAATACCATCATGTCCTGTTGCACAATTTGAGCGGTGCGAGTTTAGAATTTGTTCTACTTCCAGTTCATCAGTTTCAAGAAAGACTAAAGAATTAGAGATACTCCCGGAGGGTGTGTCTTTATTGTATTTACTTGCGCTGTCAGTTGTCGGGATGCTTTGGGCTATATGTTTTCCAACATTGACAGAAAAGACATTAATGCACGACAAGGAGCTAGCCGGTGACTTATCTATTGCAAGGAGCTCTTCAGCGGTGGAATTATGTTTTGTCGTGCGAGTTATTTCCTTTATAGTACTCCAAAGTTTTTTAGGATTGTTACCGGCTTTTTTTAATTGGTCACTCTCATATTGTTTTTTTAGTTTTTTTAGTAAATTATTGCAAAAGTTACGATACCGTTTAAATGTCTTGTTAAGCACTTCATTATGTGGTGTTGAATTAGCCGCTTTGCTCATTCCATCTCTATTTCTCATGCATCTCAATAAACCAGGGGTTATCCAAGGCTTAAGAATACGCATTCGGTGAGGTACCAAGCAAATTTTTGTATTAGCTTCTATTTCTCTCTTTAAGGAGTTTACAAGGTAATTAAGTGCTAGGTTTGCATCTGGTTCATTATAAACATATGAATAATCAACATTTTTGATTGCAGAATCAAGGTCATGGTAATTTACCGTCGTTTTATATTTGTTGTTCGTATGTAATTTTAATTTATGTCTCGTGAGTACTACAGACTTATGATCAGTCACTGCTGTTTCCAGAACTAACGTTATGGCACTTTTATTTGTTTTAAGAATTATATGATCCAGGTTTGTTTTGCCAAGCGTCACAAAGTTATGACCTGGCAGGAGTCCGTGACTTGCTATCAGGTTGAGGGTTTTTAAACAAATTTCACCCTCATAGTGGCTCTCTAACAAAACAACACCAGTCTAACTTTCACTATTTCTACGTGCTATAATGTCCATGACCATATAATAAAGAAGCCCAGCCTCTTCCGAGGCTGCGCTGGGGATGCTAGAATGCTATTCACATTCTTTGCTATTCACTCTGACGAGGTCATAGATGTGTAAGGGGCTTTATCTATCTATGGGCTTTTGGTCTATAAGGTCTATGAAACACGTCACGTCAATCACAAAATGGAGTCCGATTAGTCTTGATCGTTAAAGGAGGGCGCCACTGTAATACAACTGCCCATAATCCAGTACGTGGCGTAGTTAGTTTCAATTTTTGCCACCGGCATTAAAATGTCATATCATGTTCCCTGAGACTCCTGAGAGTGACGCTTGGGTTACATTTTGTATTAATATAGGTCGTTTCCGGTTTAGATTTGTCCAATAAGTAATGTGTTATCTTCTTAGTGTTTAATATTTTTTGTTTGTTGCGTTTTACACCTAGTTGAAAAGATTATTTCGTTAATTTAGTGACTGCAGGTTGAAAATTCACAGGTCAGTACTTCAATCGTGCTTAAGTAAACTTACGATGCTTATATATTGTTCACTCCTTATTTACCGCTAAAGTTCAGGTTATTTGTTGTTACTCGGCTCATTTTGTCAATACCCGTAATCTTTTATCATTCGTACGCACTGTGTATTGGACGCAATTAAAATATCAGTCCTTTACATTCACGCACATTTCAATTGTCCATACAATCTGCTACATTTGGCAGCGGGCAATTTTGGCCTAAAATTCTGTATCCAGTCAAAGTTCTATGAGCACATGGTGACAAGCTAGTCCTACAAGTATTTTTTAAATAGTTTACTGTCTACTTGTTAATACCAGTTTTACAAGGGCTCATACCTTAATGCTTTACTACTAAGAGACCGCGAGCCAGGAACAATTTCCATGACCAATCGCCTCCCGGCTGAAAACTCGTGTAGTGGTTAATGGCTAGGTATGATGAACCCTCGTGGCCGTCAGCTGCCACTCCGTTGGTGAGTTGAGGAATGGCAGCCACCGAAACACTTAAAAACAAAAAAAATTGTCATCTTCCATTTGATACTTTGTCAAATAATAGTTCAGATGCTGTTGTTGATTTAAAAAATCGTCAGCTGGTTATATCGCGGTGGTAAGAACATCAGCTGGTCGCATGAACATGTAAAAAATAAGCATTATACCTATTATGATAGCAATAACACGACGACCCGATTTGACGACCGGTCTGGCCTCGTGGGTAGTGACCCTGCCTATGAAGCCGATGGTCCCGGGTTCAAATCCTGGTAAGGGCATTTATTCGTGTGATGAGCATGGATATTTGTTCCTGAGTCATGGGTGTTTTCTATGTATTTAAGTATTCATAATTATTTATATATTATATATATCGTTGTCTAAGTACCCTCAACACAAGCCTTATTGAGCTTACTGTGGGACTTAGTCAATTTGTGTAATAATGTCCTATAATATTTATTTATTTATTTATTTATTTATTATTTATAACAAATCATGAAACTTTGCATGTAGCATTTCATCAGACGTAAACGCCTGAAAAGCCATCAATGGATTACACATTACGCATACTTTGATGCACTTAAAGTGGTAAGGTGCATATCTTTTACATGTTCATTTTACAGTTGACGGTCATTCCACCGCGATAGAACTCACTGACAGTTTTTTTAGTTTAAAACAGCGTCTAAACTATCATCTGACAAAGTATTGGCCTGGAGGCAATGACTGATGAAATATGCTCCTGGGTTGCAGTCGATAAACAGTTATTTGTTCGCATCATGATCAATTATTCTCTTTAAATATATATTAAGAAAATATGGTACCAAAGTAGAATTAGAATATATTGCAATTATACTTAAGTGTGACAGCTGAATGGTATGAATGATATATATTATCTGTCTTTAGCAATGGCAATGCACTTCACCTTATTTGTACAAATAATTGGTCTGCAATCCTTTTTTTTTTTTGTTTTTTTTTTTTTCAATATAAAGGAAAGATGTGACTTACCAGTCATATCATGGGTTTTAAAGTTTTTCTATCATCTGCATTTTCCCCCCAATCTTACCAACGCCATATTGTGTCAAAAAATCTTCTCCGTTCAATGCAATATTGATTCACTTGAAAGTATGCACAAAAATCATGAGGTGTTTTTTTAAACCTTAGACAAATTTTGGGAGGTGAATTGATATGGCCGATGGCAAAGTGGAGGGGGAGAGGCATACAATTAGTTACAAATTTTAGATAAAAAATGCTATAAAATAAATAGAATAAAATGCTGTACCCCCTTGGTGATGCCCTTGTAAATGATAATGAAGTACTGTGAAATAGAAGAAACATCGGCTTAGCTCCGTATATATATTTGTGATTGTTTATGACATTAGCATACTGTATGCATTAGTTTTCATTTTTATATTCAAGTACCTACTAAATGTAGTGAGGAAAGGCACATGTTGATATGCTTCTCAGTCAATTACAGCTCATTATGATTTTCTTTTATTCATTGACTTTGAGATGCTTATTGATAACAGGTTTATTATTTCTCAAGCACTAATTTTGCTGGGAAATGTTCTAGGTCTGCTGATCAGTGGTTCAAGTTTGTATGCGAAAAATGGAAACTAGCTAGAAGAAGCGGCACCCTCTTATTGTATTACATTTATTATATTGATAAAATATACCAAGTTTTGTAACTTTATCTCAACTACAAAAGGGTGCTCAACCCCTTTGAAATTTTTAAATGTTGAATGAAATAAAAATGTTTTGTACTTCAAAACTTATAAATCACATGTGCAAATAGTGTGAAAACAAATACTAGAATCCACATCTAAAAATGTATTACTTTTTTTGGATTTCATACATCATACAAAATTTCAAAGTGAGACCCGAGAGGTTGAGACCTCCTTACAAATTAGACTAAAGTTACAAAACTTGGTGTATTATATCACCATAATATGTTTAACAAAATAAGGGAATGCCCCATTGGAAAATTAAAATCCACCCTACTGATCAACCAAAGTGATTAAAATTTTATGGTTGGTTTTATAGAAAAAGTTGCTTAGCGTAACCTAAATATTCACCTTGCAAAATATGGCTAATGTTGGACAGACACCCCGTATTTGTACAATCAGAAATGCCCATAAGTTGCAGTTTTTAGGGTTCTGTACCCAAAGGGTAAAACGGGACCCTATTACTAAGACTCCACTGTCCGTCCGTCTGTCACCAGGCTGTATCTCATGAACCATGATAGACAGTTGAAATTTTCACAGATGATGTATTTCTGTTGCTGTTATAACCACAAATACTTAACAGTACGGAACCCTGAAAGGGGAGTCCAACTCGCACTTGTCCGGTATTTAGATTTGTAATAGTACTTAGTAGCAAAATGTTAAGTAATAGAATAAGTAATAGTACCACCATACAGAAAATAAACTTCCTTCAAAACTGAAGTTTGACAGAAATTCAAGGACAAATCATGCTGTCCCTTTCTAATGTATGGGACTATCCCTTTTCACTATCTAGGGTTATCAAAATTCAAGTCATTATCTTATCTGTGGTTGTGCACGTAAAGAGATGTCAAGTTGTGGCAACCGTAATATTTGCTCGTAGTAACGTAGGATCAGCTTGAGCCCTCTGGCTGAGTGTACAACAATTGTGACTGCTCTGAGCAGCCAGAGCCCATATGATACAGTGAGTGAGAAATAGATAAACCATTGATAACACCAACTGCATTATTATATTTTGTTATACTCCACACAAATGTAGTTTTGCATTTTTTTTTTTATCATGCATAGCGGGTTTGGTAGGATGTTTCTATCTGGTTCAATTTTAATAAATTAGATTACATAAAATATTTTGATGTGCAATACCCAGTAAAACTGTTCCAATCATTGACATGGTGCTAGTTTTGTGGTGTCTCTCACGAATTTGAGCCAATCGCGCAGTCGAACGTAATTCGTCGTTCATAAGTTGACTTTCCAAATCTTAATGAGCTCTGTGGGCCTGGCCTACCGCGAAGAACAAAAATCGAAATTTCGCTATCTGCCTCTAACCCTCTTGCATATTCGTACTATAGAGAGACAGATGAAGAAATATCGATTTTCGTTTTTCGCGGTTGGACCTTTGGTCAGATATTCAATACTCTGCTGTTATCAAGAAAAACAGCAAAAACACTTCTATTTCATCAAATAGCCAGAATTGTGTAGCAAACTCATGAAATTGATAATTAATAATAAATTATTTTGAAAAAATAACTTTAGCCAGACAGTTTTTGCTGTCAATTTCATAAAATAGTCTATTCTAGAAACTTATTTTATATGGGTTGCGTAATATCTGACTATTCTTATTATTGATGTACTTGGCCTTAAGGCCGCAGACTGGACACACGCGACCGGATACGAGGCATTTATTACATTGCGGTCGAATCCCGGAGGGTGGGAGAAGGTAGGGGGGGGAGAAGTCATGAGTCAGTCCGGGCTGAGTCTAGAACAACAGTAGATATTTAGACCCCCCAACTATAACGCTGGATCCGTCCTTGTAGGAAAAAATATTGTTAGTCAAAGCTTTCCAAGCGATAACTCGTATGGTGGTTAAAGAAGATGTATAAATGAATCCTAGTTAATATCAGCAGCCTCTTGTCGGTTGAGGAATAGTAGCAACCAAACCCAAAAAAAAAGTGGTCTTAGCCTCCTCCTGATTCAAAATTAGTAAAATTACAGTCTACCCAATATTAAAAAAATATATAAGTCAGTTTACGTGGTGAATATATGTCAAATAACGGTTGCAGTGGATATTTATGTAAAACATTAAGTAGCTCAAAAAAGTACCTAATCACCACAAGCTGTCCGTCCGCGGCTTTACTCCGTCATCTGTTAGTGGTAGAAAGCTGCAAGAGAACGGTAAAATAAAAAAAAAAAAAAAAAATGTTATTCGCTCTAACCTTATAGTGTGGGGATCATTGGATAGTTCTTTCAACATGAATAAGGAAAAAATGGAAAACTTATAGGATGACTTTGTTGTCCGTTCATCCATCTGTCTGTCTGTCAAGACCCTTTTTCTCAGGAACGCGTGGAGGTATCAAGCTGGAATTTATATCAAATACTCAAGTCTACTGTCCCTTGGAGCTGTGAAAAAATCAAACTTCTAAGCCCCAAATATCCGCAAATTTTCGACACGCAAGAGAATCAAAACCTACAGGGTACTTCCCGTGAACTCAGAATCTTGAAATTTGGTACGAAGCAACGTCTTATAGCACAGATAAAGGAAACATTGCGAAAACCGTAAATCTTTAGTTACATCATATAATAATATATACCTACAGGTTTGTACGGAACCCTGTTTGTTTGAGTTATTGCAAAAGTCTTCTTTTCTTAGTAAAAAGACGTACAAAGCGCAGCGAAAGTACTCCCTTTTGCTTGTAATGTACGGTCAACCAATTTGATTCCTAGGCCACTATAGAACCATGTCATAATGACTTCTACGACAGTGCTTATTGAGTGATGCATGTCATGTATAGACTAGTTAAAGCGACAAGGTTCTATAGTGGCCTAGGATTCAAATTGGTTGATTGTACATGATACTTTCTAATAGCCCCCGTTTAGTCTATTCTGACAGAATGTTAACTACGGAACCCTACACTGAGCATGGGTCAAAATGCTCTTGGCCAATTATTTAAAGTTAGCTTTTTATCTGTAATTTGACAAGTTTCCAATCGGTAATTCTTAAGGCTTGGGTGCATTCTACCATTCCTCAACCCAACAAGGGAGCGGCAGCTGACAGTTACGATTTCTCATTATATAGCTTCTTAAGGTACTTTACGACACACAAAAATCTCTTGCTAGTTTACGTCCAATATCTACCTATTTCTAAAATATATAAACCGTGGAACCAAGATTCCAAATTATTTTAAATGAATAGTTAACTAATGTATACATCTATGTGTTGTAGTATGGACTTTTTAAGCTGTAATTATATCTATTGACAAGGAGTGGTTTATGATGTTAAATGTTTTATATATTAAGTTATTCCCAATTCAATTGCATTGAGAATTTCTACATCGTCCTTATTTTTTTGTTACTTAGACTTATTTTTCGATACATTTATTTTTTCACCAATAGACATCAGAAAATAAATTATAACATTTTAAATTTTAATAGTATCTTAGGCCTATGGTGTATTGTGCACTTACTTTCCTTCCTTCATTAAGTATATTATACAAGTAATTATTTAGTATATCTATAATTTTGTATGTATGAAAATACAGATATAAAAATGAAATATTTTCAAGTCCAAGTTGCATTAATTGACTCATATACAATTGATGTGTTTAATACAAATTGTATGTGGAAGTAGTTTAAGTATCAAGTTGGTGATGATATGATTGTGTAACCTTGAATTTAGGACACAATAATGTAAGTATTTCGAACTAAGGATGTTGTAAGTATCAGTTTACTTAATACCGTGATCTGTTTAACTTAATTAAAGAGCTATATTATTCTTAGCTTTGTGATTTGTGTTACAGTAACAGCTGCAGAAGAGTGAAGATTGTGCTTGAGTGGAATTAGGTTAATACGGAATAGTTTATGACCGTTTGAGGTCATAAACTGTCAAGTGTAGTGCGTCAGTATGGACCTGCCCGACTGCCCTCCTGGAGCTGAAGGCTACCAAGACTCTGTTACTGAAATTCCCAAGAAGCCGGAGCTTGAAGACTCATCATGCACTAAGGTAAATATCCATTACAATATTTACTTATTATTTATTTAAATATAACTAACATATTTATTATTTAGAGACAATACGAATACAAACTTTTAAAAACAGTAACAAAAGCCACTTTTTAAAGCCATTATAACTTATGTGATCTGAACTTCGAAACATTGTATAAAGGTGCAATAGATTTTAGGCAAACTTTTATATATCGTAATGTTAGGTTCCTTTGCTAGCATCATAATTACCACAATAATAAAATGTATGATGCAGTTTGATAACTACAACTGGAATACAACAATTTTATTCTGAACTTATTGTTAATTGTTTGGCATAGGTTTTAAGAGGAAAGGGGATGGCCCATCCATACAAACGTAGTCCCCATTTTTCAAACATCAACATCAAACATTTAATCAGCAAATAGGCCACAGGGGCACTTCTCCATGTCAATTTTTTTTACAAACAATTAAATAACAAAATACAATTACAAATATGGAATCAATCAAATATTAGATAATTATTAGAGATGTATACAGTCTCTAAATGTCGAATTACACAAAAAAACTGTGACAAAACATACAACCAACAAATACTAAAATTCTTTACAGATGTAAACGGTCTCCAAGACTTGAATTACTAGTAATATAAAATAATAAATAATTAAACTAAAGAATAAATAATTAAAAAACAAGAAATTAAATCAGACAGACAAGAACCGAATAAAGTGTCTTCCGTTAATGCCACTCAAAAGTAAAGTTACATACTTATAACATACGAGTAACATGAAGCCCGTGTGAGCTTAAACAGACCGGTCCCCACAAACAACACCCGTTCAGCCGTTCACGAGTATGACGAGTGTCTCGGCCAACGCCTCCCTCAACCTTCATTCGGAAAAGTGGCGACCCGATCAACGACGCCAGTGACGCCACTGTAAGCAAAGACTTTTAAGCGAGCATGACATGTTAAAGCTGCCGGGCTGTATTAATACAGTGTGTCTCTAGCCATTGAACAAAGCCGAAATGTACATATGCATTAGGGTATTTAAAACCAGTGTACAAAGTATCATAACAACCGCTGTAGTGGTTTCGAAGAAATTAACAAATTACCATTTTTTTACTTTGTAGCAGCCTGTCTGTAAAGAATAGTATGGAACCTTCTTCGACATTTTTCATTATCTTTTTAGGGTTCCGCAGTCAACTAGGAACCCTTATAGTTTCGCCATGTCCGTCTGTCTGTCTGTCTGTCCGAGGCTTTGCTCCATGGTCGTTAGTGCTAGAAAGCTGAAATTTGACATGGATATATAAATCAATAAAGCCGACAAAGTCGTACAATACAATCTAAAATTTTTTTTTTTAGGGTACCTCCCCTACACGTAAAGTGGGGGTGAAAATTTTTTTTTGCTCCAACCCTACAGTGTGGGATATCGTTGGAAAGGTCTTTCAAAACTAATTGGGGTCTTTAACAAACATTTCTTGATAAAGTGAATATAAGCAAAGTCTAGTTCAGGCGCTACCCTTTTTGTCTTCCGATATGGGTCCAAATAGTATGTATAATTCATTCTTTCACACTTTTATGGATCATTATAATGCGATATTTACTTCAAAATCGGTCGTAGTTAGTGGTGCATCAGTTTTTAGTGAGTGGGCTACTGCGGACTTACATCAACGAAGACGTGCACTGTATGCCTTGTATGAGGAACGGCGGTTTAACACGAGTGATGAATTTAAAGAACATGTCAAGCAATATTCGAAAAAGTTTAAAATAGATTGTCATATAGCTAAGCGAAATTATCTAAGTCAAAGAATAAAAAATAGTCCCAACATTATTAAAGCAACCTGGAAAGTAATCAATGTGGAGACTGGTCGCTCGAAACACAGAGTGAATGATTTTAAACTAAATATTGATAACAAAATTATAGATTCCAATTTAGAAGTAGCTACAGAATTTGAAAATTTTTTCACTGACGTACCAGTTTTCACAACTAAGGATTTAAATTCATCACCCTCATCCGCTGTTACTCTATTAAAAGATAACGCTCCAGAGTGTTGTGGAGATTTTCATTTTGAACGTGTTTGTACCTCCGATTTAGTAAAGGCGTTTAATTCGGTTAATGTCAAAAAAACGAATGACCTCTGGGGAGTCTCTGTCCATGCTGTCAAATCCTTAGTAGAAATTATAGCGCCTGACTTAGTAATTATATTTAACAACAGTGTTGATTGCGGCGAGTTTCCTGATTTAATGAAACATAGTAAAATAACTCCTTTATTTAAATCGGGTAGCAACTCTGACCCCACTAACTTTAGACCGATATCTGTGCTACCAACGTTCAGTAAGATTTTTGAAAAATTAATTCTTACTCAATTAGTACGACATTTTAACGTCAATAATTTAATGCATAATAAGCAGTTTGGTTTTACACGGGGTCGCTCGACAACCGATGCTGGTGTTGAGCTAATTAAGCATATCTTCGATGCCTGGGAGGAGTCACGAGATGCTATAGGTATCTTCTGTGATTTGTCTAAGGCCTTCGACTGCGTTTGTCATGAAACATTAATCAGGAAACTACACTATTATGGAGTTAGAGGAGCGGCACTGGATTTACTTAAGTCCTACTTAAATGGTAGAATACAAAGGGTCGATGTGAATGGACAGCGATCACCGGGGTCATTGGTCTCTATGGGTGTACCACAGGGGTCAATATTGGGACCTTTCCTGTTCCTTATCTACATAAATGACTTGCCATTCCTTGTAAAGACCCACCATGATATAGTATTGTTTGCAGACGACACTTCACTTATTTTCAAAGTCAAACGACAGCAACAAGCTTACAATGATGTAAACGATTCTATTTCTAAAGTAGTAAATTGGTTCAATGTTAATAATTTATTGTTAAATGAGAATAAGACTAAATGTATTAAGTTTGTCACTAGTAATGTAAGGCATGTACAAACAAGTGTCATTGTGAAGGATGAGGAATTGGAACTAGTTGATAGTACAGTTTTTCTTGGTATAACTTTAGATTCTAAACTCCAGTGGGGTCCCCATATTGCTACTCTTTCGAATAGACTGAGTTCTGCAGCTTTTGCAGTAAGCAAAATCCGTCAGTTAACTGATGTCAAAACAGCTCGATTAGTATATTTTAGTTACTTCCATAGCATTATGTCATATGGTATTTTACTGTGGGGTGGTGCTTCAGAGATAAATACCATTTTTGTTCTGCAGAAGAGGGCTATTCGAGCAATATATAAAATGAACCATAGAGACTCACTGAGATATAAATTTAAGGAAATTGACATCATGACAGTGCACTGTCAATACATTTATGAGAATATTCTGTATGTGCATAAAAATATTGCCGATTTTAAGAAAAATTGTGACATTCATAATATTAATACTAGAAATAAACATAAGCTCGCCGTGCCCTTCACTCGGCTCCATAAAATTAAAAAATCATTCATGGGTAATTGTGTGAGATTTTATAATAAACTTCCAAACCATATTACTGAGTTACCAATTAATAAATTTAAGAATCATGTAAAGCGTAAACTTATTTCTACAGCTTATTATACCACACAAGACTACATGAATGATAAAACAACGTGGGATTAATTGTGATTCGAAATGATTAATTATTTATTATATTTGAATAATGATGATGAAATGGATATTCCAATGCATGTATTTCCTTTGTTGTTTTTATTATATTTGTTTGACATTTAGAATTTATTCTAGAAACAATCTAGACAAGTATTTTTTATACATTTTTTTTGTATGACTGTATTTTGTGAAAGTTTTAGTATTAAATTTGATCTATGAATTATATTCATTAGTATTATATATGGAATAATATTTACAACATCAATAAATTGCTCTGATAATTAGATTAAGATAATTATATGTAATACTGTCTTACTATTCATAAGTGCTTGTTGCTAGGCCTACATGAATAAAGTATATTTGAATTGAATTGAATTGAATTGAATATATTCGGAGATAATTGCTCCGAAAGAAAAAAATAATGTGCCTCCCCCTCTAACTTTTGAACTATAGGTCCGAAAAATATGAAAAAAATCTTGGAAGTAGAGCTTAAGAAAGACATTAAATGAAAACTATAGCGGATATGATCAGTTAAGCTGTTTTTGAGTTATCGCAAAAAGTTTCCCCTTTATAGTAAAAAGACGTTCACCCACAGTTCATCCTTAGTTAACAATCTACCATACTTTAAGCTCCAGTTTAGCTTATTGTGACGGAAGAGTAACTACGGAACCCTACTCTGAGCATGGCCCGACATGCTCTTGGCCGGTTTTGTTTATTTATGACACTAATAAGCTCCTGACTTTTGAAAAATGTCTAATGATGACATTTCGAACAAATTGTCAAAAACACTGCCAAAGATTAACACAGTTTGTTTCTTTTTGTTGTCGATTATTGCAAATAACTTTTGTTTGAAAAAATATTTTTTTTATATTTTGTTCTAATTTAAAAAATGTCAACATCAGAGCATTCCTGAGAAGTAACCCTACGTGGGATTTCAGGGTTTGTCCAATGGGTAAGGGGGTATATATATTTTTGTACGAGCCACAGAATTCTTAATATAATAAATGTAACATACAAGCACAAATATCGTATCTCACTGTTTACGGCATAGCGTCACATAAACGCGTCAACATAATATTCGTAAGGAGTATGTCTACCTATAAATAACTAAATTACAAATTTAAATTTAAAATGACTTAGAGATGTAAAGGTCTTTAAGTTTCAGAATTTTAAAAATAGGTACAGGTATCTTTACATATAAAATTAATTAAAAATAAAATAAATTCTTAGAGGTGTATAAGGTCTCTAAGTGGCCAAAACGAAAATTAACTAAAACAATACAATAAAGCGAGAACATGATGGTCTCTTCTGTGAGTTCTACTGGACACTAGTATGGTTATTTAACAGAAAAAAAGCGAAAACTCTATTGCTTAATTTTTTTATCATACTATCAAGATAAGCTACTGACTTAAAGGCATCGGCTCAAAACATTCTAGCAGAATGTTGCTTATAGGTTTTTTATAGTTGAATGCCAAGACGTGCCACAATTTGACGTTTACAAACAAAAGAAGGTTGCCTTACAGGCCTAAGTGTGTAAGGCTGTATGAAATTCCTTCACATATCATCTCTCATCGCACCTGATATGTAGTATTTCCGGACCTAATTTGAAGTAAGTCATGTCATCATTTCATTACAAGTTTGAGAAATATATTTTTACATAATTTGATGCCCCTCCTTTGCCGACATAAAGTGGTAAGGCGCGTATTTTTTCGTGTTTATTTTACAGCCGACTGTCTCTGCACCGCGATACAACCGGCTGACGGTTTTTTTTTAAATTTAAAACAGCATCTAAAAGTAAAAAAAAATCAAAAAAATCAAATCAAAATCTTTTTATTGTTTACCAGGAACAATTTTTCCATATAAGAAATATCTGGTGGAACCCAAACTAGGCTAAGCCTGTATCTTGGGGCCCTGGAGCGCAAAGCAAGTTTAACATTAAGATTAATATGCTATACTCAGACAAAATACCATTAACTATACAATTTCTAAAAACAACAAACAATTACATAAATAATTTACAATATCATTTCTATTTATACTATTTGAATAAATGACTATGACTATGATTAAACTAATAGGTAAAAAAAAAAAAAGCGCATATGCAACTTATATAGTGTGAGTGTGTGTGTGTGTGTGTGTGCGTGCGTGCGTGCGTGCGTGCGTGCGTGCGTGCGTGCGTGCGTGCGTGCGTGCGTGAGTGCGTGGGTGCGTGGGTGCGTGGGTGCGTAGGTGTGTGTGTGTGTGTGTGTGTGTGTGTGTGTGTGTGTGTGTGTGTGTGTGTGTGTGTGTGTGTGTGTGTGTGTGTATAGTGTATGTGAGAGAGTTAGTACCTGTGGATCAACTGGTGTGAAGAAGGGCCTCCGCGTCCTGATAAGTTATAGACACAAGCCACTTTTTTACGAATGATTTAAATTTTCCTAATGTGCAATTTTGTAATTCAAGAACTTTACATATATTATTATAAATACGTAGATGTATATAGTCTGGAGAACGCTTACCAAGGGTTGATTTGTAATTTGGTAGAGGGACTCTGAATTTTCTTTTAGCAAGAAGTTGAGGAAAATTGTGTAAGTTTATTACTGTGGAATGAGCTCTAGATACTGCTTTAAATATAAATAACCGTCTTACGCTCAGAAGATTTGTCTCGCGATAAAGGGCGTCCGTAGGGAAAAGGCGAGGTTTACTGAACATCACCTTGATGACTGCACGCTGCGCTCTCTCCAGCATGAGTATCAAAGTAAGCCTGGCAAGCAAAGTATCAGCCTGGAGGCGATGAATGACGAAATATGCTCCTGGCCCGCGGTCTACACATAGGAATATCTCTAAGTACGAGATGGCACGTAGCTTCCGTGGACTATGCTTATAAAAGTATTTATTTACAATAAAAATATACATAATGGATATATACAGATGATTACTATAACTTATATCTAAAATAGGCCCTTGAGGCATTGTACCAAGGATGATGATGATGATGCTTTGGCATATTTTAGAGCTATTTATGACATGAATACATGACTATAGCAGTGAATGAGTTATTTCATGGGTTATAAGACAGTCGAAATATATCAATACATAATGCACAAGCACGCAATAAAATCACTGCCCTGCACTGAACTTGACTTGTAACAAAATAAAACTGTTTAATAAAAAAAACCGCCAAGTGAGAGTCGGGCTCGCGTTTCAAGGGCTCCGTACATCACATAATTTTTGTATATGAAACGTTAGTTAAACTCGAATGGATCGGATCAATAACCGATATGTAACGAAACGCAGTGCCTTAAATTTGTGTAACTATACATGCATAGTTTTTATATCGATGTTTAGGAATTAAGCCATTACTTGAAATTGAATGTACCGCTGGCAGAGAAGGCGTTCATTTTGCACTAGAAATGATGCATTCGGAGCTGAAATTTATGTTGCGGTATTTACTTAGTGGTCTCATCAGTCCATTGACATATTTAGAAAAAAAAAGATGTTATTTGATAGATCTTACGTAATTAATACAAAAATAAAATACTTAAAATAATAATAACTTGTAAAGAATGTGTGATTTTTCAAAGATATTTACGATTCCTCTTGTTTGACTGTGTGCGAGAATTAATGTATAAAACTGAAGCAAAGTCGCTCGCATAGCAAAATTAAATACAGAACAAAAGTACAAGTGTTCAAACGCGAAAGCCGAAGGCCGACATACGCGTAGGGCCGTAAGCTCGGGAGTGTCCGACGGGTGTGCGCTTCCCCCAATTTTCCCCAAGTATTTTAATAGGAAAGGCCGAAGAGACAACTGCATGAATGTAGTGCTCAAACACGGAACAATACTACAAGTAACTAATCACCCAATAGTACAAGTATCATTGCAGCTGTGTGCCAGATACACCCTAGTTACATTTTGTTGTCTTCAGTCACGCTTGAACCTAAAGGGGTGCCCTGACGGTCCATTATTCTGTGTTTAAGCGCTAGTATATCATACAAACTATATGTTTAAGTTTACGATTTCAACATATATTATTTGAATTAGTATTTAATTTGTAAATAGTAGGTAGTGATATCGGTTAGATGCAATTACAAAGCAATTGCACCTAACAAACGTCTCTTTTTGACCCAGTGGTTGACTGGTAGAGAATGCCTTAAGGCATTAAATCCGGAATTTTTACTTAATACGTGCAATAAAGTATAAATAAATAATTAATCTCCTGAACGTTTCAAGGTTTGGCCTTCGCATTTAAAATACCAGGTCGGAAGCTTCGGGCCATCGGCTCTTCTATAAGAGGCTCGGCCTTCGGTCATCGAATTCACACTCGTATACTATTGTTCTTTGTCTGAGCACTAACGTTCCGCAGCTCGACCTTCAGATTCATATATATTTTATTCATGTAGGCCTAGCAACAAACACTGATGGCACTTAAGGCCTCGACCGTGCCGACCGTGGTTAGATACGCCTAAGGCTTGCAAATACCTGCTCATTTTTGTATCCGGATAATTCCAATACTTGTTATTTTACTATCCGGATAAAACGAATATATACTTTGTATTTAATAAAACTCACATCAACTTTATAATAAGGGAAATGTAAGCAAATTTTACGCATAAAAGACTGCGTAACAGCAAGTGTTAAGGTATTTTTAGGCGTTCTACCTTTTCGCCGATGATTTTACGGTGAGAATCAATCTTCGGCAATTTGTTTTATAAGAACGTTTTATTTGGTTTAGATTTTTTTTTTCTAAGTATTTTTATTATGGCATATCACATTCGACTATACAGGCGTGCCGATGCGACGCAAGTAAAATACGCTGTTGCAAAATATCCTTGCAAGACCATGTGCAAACATAGTTGGAAACCGTTAGGTTAGTTCTGTTAGTATTAATTATTGTATTGGGTTGCGATGCTAAAATAATAAAAATAAAATCGGCCAAGAGCATATCGGGCCATGCTCAGAGTAGGGTTCCGTAGTTACTCTTCCGTCACAATAAGCTAAACTGGAGCTTAAAGTATAGTAGATTATTAACCAAGGGGTGAACTGTGGATAGTACGTCTTTTTACTATGAAGGGGAAACTTTTTGCGATAACTCAAAAACAGCTAAACTGATCATGTCCGCTATAGTTTTCATTTAATGTCTTTCTTGATTTTTTTCTTATTTTTTTGACCTATGGTTCAAAAGATAGAGGGGGTGGGACACATTTTTTTTCTTTCGGAGCGATTATATCCGAATATATTCACTTTATCCAAAAATGTTTGTTGAAGACCCCTATTAGTTTTCAAAGACCTTTCAAACGATACCCCACACTGTAGGGTTGAAGCACAAAAACAAATTCACCTCTACTTTACGTGTAGGGGAGGTACCCAAAAAAAAATATTTTTTTTTGATTTTATTCTACGACTTTGTCGGCTTTATTTATTTATATATCCATGCCAAATTTCAGCTTTCTAGCACTAACGACCACGGAGCAAAGCCTCGGACAGACAGACAGATAGACGGACATGGCGAAGCTATAAGGGTTCCTAGTTGACTACGGAACCCCAAAAATGGGCAATTATTTCTACACAGCCTTTAATTGCTTAGATTAGATGGTTTTTTGAATTTGTGGTACAAACTGTATTTGTTCCTAGTTGGTTATTAAGTTCTGTTACTCGATTTGCAACCTCTTTATTTCCGTTAAAACAAATGCTACCGAAAAAATAAAAAATTACATAATGTGGTGGATTTGTGAGCTATAATTATATACCACACGTAACGCTTATCTCGTCGTATCTATAATGAATTGGGCCCTAAAAGAGAATCGTATCGCAGTAATTGCGTTGCACAAATGTGGGCACCCGCCAAAAATGATTTTGAAGTTGCTTGAAAACCTAAAAATCAACAAACAATTTGTTTATCGCACAATTAATAGATACAATAGTACTCAGAGCTTCGATGACCGCAAGAGGTTTGGAAGACCACGCACCGTTCGGACCCCAGCTCTAATAAAGGCAGTGAAGGCGAGAATTGCAAGAAACTGAACTGTGAAGAGAAGCTCCCAAAAAAAAGTTATCAATGAAGTCCTTGGACTACACGCTTACCGCAGACAAAAAGGTCATTTGCTTAATTTACGATTAAAGACTATGAGGCTAGAGAGAAGTCGCGTGCTATTGAAGCGGTACGCACAAAATGGCGAACGAAAAATACTATTTACAGATGAAATAATGTTTACCATTGAAGAATGCTGTAACCGCCAGTATGACAGAGTGTATGCAAAAAACAGTCAAGAGCCGATTGCGGCTGTTCCGAGAGTGCAACGAGGCCATCATCCCTCTTATGTGATGATTTGGCTGGGTGTGTCATACTTAGGGCTAACACAGGTTCATTTCTGTGAAAAAGGTGTGAAAACTGGGGCCGAAGTTTACCAGGAAACCGTTCTCGAACCAATAGTGAAGCCTTTAAGCCACACCCTATTTCAAAACCAGCCATGGGTTTTTTAACAGGACTCAGCTCCTGCACATAAGGCAAAAACAACTCGAGCCTGGTTTCGAAGAAACAAAATTGACTTTATTGCCCACGAAGACTGGCCGTCCTCCAGCCCGGACCTTAATCCCCTGGATTATGCCATATGGCAGGTTATTGAGGAATAAGCCTGTGCTAAACCCCGCACAAATCGTGCTTCCCTCAAGCGGGCCATAGTTAAGACAGTGACGGAATTAGACATGACAATCGTGCGTGCCGCTATTGATGACTGGCCTCGTCGTTTGAGGGCCTGTGTCAAGGCCAGACGTGGCCATTTTGAATGATATTGTCATATGTAATTCCTTATTTTGTGTACTGTGAAGGTTGGAAACCATTTTAATATATAGTTTATTGAACTTTCGTTCGTATATTTTATGTAGATAAAGATTATTGCAGTAACATAATTTAGTAACCAAATAGGTAATGTAACAATTTATGGGTTATAGAAATTATTCAACCCTCTGTTTAATATTGGTTGTCTGCGATGCGACATTATTTTTTTAAATGACTTCAGTTGATCAAGATAAAGACATTGAAAGGAGAGTAAATGCTGGAAGTGTGAATGGGGTACTTGACGCTTTTATGAGCAGCCAGAAGGTGTCACAAAAAGCACGGTTGCATATGCATATATTGGTGTCCACTTTTATGTATGGTAGCGAAAGTTGGAGAGAGTCAGAATGGCGGGTGTACCTAGATAAAGTTAAATGAAAACCATACTATATTTTTGTACCTAATTTGTACTGTTTACTACCTCCATTAAATTTTTTTTTACCTCACGGTTATCACCAAAAAACAGTACACCCGCCATCCTGACAGTCAGAATGGCGGGTGTACTTTATTACGCTATATTCCCGTGGTTATTGGTAAATTCTATAAAAGCCAAGTTTTTGTACCTTCATATTCAATTATAATATGAGCCATTTTATTTGTGGTTACCAAGTTTTACTCATTTATATTTTGCTTGCTATTACACTTTTGCAGGCGTTATAATTTTTCAAGTTATCGATCTCATTTTTAAGAAAAAACGCTAAGGTACAATTATTTTTATTAAGCCAGGATTTAGTACCTTTAATGTTTAATTTGTTAAGTTCAAATAACTCAGAAAATCATTTCTTAAAAAAGGCTAGGCGCCAGTTCAAAGAAATCTTCCTAAGAAAAATCAGTTTTCATCTGATCAACTTTAATTCAACTTAATATAAATAACTTTATGCCCCTAAATATTATGCAGTACATTTATCTGCGAAATAAATATTCGTTTAAAATATGGTTCTGTAGGGCTAAGATGGTCGGCTCTTTACTATTTGTCACCATGCCTCTCACGTTCTAACAAGTATGTAGGCCCGAAAGTGACGGGTATAGTGACAAGTGATACAAATGGAACCATGCTGCCACTACTGGATTATAAAACTCTGCGAAGTGATAGTATGCTAAATGATACTATGCGAAAGGTAATCCTACTAAACGACATACCTGCCAGGTAACATTTTGTAATACAAAATATGTCAAAAAACTTTCTGCAACACATTAGTATTTAATTTTTAATTTAATTTATTTAGGATCACCAACAGGCACATCATGAAAAAATAATACATAACATCATTAAGGGTAGATGTTTTTCCAATTGTAGATAACCACAGCTAACTCCAGTATCTTAGGACAAACAATATAGGGACAGTACGACATTTAGACTTAAGCTATTAATAAATAAAATTTAACAAATATTAAAAGAACAGCAGGAAATTATGATAAGTGCAAATTAATTAATTTGCACTTTGCGATAGAAAAGTGACGAAATAACACATCATTAACATTAACATATTTTAAGAAGAAAAACGAAAATACGAAGGAGATGAAAGTACAATAGCATGCACATTACCGTCTCTCGGAGTCATGGGATCCGAAATGCTACAGCACTTTTAAAATCTATGAGACTGTTACCAAGTATATCTGCCTCCAAGGAGTTCGGGAGATGGTCGTAAGTTTGATAAAACCTAGATAGCGGCGAGTTGCGCCCCAAGTTAGAATTTCATAACATCTTTGAACGGCTTGTAAAGACCAGGGCGCGGCAGTCTCGAAGGAACGGCAAAGTTAACCTTTGCAAGCAGTTCTGGGCAATACACTTATGGTTTATTAATTTGTAAAAAAACGTAAGATCAAGCATTTTTCTCCTACTACTTAGCGTTGAAACATGGAAGAACTTAAGACAAAATTCAAAATTCAAAAATTAATTCTGCAAGTAGGCCTCAAGGGCTCTTTTACAAGTCAATACAACATTTATAGTAACATCATATAGTGACATGAAAAATACATAACAACATTTTATAAATACAACAGCCAATACCTGGGTAAACATTACATTATAATAATCTTAAAATAAATAATTACTACAATACAATAGAGATGTATAGTCTCTATGGTTAAAAACACATTAAATCTGGAGATGTAAAAGGTCCCCAATGTCAGAGTACTAATACTAATAAAATTTGGAGGTGTAAAGTCTCTCCAAGTGTCAAAATAAAATTTATACTAAATAAATAAACCGCGCCTGGACTGTTAAACTAGCAGTCTCATAAACTAATGCTACATTCTGTACATAACTAGTATGTACCAAGTCACTTTCTCAGACGCTGTTGATACAACCGTAGTTTGTGTCCATTACGCGATACAAACTTTTTGTGTGTTGTTTTATCAAAAGGTTTGTGTGTACTACACACGGTTTAGGAGATACAGACCTATAAAGAATTCTGCATGACTAAAAAAATGTATATGGCTGTATCTCCTAAACCGTGCGTCGTAGCGCAAAAATAATAAAATTTTCGTTCCCCTATTGACAACCCCAAGTAATAATATAAAAAAAAGAAAAAAGAAAAAGCGTAATGGCGTGCGTTACGCACTGAATAAGTTACAGGAGATGGTAACTAGAATGCATGGGACTTTTGAAAGGAAAGGAATGAAAAAAACTGTAAGCAAGACGAAAGTAATAATACCAAAGAGAGAAAATATGACATACTGTAATATTTTAATTAATCAAAAAAAACGGAAAAGATTATTAGTGGCTTGTCAGCTTTATTATTATTAGACGTTTATGAATAAGGGGGTTAGTGTATTTGGGAACCTTGTTCACTAGGGATGGTAAGCATGATAAAGACATAAGAATATTGAATATACAAGGAGATTGCTGGAAATTGGGCACTTAACGCTTTTATGAGCAGTGAGGTGTCATAAAAAGCACGGTTGGCTGTGCATAGAGTGCTGTTGGTGCCTACACTTATGTATGGTAGCGAAAGTTGGGTATGGCAGAAGAGACATCAGAGCCAAATGAATGCAGAGTGTGTGATGTGAGAAGAGAGTGTATAAGGGAGAAGTAGAAGAGGGAGCTGGAAGGGGTAGACCACGGCGGACTTTCTCTGATAAAATCAGGGAAATCCTGAAGGCCAAGAGCACCCTAAACCGGCGAGCATGTATGGGGAATGTTATGAAAGTGAAGGAAGAGAAAGAGGTATGTCAGGATCGTAGCAAGTGGAAATCCGTGGCTCTACCTACCCCTCCGGGAAATAGGCGTGATTTTATGTATGTGTTTTGAATCTTTATTGACTTTATTTGTTGGCTGACTAGTGGCAAAAAGAATTTGAAATAGAAGTTTTAATCATGTGTCGAAAGATGACAGTAAATGTAAGTGGCCACAAAGTTTTCTTTGACAATACGCCTCTATTTCAAATTCTCTTTGCTAATGGGAAGATAGATAGAGTATATATAATTAGAAATCGTTTAGACTGCCCTGAACTGTTATCTGGTTTATCGTTTCGAGTTCCAAGACGTCGAACTCGACACACAACTCTGTTTCATGTTCCCTTCCACTCCACTTACTATGGTTCTAACTTCTAACACCGTCTTATCACGGATCCCTCACTTGCATAACACCGAATTCTTCTCTGCCGATCTTTTTGTAGGGCAAAGTATAAAATTAAATAAAAACCGGCCAAGTGCGAGTTCGTCTTACTCGCGCACCGAGGATTCCGTACAAACTTTGAATTATAAGAATAAGAAGAATAAGAAACCATTTATTGCCACACAATAAAAAAACAGATATGTTACAAAATACAATGTTTAATTTAAAAAAATTGGCATGCGCGGCAAAACGGGCCCAGCATACGCTGCGTCAGCCATTTCATTACAAATTGACTGCGCAGCACTGATTTTCAGTCCGTTCACTTCACTGAACCACATTGACATGACATGCGGGTTGGATTTTTTGTTTTATTACCAGAGATAGCTTGTGAATACAATTACAGTACAAAAAATAATAGTACATTACGATACAAGTGCGAAAAATAGGAAATTCGAAACGAGTGGCGATAAATTAAAACACGACCGAAGGGAGTGTTTTAAATCGACACGAGTTGCGAATTACCTATTCGCACATGTATCGTACAACGTTTTACAGTACATATGGCCCTTTAAATGTTCGACACAGTAACGTAATATGCTACTTCTCGCACTAGTGCTATAAAGTAGCCCCATATGTACTGTAAAGAATATTTTATTACAAGTGAATATTTAATGTTTTAATTTGGTATTTACTTGATATTGACAACTTTCTCAGCTAAAGGTGCATGGTTAAATTAGTTGGGCAGTTTGGGTGTTGGGTATGATAAAATTTGCGAATTGACAACATTAAAATTTTCTGACCCTATAATTTTATTGTTTCTCTACATTTTAATTGAAACGAGGAATACGCTAATAGTTTATTTTTTTCACTAGGAGTTGTATTTATTATAATTTTTTTAATGTGTACTTATTCTAAAATGGCGTAACTCCAGTTCTACGCTAGAAGCTAGGTCTTATCTCGAAAGAAAAAAAAACATGACTTCACTAATCTGACGTTGTTTGTGATTGTCAATGTTTTAAAATGGTCCGTTGTTTTAAAACAATTTTGATTAAATGTCAGATTTCTACGACGATTTGGATATTATAAAGGATACTGATATGTACATGAATACGATATCAGGCTTTCATATGTATACGACGGATCGACTAACGAATGTAATGTAATTAAATGTTTGTACCGATATCTTTGACGAATCATTTTTGCAGTAGGTAAGGGACGAAACAGTATTTGGTATACTTTGGAGGAGTATATACGTCATCGATCCATACGGCTTTGTCCATTTTAAAAACTACGAGTAGATATTATAGCGAAGCGACTGACATGTCTCTGATATTATGTAAATGAATTTCTCTTTGTTTTGAAATTCAATCAATACGTCGTATTTAATTGACATTGTCAAATCCAATATTATGACAGCTTTTTTGTAATAAGCCATATTACATTTATATTAATATATTGTACTGTTCAAGCAAAATACTTTCAAATCATATGTAAAATTTCAGGTTTTATAAAAATGAAATGTTGTCAATGGGAATGCGATAAGGGCCAAGGATTTCGAATATTCGCTTAAGGTACGCTTGTACTGAATAAACAAACCCTTTAACTTAAAATTAACGTAAACGTAACGTTGCTTTGTATCTACAGTTCCATAAAAAAACATTAACCGCACAATAAAAATAGCATACTTTTTGATTTCTTTTTCTTTGAAATTGGGTTAGGTTTAGCTGTAATTTCATGAAGTCTATCGAGTCGAATACAGTAAAAATATTATTTCCTTCGCATTTGGATACCTACTGTTCCTCATTCACTGTAAATAACCGGTAAGACAAACAGAAACTGTAACTATAGCGGATGAAATAGATTTTTGCGAGTACTAAAAAATATTCGAATATTCGAAAACAGCGAATATTCGACAAATTCGAATAAACGAACTGCAAGCCGTAATAGTACAGTCAGCATCAAAAGTAGCGGATGAAACAACGCGCCAAAAGTTTGTGATATTCCGTATAACTTTTCCAAATGTAGATAATTTTCTAAAATTCGCGTTCAAAAATATATCTTTTACAGTCTTAGTTGTTATATATTAAAGACATTACTTTTTGTTAAGCTGTTACAGAATGGTAGATACTTATGAAGCGTTATTTGATCTGCTACTTTTGATGCTGACTGTACTACGCCAAGTGCCGTTGTTTTCATATCGACGGAAGCGAAATGAAAAAAAAAAAAACGTATTATTTCTGAGGTTTAGGAAACTTTCGGCATCAATTTTTTGTCTGAAATAATCGATCATTTATCAACTATCAGTAAAATTATGTTTATAAGTATATGTTTATTTTTAGTTCCATGATTTATTAATATAGCATTTTTGCACGATTGTCACTTTTAGATCGGAAGCCACTTAGAGTTAGTTGAACATTTAGGAAGTTTACATGTTTAAGGTCCTCGAACAGAAAAATAAGCCGGTTCTTCGTGTATTTTTCTGTCTTATTTTTACATATACAGGGTTCAATAGCCAACCTCAGTCCTCACGTGTTTTTGTTTAACATGCGACCCTTTTGTGTTTCTGGTTATTACTGTTATTAGTAATATGACAAGAAGTGTGTGTGAACATACCATTACTTAAATGTGATGCAGTTCTTGGTGAGTATGACATTTGACAAAACGAAAAACACAACTGTTTATTTAATGAATAAAGTAATAAACGATTGGAACTGTTTTATTTGTGATATTTCCTTCCAATATAGTTTTTACCATTTCACGAATGACCGCGCGTTTTTGTTCATTACCATTACCACACTAGCGGTTATAAAGCAGATGGACGCAGCGGTAAGTGTTTTCAAATCGTCAGTGTGTTAAGACTGTTAAGTTACTTGTACTTTAAGACGTGGCTCTTACCGCATATTATCAAACGCTTTCGTGATCTGAAAGAACTATTATACAAGTTAGGTTATGCGGTACCTACAGGATTTGTTGTCGCACAAAACTAGTGATGGAATCAGTCTGTAATAAAGACGTGTGTTTTCAGGCGGAGCAGGAATTCCAAGAACATTTGAATAGCCTTCGCATCAGCTGCGAAGATGGCAGCCAGCGTTGCATGGTGGAGCGTCGCGGGCGCGACGTGTCTGGGAAATGGATCTACCTGTGCTATCCGTGTGCCGCCGTCTGCAGCGGCGAGACTATTCTGCAGGTAAACTGTTAACTGTAGATAGCCTATGTTTGTCTACCTTGATATTATTATTATAGGATATATGAATGCACAAGCAGCTTATAGCTGATACGTGCACATCAATGTCCTGCACTTGTGTTTAGTCCATTTATAAAATGTTTGTCGAGTGGGTTTTTAAAAGAGTTCAATGAGGGTGCACTGATTACGGATTTAGGCAAACTGTTCCACACTTTCAATACGCTGTTAGACAGGAAATGTCGTCTGGGTTGCTACTACTCTTCCATCTCGCGTCCATATCAGCTTCAGAGAATGTACTCACACATATTTTGAGTGATAATATCACTTAATGCATGGGTACATTGTAGTGTCCATTTTGTATGTATCTATTAAGTCACCGCGTTACCTTCGCTGCTCCAAAGTTGTCAAGCCCAATTTTTTCGTATGGTCGGTTGCGAAGAGATGGTACCAGTTTTGTTGCTCTTTGGACTCTTTCAATAAGATTACTTAATGTCTTTTCGAAAATATGGGTTTCAGATTTGGAAGGCAAATTCTAATAACGGTCCTATATATGTTTTATAGAGCATAATGAAGAGATTCTTGCCCATATAATGAAAAGCTTTCCTGATAAATAAAGTTGGCTTTGTTGGTCAAACCCAAAATGTGTTCTTCCCATTTTAAGTTATCAGTTATAATGACACCCAAGATCTCGCTGCGAAGCAACACTCTGGAAACTTTTGTAGCCAATTTTATATGTGTTCTTAGGGTTTTTTTTACCTATATGAAGTATAGTGCACTTGCCTGCACTGATGATTATAAGCCAATCTTTGGTCCATTGTAAAATGTAGTCTAAGTTCTGCTGTATGATGTTATGGCTGATAAGCGGGTTTCCCATTATCTTTGTGTTATCAGCTAATTAAAACAAGTCTGACTTTACTACTTGTGTTATATCCGTCAAGAAAATCCCAAACAGTACAGAATTCTGTGGAACTCCACTGTAGACGTCACGCGGATCTGCCTATACCTAATATTACTTTACGTCTACTGCCATTCCTGAGCGTAACATCAACATGTTAATGTTAATTTATTGTTTTTCTTTCGTAACTAAAGTGCCATATAATATGTACAGTAGGCGCTCGGTATTTCGGCAGATTTCGTCTTGGACGGCCTGCTTTGTAATCCGGCTGGAACACAGCCGAACAGATAACAGAGCGGTTGCATTGTTTGTGTGATTTCGCTCCCGCTCGGCAGTTCGATCTTGGACACTGAAAACAATGCTTTAGATGACACTACTGACTTTGAGGAAGTTAAGAGGCAAAATTACTAACATTTTATATTGTAGCAATAAGCAATCTAAAATAAATAATTTTTCGTTATAGCATCATTGTCCTCTTCCACAACCGCAAACGTTTTATACACGGTGTAACACGAGGAACCCGAAAAATTTAACCACACACTTTGGAGGCCAAAATAAGGAAAAACTGTTATATGAGTTGAAGTAAATTTCGCCAAAAAATGTTGTTTTTAATTTCAAATTTTTGAGTGTAGTTGTGCATAAAAAGTTAATGTTATGATAAAACTGGCCCTTAAAATGATGTTTTACCATTATTGTAAAATCTAGTTTTTGCAAAGGTTACTTGTCACTTCTTGACATCTATTAATAAGTATATTTAGACTACGCTCCATAATGATATCATCGCCATCAAAAAGGCGTTTTTCACTAAGTTACAATAAGGAAATGTTTTTTTTTACCGAGCGTCTACTGTATTTGTAAATTTCTTCTCCACTTTTTCTGTTAAGTAATTACGCTGCTATGTATGTACTAAATACACCTAATTTTATAAGAATTTTTACCAATGGCTTTAATATATATCTTTTTTTAAGACACATATTTCGGGGAAAAAACACAAGATCAAGATAGCGATGAGAAATGTTTGGCCGCTGAGTCTCTTCGACGAGCACCCTTTCATACAAACAGAACGTGGGACTAAAACTGAAGGTGAGGCGATTGTCCCGTGTTGGGTAGGTAATTCTATAGCACAGTTTTAATAACCTATTAAAAACGCTGTAAGTTCTCTTTTTTTTTATCAGAAGGGTTGGCTTTACCTCCACCTATCCTATCCCATCCTATAAGGAACTTACCATCAAATGGTTCATTTAAATGTAAAAAAAAAAACACATTTTAACTTACAAAATAATAAATATTGGGTATATTCCTGTGCCATCCCTCATAGAAAGAACGCCTCCCATATAATTTATTTCACCTTGTATGACGGATTACTGACTGTTTAGCTACCGAAATTTAAAGTATTTGTTTGTTATTGTAGTTTTTAATTAGGCGGGTCCACACAGAGCGAGCATACGCGCGAGGCGGCGCACTCGGGCGAGAAAAACGCGCGCGCCGCTTCGTCTACACTGGCCGGTTATGCAAGGAAAATGCCTCGCGCGAATGCTCGCTCTATGTGGGCCCGCTTATTGAAAAATAATTATAGCCTTATTAAATTTACTTGATACTTTTGCACCGTCGAGACCCTTAGGTGGTATCTTGACATTGAGCTAAGTGGAGACCTTTTCAGTGACGCTTAATAGTCAATTGGTTCTGTAGTCTCATGTGCTACCTAAATTTAAGCGTTTTCTGAATAAATTTCTTCTATTCTATTATACATCGGGGTTCTTGATGCGGGAATACACTAGACAAAAAATAGGTATTACTACTACTAAAAACTGTAATAACCATCATCATCATCATCATCATCCTGGACCTTTATCCCTATTTGGGGTCGGCCTTCCTTGTCCTAAGCCTCCAGGTGGCACGATTCCTGGTTAGGTTCTTGTCGATTTTTTGTACTACATATAAGGTCTTTTTGGACCGTCGTCAACCAAGTGGCGGGGGGCCTTCCGCTTCCACGCTTCACGCTACACCACCACCACCACCACCACGTTAAAAACTGTAAAAACCGATACTATTTTAACATTTCTAAGCACATTTGGAGCTTACTACCTATTTTTAGGGTCCCATACCATACCCAAAGGGTAAAGCAAGACCCTATTACTAAGACTCCGCTGTTTGTCCGTCGGGATGTCTGTCTGTCCGTCTGTCACCAGGCTGTATCTTATGAACCGTGATAGTTAGACAGTTCAAATTTTTACAGGTGAAGTATTGCTGTTACCGTTATAACAACAAATACTATAAAATACGGAACCCTCGGTGGGCCAGTCCAACTCGCACTTGTCCGGTTTTTAAAACATTGTTTATTCATTATTTTACAATAAACAAATTTATAAATATATACACGAAATCATTCCCGCACTAAAAAATCCCGATGTATGATTCCATTATTTGACGCGGTCCGAACTTTTTTATATGTGGGAAGGAGAACTCGGTTACAAGCAAATTAAAAATAAACTGACCGTAATAATTTAATATATAAAATATAAAATATTTAAAAAATATTATCAAATTTATATAAAATTTTATCGAACTGTTTAATATTAAATTTAAAGTTAACGTACCCCAAACATGGCGTGGATCATTTCATAGGATGGGGAGCCCCATCTTCAGGATCATAAACAATAGTATTAAAGACAATGTATTTTTACAGTCTTTAAAGTTGCTGAATTATTAATTAGTACTATAAGTACGCGTGCACTTACGAGGTCTAGTCAGAATAATTAATTTGTTCCAGCAACGGAAAAGGTGTTGCAAAAGATGGCGCAGGAAGTGGACATGCACAACAAAAACGCTTCCGAGTTTGACCAGAAGTACGGCAAGTACAGAGACGTGACGTGCCACATACAAAGCATAGTCGATAATGTCAAGTGAGTCACCACAATTCGCTACTTTCACAAATATTTCCTTTATCAACTCTTGTCCATATTGCGAGCGGGTGACATTGAAGGTATTGTAGGTTTTACTGAACCTACATTTACTATGGAACTTAGCCTGCAATCGCAAAAAATATGGGGCTGATGGTTTAAAAGGCCCGTATGTGTATGTGGTGCTCGTGGGAATGTTGTGTTTTTACTAACTTTTGTTTAGTTTTATCGGTCCCGTTGTCTATTACGTATGTATGTAATCAAATCTTGCAAGCTAAATTAGACCAACTTCCCATTAATGATTGAGCTGTAATCTTCACATACGTAAGTTGAGTGACAATGCAATACTATGGTACCATTGAGCTGATCTGATGATGGAGACCGGAGGTGTACATAGGATAGTCTTCCCAATCATCATCATCATCATTCCACGCAGATGAAGTCGCGGCAGAATCTAGTATTTATATAATATTTGACAAAGAAGAATATGGTGAAACAATCCTCGTAGTGGATACGGAGAACGGGTATGGGTTGGACAGTCGGTTTGATGTCGTGTTGTCGCAGGGCGCCGCTGCTGGGCCTGGAGTACCTGGTGGAGCACCCACCCGAGCAGGCGCACTACGAGCCCTCCTACACCTGCACGCTGTGCTCCAAACAGGGCCACCCGCGCACCATCATCAACCACATGACCTGCTTTTGGCACAGATACAACTATCTTGTAAGAGTGATTTTTCATTATTATACCATGATCATTTGTCTAGTGGAGATTACTTTTAGGTTTTGTAGTTTACGGACGCTTAAAAGGCATGCTAACGATAATCCGCTATTATCATATCCTGAATTTATACGCCTTATACTTGAGTATAAAATTTAAATGCTTTAAAAAGAAGAAAATAAAATTATCCTTTAAAATTTTAATCATTAACTTATAACCTCATTATACACAATTTATATGTTCATAAAAGCTTGTCGCGCGATTTAATTGTATAAACAAACTAGTACCTCTTTAATTAAGTAACTTGATCTGCTAAGTTTAAATTTTCATACATTTTAATTTAATACTTATAAGTACTTAAACCTCGCGACAAGCTTTTATGAACATATAAATTGTGTATAATGAGGTTATAAGTTGATGATTAAAATTTTAAAGGAAATTTTTATTTTCTTCTTTTTAAAGCATTTAATAAAAACTTTTATTAAAAAAAAATATTTTATTTATTTTTTACTTTTTAGTTATTTTGAGTTACTCTTAACAATCCCTTTCATTTGATACCCATATTGTAGAAGTGCATTAAAAATAACTATTCCGCCATCTTGGATAAAAAAAGAATAAATAATAAAATTTTATTTATTCGTTAGCATACATGCTTTTTACAATAACAGGGTAGATGTCTCTTTTTAAGTATTCCGAGATACTTGTGATAAGAGACACCGCTCTTCCGCAGTAAAGTATCTTAACTAACAAAGGTGATACAGATTAACTTAAAATACAGAAAAATGCTATATTACTACATGATGAGTTGACTAGAAAATAGAAAAGAAAATTAATAAACTTACAGGGTAAAGATACCAGGTTTCCAGTTCACTTAAGAGGGGTGTGTGTATGGAGAGTTCCCTTAAGAGGGGAGTAGGGGGAGGGGTGTGTGTATGTGTGTGCGCGTGTGCGTGTATGTGTGCGTGTGTGAGTGTGCATGTGCGTGTGTGTGTGTGTGTCTGAGTACGCGCGCGTGTCCGTGTGTATGGGAGAGTATCTGAAATGTCTATAGGTAAATAATATTATCTATGATAGCAAATAGTGTATATAATAAAAAGCAGCAGGATTTATCATATTACACAGAATTTGATTTTATGATTTATGTATGGTATCTTACTTATGTTAAGAGATCTTCAATTTCGAGATAGCTTTTATCTTTAAGCCAATTGATTAGCATTGTCTTACACTCTTTGAGCCTCACAGGGTAGATGTTAATATTTTTATTTACCATGTTATATAATCTTGTAGATTGAGCAGTAAACTGTCTTTTTGCATATGCTGTGTTGGTGATAACTACGGGAATTACATTAGGTTTTCTACGTGAAGTGATAGGGTCATTTTTATACAAGGTATTTTTATGTTTCTTTAGTATAACATTTAACACGTAAAGTTTTCTTACTGTCAGTAAGTCACACATTTTATAAAGGTCAGTTGTAGGAAAAGTGAACGGCTTTGAGTACATGACCTTTAACAGTGCCCTCTGGGCCCTTTCGAGTTCAAGGAATTTAGTTTTTGTGGCCCCACCCCAGATCGGTATACAATATGTGAGAATTGATTGAGCCAGAGCAACATAAATTTGATTTAAGACAGTTTTTGTGGCAGCGTGTCTTAGGTTTTTAAACAACCATATTAGTTTACGTGTTCTGGTCATGATGACATGGATGTTCCGCCATATTGGATTTAGAATAACGTCACATATTTTTTCGAGTTACTGTCAACAATCCCTTTCATTTGATACCCATATTGTAGAAGTGCATTAAAAATAACTATTCCGCCATCTTGAATGGTCCGCCATGTTGGATTTAGAATGACGTCACATAATTTATCATGCATTGTCATCCAAACTAAACGTGTATACAAAATTTCAGCTCAATTGGCTGAAGATATCTGCTTCAAAATTGAGTTGCAAGATTCCACCCGAACAAACATACATACATACATACATTGCAAGTTAAATAAAAGCTTTTAAAAACAACCCATAAAATAAAACCCCGACGCGACTTTAAATCTCAACAAAAGAATCTATAATAGTACATTACGATACAAGTGCGAAAAATAGGAAATTCGAAACGAGTGGCGATAAATTAAAACACGACCGAAGGGAGTGTTTTAAATCGACACGAGTTGCGAATTACCTATTCGCACATGTATCGTACAACGTTTTACAGTACATATGGCCCTTTAAATGTTCGACACAGTAACGTAATATGCTACTTCTCGCACTAGTGCTATAAAGTAGCCCCATATGTACTGTAAAGATTATTCTTTTACTTTTTGAGGGTTGTTTTGTCTATTATTATTAGTCTTTATTGCGTAGGTTTATTTTTAATTTGTTATTTAACAGTTATTTCAAGCTTATATATATATTAAAAAATATATATTTTAACTTTAAAAAAAACGCATCGAAATCGGTCCATCTCTTTGAGAGCCACGATGCCATAAACAGGCACACCCTCTTTTTGCGTCAGGGGTTGAAAACTTAGGGTAGTGAAGTAGGATTTCGTTCGTATCGTGTATATTAAAACACTTACATACATATACTAACATTAGCCTTAAGAAAAAACTATAACTGACACATATTGATCCAAGTTGGTCGTAAATAAATGGATTTATTTATTTATTATCATGTGTCATTTAAGTGATCTGCAAAATATTCCTATTTTTAACCGACTTCAAGATTTCAAAAGAGGAGGTTATCAATTCGGTTGTATGTTTTTTTTTGTTTTTCTTTTAATGTTTGTTACTCCATAACTCCGTCATTTCTTACCCGATTTTGAAAATACTATTATATATACACGGTGCTCACGAGGAACCCGAAAGATTTTAACCACGTACTTCTGAGGCCAAAAGAAGGAAAAAATGTTATATGAGTCACTAAATTTCGCCAAAAACAATTTCTTTTCTTTTTTTCAAATTTTAATCGTATTTGTACATAAAATGTGAATGTTATGGTAAAACTGGCACGGAAAATAATTTTTTACGATTTTTTTTGTAAAAACTAGTTCTTGCAAAGGTTACTTGTCACTTTTTGACATCTATGAATAAGGATGTTTAGACTACGCCCCATAATGGCATCATCGCGATCAAAAAGGCGTTTTGCACTAAGTTACGATAAGAGGATTTTTTTTTTTACATTGGTATTAACTCTGAAACTAGGCGAAATCCAGAAAAGTCTCTAAATGTGATCAGTAATACACTGTCAAAATCTTTTGGGTTCCTCGTGAGCACCGTGTATACAGATTGGTCCCGTTTTTGTCAAAACTCAGTTCTGATGATGGGATCCATGAGGAATCGAGGGAACTCTTCAAATGTGGAAGGCATATATACAGTGATTTTTGTATTTTCTGTAACAAATCAAGCATTTACATTTAAAAAAGTGACATTTGATGAAGTGGAACTGCTGATGATGATCAGAATGGTACTCTTCAACGACGCATAGTACACGTTTGGCGATTTCTCCTCTTCGCTGTGTTTGTTAAGTAAATTAGATTTTCAAGACAAATTTTTGTCAGGTTCGAGTCCTGACGATGGGGTCCATGAGGAATCTAGTGAACTCTTCAAATATGAAAGGCATACATATATTTATTATTTTATTTAAAACTTTATTGCACAAAAGAAAAACTTAATGTACAAAAGGCGAACTTAATGCCATGAGGCATTCTCTACCAGTCATATAGTGATTTTTGTATTTTCTTTAACAAATCAAGCATTAACATTTTAAAAAGTGACATTTGATGAAGTGGAACTGCTGATGATGATCAGAATGGTACTTTTCAACGACGCATAGTACACGTTTGGTGATTTGTCCTCTTCGCTGTGTTTGTTAAGCAAATTAGATTTTCAAGACAAATTTTTGTCAAGTTCGAGTTCTGACGATGGGGTCCATGAGGACTCGAGGGTACTCCTCAAATGTTAAAGGCATATATAGTGATCTTAGTATTTTCATTAACAAATCAAGTATTTACATTTGTAGAAGTGACATTTTATGAAGTGGAACTGCTGATGATGAACAGAACGAAACTCTTCAACGATGCACAGTTCACGTTTGGCAATTTGTTCTCTTTGCCAAGCAGTTAGGTTTTCAAGGCACATTTTTATATTTCTATCCTATTTAGTTTTTTTAATAATTATCTGGTGCTTTATTTCATGCATGGTTTGAAATAATTTATCTTAAATACAGTCGAATACCCTATTGCGGGTATCTTACCAGTCAACCATAGGGCAAATCTGAAATGTGTCAAGGTGGGTGCAGTGGCAAAAAAAAACATGTTACCTCCTTTTCTACATAATTAGGCGTAGGACGCTGTCTTTTTAATTTCATTGTATGAAATCTCAAATCAACAATAATCGTTCTTTCACCGGTCTCCCTCAATGAAGTCGGTTATTTTTCTTAAAAATTATGATGTACCCAAATATATATCTGGTCAGCCAAAATGTTTACTTGGTCAGCAACTTAAAGTTAGCAAGTATTTCTAAATCAGTTCGCAAATAATATCATACTGAGCTGCTCTAAATTGATTTGGTTGGCAAATTAATAATTTGATGGTACAGGATGGTCAAATAAGAAGTATACATTTTGTTTTTAAATTTTAACTGTATTAAGTTCAAAAATTATTAAGTATTGTTTTAAAAATATATTCTTCAGGGTTGGCAAATTCATGCGAAACATAATGTCTGACATATGTCCACCTCTAACATCAGGCAAATGTAAGCTCTTATCATCCCAATGTTCAGCATCTATTCGCACATTTTTCGCATTATCTTAGTACATTTGTGTCGAATAGTCGGTTTTAACTGTTTAAATTTCATCAGCTCGTTAGCATAGACACGTAATTTTAGATAGCCCCACAGAAATAAGTCAAGAGCTGCAAACTTTGGGGAATTTGGGTGCCAACCACTCACTTTTTTTCAAAATTAATTGAGCAAACAACGTGTTTTAAACAACAGAAACATTTGAGATAAAATTGCTTGCTGCTAGTGTCTGTCTGTAATGTCTACACATTTGGCAGAAATTATCTTCCGTATACAATTGCCAACCCTGAATAGCACGCACTCGCACTCGCACTCTGTCACAGCGGGCGAGGGCCGCCCTCCCTCCGCGCCTCCGTTTTCGCAATTGCTCTTTAGGGAAGGACATACAAGACCACGTGGATAGTGGGGTGCTCTGATTTGGTTTTAGTTGACCTTGCATTTGGTGACCTTGAGGATGGTGGTATCGTGTCACATGGGCTGATTTCGCTCCGCCTGCAACTCTGCCGATTTTTTTAATCAAACGTTAGCCACCTTATTATAACAGATTACCATTCCTTTAACCTGCATACGTCTCAATTAAACTGCTTGGAGACATGTTGTTTCTACCATCCAACTTTTAAATCTTGCTGACCAAATAATAATTTTGCAGCTGAACTATTTATTAAGCAGATAAATTATAACAGAAGAAGATCGATATTGGTTATAATGTGGAAATTGTGGACCGTTTGTGAATTATTTGTTGTAGCTCGATTTTTATTTATTTCCAGCATTGTGTTTCTATGATGTCCAAATGATTAATGGCTATTTTTAGCTTGGGTACAGTGACAGCTGTCATCTGTATACAATATATAACTTCAAAACGCAAAATGTTTCCTACCGCACTCAAGCTATTTGAAAAGTACTACATATAATTTAATACTTCGCTTCGTTGGTTATTATATACACCGTGTTTATTTGAACTCCGTTAAGGTTAATTTCTCTAAGACACTGATATTCGAATTAACTCAATTTTGAAGATAGTAAATGTTTCTTTTATCTGATAAGGCTTTTCTATATATGTGGACACTATGCATTAGATTACTCGCATAATCTAGGTCGTCTAGGACCTAGACTAGACTAGAGTCTAAGGCATTTCTCTAGAATCCATACTGAATAGGTTTAGTGAGAGTAGATTGATCGGCAGGTGCGTCACTTCGGGAAGGCTTGCAGCCTCATGACGCCGTACCGCGCGCAGCCGAAGTACCGCGAGGGCGTGTCCGTCATCATGAACCGCCTGGCGCAGCGCATCGAGGACAAGCACGGCCGCCAGCGACCCGTGCACATCGATAAGGAGGAATATGACAACGATAAGTTAGAATCATACTGCTCGAATTACTTCCTTTTCAAAACTTGGCTTATACACACTTAGCCGAGGGATCGTAAAAACGACACAGGGTCGAGACTCTTAATTTGGAGGAACGAGACGGGATTTTTAAAAGCTTCCTTTTTGTGTCAGGTATATGTAAAAAATGTATATGGTGTATTTGTGCATTGCAATGAAACGTCGGGGGTTTTCATCAGCGAACATAATAGCAGCCCTAGGCAAAACTCCACTTTTAGATGCCGATGAAATTACGGTGCATTGGCAAGATTCGAATTATTCATTGCTGCCGCTAGCTAGCGCACCACAGGTACAAAAAAACTTACTCGCGCGTTGAGTCCAAAATAATATATAACATTATCCTGTAACTCAAATAGCTCGATGAAACTAAACTGCTAGTTTGCTACGATGTCAATCAGGAATCTCGTCTTGACGTCAAAATTCTTTTTTATGCTCTCATTGGATGATGCCTTTCGTTTTTTAAGCTGCTGTAATGATAATACTTTAAATAAATATTTTAACAGGGAGAGTATTCATCAGTGGATATTCAAAGGCTTCCATTTCTCTGAAACCAACGGCCCCACCTTTGAAGAAGTGGTTGACGTCGATCTAATCAACACGTTATTGAAATCAGGTGAGTGCGAATAGTTGTTTCAGATGTCAGTATTTCCCGACTTGCATTTGTAGCTGGTCACCTTTCCGTTAGGGAGTCTGCAGTAAATGGTGAGAATCAGGATGCAGGGTGCACGTAAACTAAAAAACAAAACGACTAATAACTTACTTTATCTACACACATATCATAAACCCTCTATGATGCCTTCAAACGTTACGATAAACTGTTTTGTTACAACAAATTTCTTATATGTGAAAATGTTGTTATTGCTTCATAACTACATCAAAATCGATTTAGTTATGACATTCAAATTTGGAACATCTTTGAAGAAAAAAGCAATTCGATTTGACCTCTATTTTAATATCAGTCGAGATGCCTTTTCTTAGAAATGAAATGTCAATTGCATACAATTTTGACAAATCCCACATGTTAGTTTGTATCGAGTGATACAGAAATAGTTCGTCTCTGATCTAGTATAATCCAAACCTGTTATGAGGGTTCAAACAAACGACGAAGCGCTTCGAGAAAAGGAAGGCTTCTCTCCCTTGCGCTTCACTTTGCTCGTCTTGGCGGGGGCTACCGTGATCTAAAAAGAAAGAACTTCGTCATTTTTTCCGGTTTCGGCCGGACACTAGTTTTAACCAAATATTATGTTTCAGATAACGACTCAAAATTGGCAATCAGGTTAGTACTGGACATATTTTTATTATAAAGTATTGAAAAAAAGTGTGTTAATTGCCTCTCACTCTGCACGTTTTCCTTTGTGCTATATACCAAGCGAATTTAAACTTAACAATCATAGAGGTACAGTAAATTTTATTCCATTTATTTATGCCATTCAGTTTCCTTCAAGGTACTTAGCCATACCCTGAAGTTAACGGAGTTAAAAAAAACAAATCCCCTTTTATATCGCAATCGAAAGTCGTTGGTCTAAAATTCAACATGTTGTAATTTTCAACAATTAAAGATCAATTTTTATATTTAATTCAATTATTTAACGGCACTGTGTTTTTTTTAACTCCTTTAATTTGGTAACTACTGCGAAATAAAATCCCAGTAGTCACCACTGGTAACTACACTCGCGTGCAAAAGTATTGCATCACTTTGCATTTTTTCGACTGCACCCAATATCTTTGTAATTCTAGAGCCGATTCTGAAAATTTTGGTATCAACTGAAAGCTTATAATCTAACGCATTAGAAAATTTAATGAAATTTCAAATCTGAAGACTGAAAAAAATCAGAAACTGAAAGTAGCGACATAATGGTCGAGAAATAAATTTAGGAAAGTTAAGAATAAAAGTAATTTATTTAATACAAAATAAATTATTATTATTAAATTAATACCTGGTGTTGCCACCCCTAGCCCTCCTCACACAAATCAAGCGGTTTTTCATAGACCTAATTAATTTTCTAATGAAATCTTGTGGAATAGCGTCCCACTCCTCCAGCAAGGCTCCCTTCAGCTCCTCAACATTGGCCGGGGCAGGATTCCGCTTCCGAATCCTCCTTTTCAGGTAGTCCCACACGTGTTCAATGGGGTTAAGGTCCGGGCTCATCGCTGGCCAGTCCATGGTGTCGATGCCCACTTCGAGAAGGTAGGCTGCGGTGGCCCTAGCGGTATGACACGGGGCATTATCCTGCATTAGGATGAACCCCTCATCAGAACAACATGTTCCTCCAGGATGTCAGTAATGTATTTTGCAGCGGTCAATCCACCGCCACGGCCCCCGCCAGGCACGAAAACCAGCTCTGTTCGCGCGTCGTAGGAAACGCCGCCTCAGAACATCACGGATCCACCGCCATAGGCGACCCTTTCGGAGAAGCAACATTGGGCGAACCGTTCTTCTGGCCTTCTGTAGACTCTTCCTCTTCGGTCACATCCATTCAAACATATTCTGCACTCGTCCGAGAAGAGAACTGGGGTCCATTGCTCAATGGTCCAGTCCATATGATTTTCTGCAAACTCTCTTCGGGCTGTACGGTGTCGCGCCAGCAATCTGGGCCCCGTTGCAGGCCTCCTGGGTGTCAAGTTCGCTTTCTTGAGTCTTCTTCTTATTGTCCACTCACTGGCAGCCACTCCTCGTATCTCACGCAGACGCTGCTGGATGGCAACGCTTGTCAGGTGTCGATCTCGGAGAGATGTTGTGACAATGAAGCGGTCGTCCCTCTCTGATGTACTCTTTTTGCGGCCGCTTCTTGGTCTTGAAGTAAAGGATCCAGTCCGTTGGAACCTCTGGTAAACTCTGCAAACTGTAGATTGACTTAAATTCAGCGTGGCAGCTACTGAACGTTGGCTACGCCCCTCTTGCAGGAGCTGGACGACTTGGCGGACTTCAGCTTCAGTGGTTTCCATTTTTCACAGGTCTTCTTCACGGGAAAATATGCGGAGATGTGTACCGGTCAACTTTCGATAAGTGACTGATAACAACCCGGGTCGAGTATTTCTTTCACACCCCATTTGTTGTGGGGGTGAGTGGCCTTTCCATCCCTATGGGGGATTTTTGGCGGTTGGTTTTCGCCTCCCGTTACAACGGGAGGGTCCTTCTGTGCTCATCTAGAGCTGTGGCTTCAATTGGCCGTGATTGGCCATGATTGGCCGTGATGGCCACTCATGAGTGCCGATCATGGCTTTGTTTTGAGGTGGCCTATCAGCGGCTTTGCGGGTTTGCGGGCTCCGTCTGGCTGCTGCGGTCTTCCTCGTCTCCTGCGGCTACTGGCACCAGTGTCCTGGGGAGCTGGCGCTGTCGGCGGTTGTCCGGGGGGCGTGCGTGGAGTGGCGCGATGCCCTGCAGATGGAGGTGTCGCGAGTGGTCGGCGCGCTCGAACATTTTGCTCGATAATTGGCTGATGAAGGTGTCCAGGCTCTGCCATTTCAGCCCGCGCTGGATGTCAATGTTGCTCACGAAGCGGGGGGCGTTGACTATAGTGCGGAGGGCCGCATTCTCCTGCGCACGCAGTCTCTTTTTATGTGTCTCAGCCGTCATGGCGTACCAGGCGGGAGCTGCGTACGTCATGCTGGACCGAATATAGGTTTTGTATATCCCCAGCTGGTGATAACAACCCCTCCCCTACCCCCCGTTTTATAGGGGTCAAGGGTAGCGCAACTCGTGCGCGTGATAACGCGAAACCGCTCACAAATCGGGAAAATGCCGATAATTTGAAAAATACTGGGCCGTTTTCCATGTTTTTTAACTTTTCGTAAAGGTAAAACTTCAAGGAACATGATCCCATTAAAATAATTAATCGAAAATAACCGGTTTACAAAATTATTGGGTGCAGTTGAAAAAATGCAAAGTGATGCAATACTTTTGCACGCGAGTGTAGTGGGAATAACCCACTTGTCCCATACTTAACAATAGGTACCGGTGCTTATTACGAGCTGCTGCCCGCAACTTGGTCTCCTTAGAATTCGTACTTCGACTTCCCATTTCCGTAGTACAGTTCCGCTCCCATTTTAACTCCCTTAAAGGATGATATGCGTACTGGAAACTATCGTATGTCCTTTCCCGGGACTCAATATCGATACCAAACTTTTATCTAATTTAGAGCCAGTTGTTTAAGGCTTAAGAGGTAACAGATATACAGCGTTACTTTCGTATTAATGTTATGTATCAGGCATAATAGTATAACACGTATTTACCGTTAGGTATATGTATTTTGTTATAATTGCAGGAGCAGAGACAAAGATCCATCCCCTCCGCACGTGGCTGCGCCGTCTAAACCTCATTTCAACGCATTCTCGGTTAGTAACATGACCCATAAAGCCAGGGATAGACTAGGCGAAAAATGTCCCACGACGCATGCCGCCAGTGACGTCGGGTGATGTGGCGCGACGTTGCCGGACTTCGCTGTAAGGCGCGCAATATCGCCAGAGTCCGGACATTTGTCGCCTGGTCTATCCTTGGCTTAATTGTCCGGGTTTGTCAACTTATCATCGGTAGCGGCGGATTTGTACGTTGGTGACATTTTCGTGTAGTTAACCATGTATCCGATTCACTCGTATATTAATAGCCAGCGACAAATCTCTCTAGGTATTCTAGAGTCTAGGTATTCTTCATTTATCAAGAGGAACTAGTACCAGAAATATAAAAAGGACCTAATTGACCACGGAATAGGCCTACATGGCGGTCAACGTTTTTCAATTATTACTTGGCTTGTCTTGTCTGAGCACCCATGGCATAAATCCCATGCTACTATCTCTTCGTGACAAACAATAACAATTAACAAGACAACAAAGAAACAAAACATAATGAAAATAAACTTTATTCAAAAACCGGACGCCGCCGCCGGTATGTAAACCTATCCTGCCATTCAGGTTTACATCCACCGACCTTCTTTTGTCCCTTTCGTTTGCATACGAAAGGGCAAAAGAGAAGGCGCTAGTTCGTCCCGATAAAATGAGGTATATAGGAGTTTTGAAACTTGACACATATATATATATATTTTATGTGGTGCCATTTGCAGCGTTCGGGTCGGCGACAGGAGCGGCGCGGCGGGTCGTTGGAGTCCCTGTCGGACATTAGCGACGAGCAGGAGCCACGGCGGCGCCCAGAGCGCCCGCGCGGCCGCGCCGAGCTCCCGCACGACCGGGACCGCGATCCGCCCAGGTCACATACAAATGATTAACTACTTAAGCCAGGGGTTCCCAATCTTTTTCAACATGCGGCGCAGTTACAAGTTTAGTATTTTGCAACGGCGCCCTTGTAAATTTAAAATCACGGTCGAAAAAGAGTGACACGACGCTATATTATTTACCGATGCGAGCGCTCAAATAGGTACCCGCGAATATTTGTGGTTTCGGATAATGATAGAACTCACGGCGCCCCTCTTTACTTTCTACGGCGCACCAGGGCGCCGCGGCGCACACTTTGGGAACCCCTGACTTAAGCACTTCAATCCGTGCATGACTGACATCAGTATTCAAAACATATAGTCATGCACATTATGAAAAAAAGATTGGGACGGACTGCGTGAATTCTACGCAGCGTACCCGTGGAAGCAGCTCTGTTTCACATCAGAAGATCCTGACTCCTGCGCAGCTAATGTCGCCGAGACAATATTGATGGGAATGGATTGTTTCATTCCCAACTCGGTAATAGCTGCGGGAGCAAAGAGGCGTCCTTGGTTTAATCGGCCCTGTAAAGAAGCTTCAGTACGCAGGCAGGCCGCTTACAGGGCTTGGATCAAGGCCGTCGCTAATAAGGATCCGAACGTTTCTGATGTGAAACGTAAACTAAACGCTGCCTCGAGGTCCAGTAAAAAAGCCATTGCCAGGGCTAAATACGAATTCGTCGGCAGAATTGGTGAGAAACTAGCGGGCTACCCTACTGGGAGTCGCGCGTTCTGGTCTCTTGCCAAAGCTGCCGAGGGGAATTTCTGTCAGTCGTCTTTACCACCGCTGCGTAAAACTGATGGTGATCTGGCCCACAGTGCAAAAGAGAAGGCCGATCTTCTTGGTACTCTTTTTGCCTCGAACTCGACTATGAACGACGACGGTAGCGCCGTGCCGCCCACCATCCCGCGGTGCGCATACTCTATGCCAGAAATCTCTATCACGCAGAGGGATATTCGGCGGGAGTTGCTATCCCTGAACGTCCATAAGTCGAGCGGGCCAGACGGTATACCTGCAGTTGTGCTAAAGCGGTGTGCTCCTGAGTTGTGTCCCGTGTTAGCGCGTCTTTTCACGCTCTCCAGCAACAAACGGCATGTTCCATCTTCGTGGAAGACGGCCCTTGTGCATCCCGTGCCAAAAAAGGGCGATAGATCGGACCCATCGAATTACAGGCCTATCGCTATCACCTCCCTTCTCTCTAAGGTCATGGAGCGTATAATTAACGCGAAGCTCCTGAGATACCTAGAGGAACACGATCTGATCAGCGACCGCCAATATGGCTTTCGCCATGGTCGCTCGACTGGTGATCTTCTAGTGTATCTCACACACCGCTGGGCTTCGGCCATTGAGAGTCAAGGTGAGGCATTGGCAGTTAGCCTGGATATAGCGAAGGCGTTCGATCGGGTCTGGCATCGGGGTCTCTTGTCGAAGTTACCATCATATGGACTGCCGGAGGGTCTATGCGAGTGGATCGCTAGCTTTTTGTCCGGCAGACGCATACGAGCTGTAGTAGACGGAAGCTGCTCTGATAGCATGGACATTAACGCTGGCGTTCCGCAAGGTTCTGTGCTATCCCCAACGCTGTTTCTGCTGCACATCAATGACATGTTGTCTATCGGCCATATTCATTGCTATGCGGACGATAGCACTGGGGATGCCTTTTACACAGGCCGCGCTAACATCCCTCGTTCTGAGGTGCTGGAGAGCCGTGAAAACCTTGTGTCGGATATTGAGAGTACTCTATCCAGAGTTTCGGTGTGGGGTCGGGATAATTTAGTCCGGTTTAACCCCACAAAGACACAAGTTTGCGCGTTTACCGCTAAGAAAACCCCATTTACTGTGGTCCCACAGTTCCAAGGCACAGCCCTTACCATGTCAGGGAGTATTGGGATCCTCGGTGTCGACATCTCCAGTGACGTCCAATTCCGTAGTCATCTGGCAGGGAAGGCTGCGCTGGCATCTAAAAAACTCGGTGTGCTCAATAAAGCAAAGCGATACTTTACTCCAGGGCAAAGACTGCTACTTTATAAATCGCAAGTGAGACCCCATATGGAGTATTGCTGTCACCTTTGGGCAGGAGCACCTGGATGCCAGCTTGGGCCCTTCGACTCAGTTCAAAGACGTGCTGTAAGAATCGTCGACGATCCCAAACTCACAAGCGGTATTGAACCTTTAAGTCTAAGGAGAGACTTTGCCTCCTTATGTGTGTTCTACCGCTTGTACAATGGGCTGTGCTCTGAAGAATTGTTTGACATGATGCCCACGGCTACTTTCTATCACCGCACCGCCCGCCGTCGGCAGGATGTTCATCCTCACACCCTAGAACCTAAATGGTCACGCACTGTGCGGTTTAAGAGGAACTTCCTCCCGCGCACGCTCCGGTTGTGGAATGAGCTACCTGCCGAGGTTTTCCCGAGGGTCTACAGTATGAGGTTCTTCAAAAAAGGAGTGTACAGATTTTTAAAGGGTCGGCAACGCGCATGTAACACCTCTGGAGTTGCAGGCGTCCATAGGCTACGGTGACTGCTTACCATCAGGCGGGCCGTATGCTTGCTTGCCACCGTCGTGGTATAAAAAAAAAAAAAAAAAAAAAAAAAAAAAAAAAAAAAAAAAGCTGCATTTTAAAATGGGAACAAGCCGCTTTGCATATAGTAGACGATTTTTTCGAAGCACCCAAAAATTCACCCCTTAGAAGCCGAGGTTTAACGAGGTTTGTTAGGAAAAAGACAACAAATTCCACAAGTTTCACGGTTTAACAAATATTGAGAAATGTTATATCATTTGAAAGATAATAATTTTTTTAACGTAAAAAAAATGAGACTAAATCTGTTCAAACAATATTAGTGTGAAATATTTAAAAAACATAAGGTCTGAAAATAAGTATTACATGTTAAATTCAAATACATTTTATAATATATGACGAAAACCGCATCAAAATCGGTTAAGCAGTTTTTGAGATGCAAGTTTCGGAAGTTAGCTTACTTTTATTTATATGGCTTTTTTGTCTAATTTAGTCCAAAAAGCGTGTAAGTAGTAAATTTTAAGTAAATAGTCGGGTCCACATAGAGCGTGCATACGCGCGAGGCAATTTCCTCACGCACAATACGGCCAGTGTAGACGTGCGCTGCGCGCCACCTCGGCCGAGGCACATCTACACTATTGTGCATGAGGAAGTTACTTGCGCGTATGCTCGCTCTGTGTTGACCAGGCTAATTAGCAGGTATGTACTTACTATGTCTACATTAGGAATATGTATGTATAATATCATTTTACAGTACATATGGTGCTACTTTACCGCACTAGTGCGATAATTTGCACATTATGTAACTATGTCGCAAATTGAAAGGGCTATATGTTATGTACTGTAATAAAACGTTGTACGATAACTACCATACATGTGCGAATAGGTAATTCGCAACTCGATTTAAAACACTCCCTTCGGTCGTGTTTTAATTTATTTTGAATTTCCTATTTATCGCACTTGTATCGTAATGTACTAATAATTATTTATTATTTATTTTAAACTTTATTGCACACAAAAAAAAGTACAACAGGCGGACTTAATGCCAATAGGCATTCTCTACCAGTCAACCAACCAATAATATATATTTACAATAAAATGATTATTCAGCTTCAGTCGTACTGGCCAAACTGGATAAACTGAAAAAAGACAGAATATGCAAGCAGTATATGGAATCCCTTCTACAAAAAATACATCGATGTAATAGATAAAGTCCAATACAAATTCCTTAAATTTATCAACTTTAAAATTCACAAGAATAGCCGTCTGCCTTATAATAACCTGCTGAAAAAATACAGTCTAACAACGTTAGAGAAAAGACGCTCGTTCCTTGATGCAATGTTATTACATGGACTTTGCAACAATAAATTTGACTGTGTGCAGCTGGTGAATAGCATTAAAGCTAGAAATGCGAACCGTCGTGAGACGCGTGCGTACAGATTATTTGCCGAGAGCCCTTGCCGCACTAACGCCGGCTTTCGTGATCCGCTTCGCCGGCTCCTTGCTTCCTACAACCAAAACGTTTGCAAGAATTTGACGAACTTGTTAGCATTTTTAAAAAGACGATCGGAAAACTTTAAAAGCAAGAAATTAAAGATTTTCACTGCAAAAGGGGTCGAGAGATTCTTAAACGACGGTCCTTATGTCCTATTAATTTGTCTTTTTCGAATTGTTCAAATTTCTCTGTAAACTTCAGAGACATGTCAAACGCTTATCCTATTTCTATGGTAAACTTTAACTAATTTAATTTCATTGTTGTTATGTTGTTTACCTATCACTGTAAATATGTATCTGTTAATAATTTGTTCTAAAGAAATATATCTATAATAAACCTACACTTTTTGTGTTTGAGTTTCCTCATAGTCGAGAGTGTTTAACTCTGGTAATAATAACCATCTCACCCTCGAACTATTGGCGCTCTCACTTCGTTCGAGTGCCAAAATATCTCGGCTGATATGGTTCACTTTCCACCCTTGGTTAACAACTACTACTATACTATTCTTGCTCCTTGTTAGTTATTCGAATTTGAATTATTTATCATACACACCCTATGTCCTTAACGGTTTCAAAGTATTTTTTTAATACAGTTGCTCAAAAAGTGGTACTTTTTGTGGCTGCGTAGCGTGCGAGAAGCTCAATTTCTCGAACTAGTGCTTTTTACTTTTTAGTTCCAAACTATACTTTCGAAACGCAGTAATTTTATATTAGATTTTTTACTTGGAAATTATGAAATTAAAAACGCTTACGAATACTAGGAGTATTTATTTAAAGTATTCATTAATATATAAATGACGAAAAAATATTAAGAATTTGCATTTTATAGCCTACTCTGTCTTAGGTATCTATGTATGAAATATTTACTTTCCTAAAAATCGTTCTTTGATTTGGCTGAATGATACAAGCATAGGTATGCCTAGAAAAAAAAGTTTAAAAGCAAATCAGCCCGCCCTTTTGAAATAACTTCTAACATTATTTAAACACATTAACGCATATAAATATATAATTTGGTACAAGAAGTTATAAAAAAATATTGAAAATGAGTGATTCAGACATTGATATGACACCACCAGACATTCGTGCTAGAGCAGCAATTGCCAATGACTGTGTTATTCCAGAAAAATCTAAAAACCAATATAATGCCGTCTATGTAAAATTTATCGAGTGGAAAACCTTACATAACGCAAAGTCTTTTTCAGAGACTGTTTTGATGGCCTATTTTCAAGAGCTGTCTGAAACCTATCGGCCATCAACATTATGGTCAAAATATTCTATGTTGAAAGCTGTTATAAAGTTAAAACATGACATAGATATAAAAACTTACACCAGATTGACTGCTTTCTTAAAAAGGCAAAGTGCAGGATTTCAGAGTAAAAAATCGAAGGTACTAACAGCTGAACAAATTGAGACGTTTATTAATGAAGCTCCAGATCAGCAACATCTAGCTACAAAGGTATAAACTTAAATATAAATCTAATAAAATATGTACACAATTTAAGTAAATTAACTCTAAAAATAAAGTAGGAAGTTAAAAAAAATAGAATGAAATAAACAATTGTCTTACAATATATAATAAATATGTAACTTTGTTCATAGGTTGCTCTTATATTTGGAGTCTGTGGCGCATCCAGACGCGAAGAGCTCACAAATGTATCATTAAAAGATATAGAAACACATGGGGACATACTTCTTGTCAAAATACCAAATACAAAAAATAAAATTCCCAGGTCCTTCACTATTGACGGCCCATTTGCAGAAATAGTCAAGAAATATCAGAGTCTGCGGTCTTCTAAGGGCAAAAGTGACCGTTTCTTTCAGAATTTTCAAAGAGGAAGGTGCACTGCCCAGGTAATAGGCTTAAACAAGTTTGGGAATATGCCGAGAGATATCGCTCAGTACTTAAATTTGCCTGATGCAACTCTTTACACTGGACATGCATTTAGGAGAACCTCTGCTACATTACTTGCCGACTCAGGAGCTGACATAACAACTTTGAAGAGGCATGGAGGTTGGCGGTCAAGTAATGTAGCAGAAGGATACATAGAAAACTCCGTTGATAACAAATTAAAAATTGGAAAACAAATTGCAAAATCAATTAATGTAAAGCCGCAAGAGCCCACAGAATTTTCTTCATCCACATTCCAATCTGGTCTTAATGTACCTGTTAATACTGAACCTCAACCAGGACCGTCACATGCTAACAACACTTTGGTTACACCCAGCCCTGTTAACCAACCAGGACCGTCACGTGCCAACAACACTTGGATTACACATAGCCCCTCTAACTTTGACCCACAGGAATTATCACAACAGCAGGAACCTGAAAATACACCATGCCTGACTAGTCAGACACTTAATTTACATGGAAGAACTCACAACATAACTATGAACTGCACTAATTGTACCATTAACTATAATTATTACTGAAAATAAAATATTTCTGATATCAACCTTGTTTTAATACAAATATATGTTTTTTTAATTCTCATTTAATCACAAAAGCAAGTAATTCTTCTTAGACCTCATTTGATAAAGTTCTCTTTTCATAATGTTAAACATAATCATCATTTCTTCTAAACATGGTCATCAACGTGGCACTTGAGCAGCAGTTGTATGTACATAGTAATTGACTGGTTGACTTCCTAGGAGCCGCTTTGAGTGAATATTATCCTTCCGCCAATTTGTTAGGGACCTGCAAAATGTTAATAATTTAGTAACATTTATAGATTTCACCAGCTTCTTGTTCAAAAAATAACCTTAAACATAACTAATAATGTGATTTAATGTTTCTTTTACCTCTAATTATCCTTGAAAGTCTTCAAATATTCAAACAATTCATGATATTTTAGTTGTAAACGTGTCCTTGGTCACATGTCGCAGATCACAAATTTGGCACTAAAACTCTTGTTGCATGATCTGTTTCTGTTTGTTGATAATGTAATGTCTTGTACTTCTGTTTTGATAATGTTAAAGGTTCTAATTAATGTCGTTTCAGTATTATAATTAATTATCTGCATTCAATTTAGTTTTTCAACTCGAGGCCGATGGCGCTGATTCCAATAGTATGTTGTCACTGTCAGTGTCATTTGTAAAGTATGGGTTCGTTCAAAAATAACTTCGAAGCAAGCATATTTTATCGCAATGATATATTAATTTATTATTTTTTCGCAACTATATTAAAAAACGTCGTTTACAACTAGTGTGAAATAGAATGTCTTTTCACACTAGTTGTAAAATGTACTATATTGTAGTCATTGTCAAACATTGTAGTCAAAAGTATTATTAACATATGTGGTCAGCTTTAGACACAGTTATGTTAATGATTTGGCTACAGAATAGTATAGATTTCTTTGAAATTCGGATTATACATGGCACTAATACCAATACATTTTAAAAAAAAATCAAGGTTCTAACTTATTTACAAAGGCCTAAAAAAAATATTTTTTTTTTGTTTTAATTTTTTAAAATATTATTTACAAGAGGGCGACAACCTCAATTTTTAGGTATTTAATGCACAATACAATATTGTATGAAATAATTTTTTTTCATAAAAATCCATTTGTGGCAACAAGGTAAAAATGTCTTACTAATGCAGGCCATTACACATACATACATTTCAGCCAGGGGCAGTTTCACTATAGGATTGCGGCTAGACCCTTTACTCAAAAATTGTACCAGAAGTGTTGGTCCCTAAAATCCGGAAAGCACCGGGACTTTCATTTTGAAATCCCGGTTCTTTACTGGACTCTAAATCTCGGGAAATCGAGATTTAGATTACTTTCAGTTCCGGTATTTCTCGGGAGCAAACCCTCGTCGGCAACCACAGTGCATCGTGTTGCAGCCTGACTCGCATGCGCATTGGTCCAGGAGGCTCAGTTCCGACCCAATTGGTCCGACATAATACTAACATGGTACCCGTCTGCCTTGTGAAGATGTGAAAATTAAAAAGCACTACTTCGCAAAAAAAAAAAAACAACTTTGCGAATGCTAAACAGCTACCCATGTACAATTATTTTACATTAAACAAACTTATTATCTTACGATTGACATGAAAAATTTCTCATTATCTTTTCTTCTTCATCGGATGATTTGTGAAAGTTGTAGATTTTTTTTCTGTTTTTAACAGACCTCGCTTTACCTCGGCTCCTAAGGGACGAAATTACGAGTGCTTCGAAAAAAAATAGTTTTACTGGATCTCTACTATCATCGTGCTAAATGGCTTGCTTCCATCTCAAAATGCAGCTTTTTGGCTAAAAAGCTCCATAACCAGTAAGACTAAAAAAGTTATCCCAAAAAAACCAACATACACATAAGTCCCGTTGATTAATAAGCCAATTTACCGATAAATGGCGCTGTTCACAAAATTAGCTTAGTATACTTCTGGTCATAAGCTTTCGTGATTATTGATAACTAAAAACGTAACGAGATAACTGAAACTCACTGTGCTAGTTAAACGGACTTACTTTTTACCGGTTTTTTTTATTTGCCGGAGCGACCTCTAAAACGTAGCTGAAAATTCAGAAAACAAATCAGATACTTTTCTCAATGGTATATAATAAATTAAGAGATTGAAACGTAGAAAACTTTTGACAATTGGCTACTTGACAGTTTTTTGTAAATAATGACAATAGATCTTGATTTTCCTGGCATTTAAGCAACACAAAGGTCAGAAATGAGAGTTAAAGTCTGACGGTCGCACTCGACGATTGAAACGCCTCTAACAAAATGATAATGTAATGCGACTTCTCATTACATTAGTATGTCCTAAATGTATGGAAGATCAAGAAAATTGCTATTTTGACCATGAAATATTGCGTTTATGTATATAGTAGTCATACAATTTATATTTCAATAACATTTAAGGAATAGAATGGTACAATTTTATTTTTTATATTTCAAAGCAAAAAAAAAAATTTTTTTTTGGTCCTGTAAATTTCAATGTCCTTTTAAATTACACTTTTTTATAATGAATGGCCCAATTTCTATCAATTTAGCAAAATGTTGTTATAATATTCAACATGTGTCAAGTGCCCAATTGGAGTAACCGCAAAATGTATGGAGCTGTAAAGCGCCATCTCGTTTACTTGTCAAATTAGAAGCACGAAATAGTCTCAGATTTTACACATCTTACTCAATCAATGTATCTTTGGTAGTACTTTTATTCATTCTGTCATTTCTGTGATAGAATGTTATAACTGAGGAGTGTTTTCAAAAGAGCTTATTTCCATTTTCCTTTTTTAGGGTTCCGTAGTCAACTAGGAACCCTTATAGTTTCGCCATGTCCGTCTGTCTGTCTGTCTGTCCGAGGCTTTGCTCCGTGGTAGTTAGTGCTAGAAAGCTGAAATTTGGCATGGATATATAAATCTATAAAGCCGACAAAGTCGTACAATGAAATCTAAAAAAATATTTTTTTTTAGGGTACCTCCCCTACACGTAAGTGGGGGTGAATTTTTTTTTTTTTGCTTCAACCCTACAGTGTGGGATATCGTTGGAAAGATTTTTCAAAACTAATAGGGGTCTTCAACAAACATTTCTTGATAGAGTGAATATATTCGGTGATAATTGCTCCGAAAGAAAAAAAAATGTGTCCCCCCCCCCTCTAACTTATGAACCATATGTCCAAAAATATGAAAAAAATCTTAAAAGTAGAGCTTAAGAAAGACATTAAATGAAAACTATAGCGGATATGATCAGTTTAGCTGTTTTTGAGTTATCGCAAAAAGTTTCCCCTTCATAGTAAATAGACGTACATTCACAGTTCATCCCTTTGTTAACAATCTACCATACTTTAAGCTCCAGTTTAGCTTATTGTGACGGAAGAGTAACTACGGAACCCTACTCTGAGCATGGCCCGACATGCTCTTGGCCGGTTTTTTTTTTACTATCAATGCAGATCTGCTTAAAATAACATTAAATTACATATTTTAATAAGATAAATTTCTAAAAAGTCTCTTTTTGTTTAAAAAAAGGTTCAAATATCGAAGTTCGGTTCAAAAGAGCTTATTTCTTCCTAATTACATACACAGTGTTCCTTGGCCGATATTGTTATTGCACTTTCATTATATTCTGACTATACCTACGTGAAATAAGTTGTAAACATGTTTATTTAATATTAAGGTTTAATAATTATATATCATCAAAAAAAAGCAAAAGAAAGCGGTGGCAGCCGAGTGGATATGACGTCCGACTTTTAATCCGGAGGTCGTGGGTTCAAATCCTGGCTCGTACCAATGAGTTTTTCGGAACTTATGTACGAAATGTCATTTGATATTTACCACTAGCTTTTCGGTGAAGGAAAACATCGTGAGGAAACCTGCACACATCTGCGAAGAAATTCAAAGGTGTATGTGAAGTCCCCAATCCGCATTGGGCTAGCGTGGGGACTATAGCCCGAGCCCTCTTGCACATGAGAGGAGGCCTGTGCCCAGCAGTGGGACGTATATAGGCTGAATTATTATTATTATTCTCTTTATTCATTTAATATCTTAGATTAGGATTTTTTATAATATGGATATAAAAGTAAAATATAAAAACACTTACAAAACAATACAAAAGATATAAACACATTATAAAAAACCTAACCTAGGGTGCCGCCAGCAGCGGGGCAGGGCCCAAGCTGCCGGTGGTCAGGGCCGCAGAGAGAGGAACCGGCGGACTATCCGCGCCGTGCTCAAGATCACCGCCTTCTGTATCTGACCCTTGATCCAACCATCTAGCGAGAGTCTCTCAAGGTGTTGTTCGAGACTCTTCGCTATGAGACCGTTCGCTGAAACGACTATCGGGACAATGATCGTCGAATCAACATCCCACATGGCGGTTATCTCGTGAGCCAAGTCTAGGTACTTACTGGATTTGTCCTTCTCGGCTTTCACGAGATTCTCGTCATGGGGGATGGTGATGTCGACGAGCACGGCCCGGCGTTGCGATCGATCTATTATCACGATGTCAGGCTTATTGGCTACAATAGTCCTGTCAGTGATAATAGATCGATCCCAATAAAGCGTGGCACGACCATTTTCGAGAACTGGCGCAGGTGAGTACTTGTAGTACGGTACTTCGCGGTCCACAAGGCCGTATAGAAGAGCAAGTTGCTGGTGAATAATCCTGGCTACGAGATTATGTCTGTGCAAGTACTCGCCGTTAGCAAGATGAGAACAACCGGAAATGATATGCCTGAGTGACTCTCCGGGACGGCGGCATGCCCGACAAATGTCGACCGTACCGTCCTTCAGGATATATTTCCGATAGTTGTTCGTCATCATCACTTCGTCCGCAATTGCACAGGCAAAACCTTCGGTTTCTCCAAAGAGGTCCCCGAATCGTAACCAGTTCACCGACGCGAGCAGGTCCACGTCGGGTCCCGTGAGGGCCTTGTAGAACCGCCCGTGTAGCACCTTACTCTCCCATGCCGCCTTGCGATCCGCAGTACTTAGTACCACAGGTTTGCGCCAGTTCTCGTTTGCCAAGGAGAGCGGCGTGAGGTTCCTGTCTACTGCCACCACATCACGATGCATCCCACACTCGTTGTTAAGGAAATAATTCCTGAGATTGCACACCTCGCGGTTGTGGAGATCTTTGGCGTTTAGGAAGCCTCGACCTCCACACTTCCGTGGGATGTACAATCTCATAACTGACGAGCGTGGGTGCAGCATACGGTGTGTGGTGAGCAGTAGTCGGACCCTCCGGTCCAGGGCGTTCAGTTCGGTCTGAGTCCACCTTAGTATGCCAAAGGAGTATGTGAGTAAGGGCATTACCCAGGCGTTGAAGGAGCGCACTTTGTTGCCTCCTGACAAAAGACTGTTAAGGACTTTTGTGAGCCGACTAAAAAAGCGCTCCTTCACCGACTGTCTAATACCCTCGTCCTCAATACCCAACGACTGTGACATACCAAGGTATTTGTAGGTTTCTGATTCAGAGATAGATCTGAAAGACATTGCCTCAGATAGTTGTAAATTTGTTGAATTTACAACCTTCCCCCGCTGTACATGCATAACCGCACATTTATCGACACCAAACTCCATGTTGATGGCACTACTGAAAACTTCGGTGGTTTTCAGTAGCTCCAACAAGTCTTGGCTGTTTGGTGCAAATAATTTGAGGTCATCCATGTACAGAAGGTGAGAAATGACTTCACCCTCTCTCCGAAGCCGGCAACCTAGTCCCGAATCCTTCAGCAGGGTGCTGAGGGGATTCAGAGCTAGGCAGAACCACAGGGGACTCAGACTATCACCCTGGAATATTCCTCGCTCAATCCTTATAAAATCCTGCGGGCCAAGGCGGTCATCCCCACCTCCTGGTTGACGAAGGACTGTGGTCCACTGCCTCATACACGCGCTTAGGAAGGCTCTTAAAGCTGTATCAACTTTATACAGCTCTAAGACCCTCCCCAGCCATGAGTGAGGCACCGAATCATAGGCCTTCTTGTAGTCAATCCAAGCGGCAGAGAGGGCCCCCTTATTCCGCCGGATTTGTTGGCAAATGGTCATGTCTATGAGGAGGAGCTCTTTAGTACCACGGGACCCAACCCTACATCCATTTTGAGCGGAGGCCAAAATGTTGTTTGCGACAATGTGCGCGTTTATTTTTGATCTCAAAATGGATGTAAGGAGCTTGTAGAGTGTAGGCAAGCACGTGATGGGTCTGTAGTTCTTTGCTTCCGTGGTACTACCGGACTTATAGAGCAGGAAGGTGACACCAGTTGTTAAGGAAGGTGGGAGAGAACCAAGCTCGAGGGCTTGTTGAAATTGTGCTGCCAAGCGTGAGTGCGAGCATCGGAACCATTTTAGCCAGAAGTTGTGCAATCCATCCGGCCCAGGGCTTTTCCAATTCTGGGCCGTGCGGATGGCACAACTTACGTCATCGGGGCTGATGGTGATTGCCCCCATAGGTTCGATGGACTCGCACTCACGCTCGACAACACTCATCCAACTCCCCTCGGTGTGTCCGACAGGCACCGACCAGATGCTACGCCAGAAGTCAGTCATGGCAGTAGCATCCGGCGGCTGCGTGTCGGACGCACGAGGGTTGGTTTCCTCCCACTTCCGGTACACCTTCCTTTGGTCACTCTGAAAAAGACGATTCTGCTGGAATCGATCCACACGCTCTCTGTAGCGGCGAATACGGTTTGCCCATGCATAGACTTTCTGCTTTAGAAAGTCGATGCGCTCCGTGACATTGGCCATGTATTCACGGGGCCTGATATTCGTCCCCGCGAACGCCTGGTTCACAAAGCGCATTACTCGAGGGCGATTGTTGCCCTCCCTGAAGCAGATCAGCTTTGCAATGAGAGTCCTAAACGAGTTGATACGTCGCTCGATCCGTATTTGCCATGCGGGGGCGCCTCCGGCGGTCCTAGGTGCACGTTCAGCGTCCGGAAACTTGACTCGTGCAACACGGCACGCCGCGATGGCTCCGCAATACATGATCGCGTGCGTATCATCTAAATCTTTACTAGTCCGCAGATATGGCTCTAGTAAAGCGTTTAGGGCTCCCATTAGCGCTAGATTGCGTTTATTCATAGGCAAACGTGGTAATCGTGGCCTAGTGTTGGATGTGGACCGATACTGCGTAATCACCTCTTCCAGAGTCCTCCTCAGTTGCTCATTGGCAGATATACTCACGCTCTGACTCGCAAAGTCCCCCTCGTCGGTACTGAAATCAACCCGCGGCGCCCCCGATGCCAGGTCGGGTGCGGGCATCGGATCCGGCGACGTGGCGGGCAGATCTCGCACCGAGGAGGAGTCCGCGCGAGCAGAGAGAGCCTCCTGGCGAAGCCGATCAAGTGTCGCGTCATCCAACCGCTTTAGCCGCTGAATGACGCGCACCTGATCCGATAATCGTTGTTCCGATACGATGATGGTAGGTTCAAGAGCCTGAAACAGAGGAAGTATTCTTGAGCGATACGCGGATAGCTGTGTTCCCCCCTCTGTAGCCCCATAGTAGGCGCGCATGACGTTCTCATTCATGGATTGAGACCATCGCATGCGACGCACTACACCACCGGCAGCGGGAGCCGTGGGCGGGGCAGGATGTCCCGCAGGCCCCAAGCGTGCCGGCAGCGGTGGCCGCCCTCGTCGCGCAGGTGGTCGTGGCGGCGGCGGCGGCGGCCCGCACTCGTCGCTCGACTCGCTGGTGTTGGGCGCGGTGGCGAATTCATCGCCCGACGACGGTTGCGAGGAGGCGGGCGAGGGTGGTGGACGTGCGTTTTGTAGAGACGCTAATTGGCCGCGTGTTTTACTTCTCGTAATCATTTCCGTTAGGTATGCATCTTGTAATACATGTCGAACATTTATGGTATCTTATTATACCCGATATATGATTTTTGATTGTATGTAGACATGTCAAGGGTACTTTTTTCCATAAAATAAAGTTAAAAATCAACATGTAAATACAAAATATAGAAAATAATTTAAGAGAAAATAGAAAAACACGTTTGACTTTGACGGCGTCATTTTTTTTTATTTTTTTTTATTATTATTATTATTATATGATCAAAAATGGCACTTTGTATTTTTCGGTATATTTTTACAACTTTTAAAAAAAATCTACTCGTTATTCTGTGCTCTTGTTATGTGTATGTTGCATAAAATAGTATAAATTTATTGTCTATACTCACAATTTGTATAATATACTCTGCCCAGCTTGTCAGTAGACAATGGTGACAAATTTAAAAAAGGTTGGCGCAAAAATTTACTTCCCATAGCACATTTTGTGTTGTGTGTAATGTAGTGTTTGAGTATATGTATTTGTTTAAAGTATCAGTTCGACCAACGACGATAAAGTGAGTAAATATGGACGGTTACTTGTAGATATCAATTTCATGTGCATAAAAGAGATGCATATTTATATGTAATAATCGCCGATTCTTACACTTGCCCGTTGTTATTTGCTGATCGTCGCCGGTCGGCCTTGAAGATAAAAATTATTCAATGCATAATTGTAAATTTTAGGGGCAAATACGAACATCAACGGCCGCGATACGAACCTTACCCGGACAAGCGGCGGACCAGCCCCTATCGCTCGCGCTTCGCCATTCGGAACCCCCCCGCGGAGAAACCCCGTCCGAGCGACAAGGTACGGCAGCGGCACACTCACTGCTATCTTACCTACAAGTATTGAAAACTGTACAGCACAATCCGCATATAATGACATCGAGGGGAAGTGACAAATACGTCAGACTAAGCGGCTGTCATATTAAACATAGTTGATCATTTTCTTATTTATGTTAAGTTTTCCAAATTAATCTCAAATTCCTTTAAAAAATATGATTTTGATTAATCTTGTACCAATTATCAACTAGTCGCTGAGAATCAAATCTAAAACAACTTACACCCCACGCACGCACCAAACGTCTTCACAGGGAAAGGCGTAGGGAGGGCCACGAAAACCAGCGAATGTGGCATTATTATCCGGTTGTAGTTTCATGAGAATAGGATTTATAGGAATTCGTGTAGTATTGTAAATTGCTACAATTATACCTTGTGGTGTCCAGATGAACATAGTAAAAGTCGTCAAAGTTGGGGGTTGTGCTGACGGTGTGGGGGGGGGTTGAGGGTACCTTTTTTCAGATTTATGCTCATATCTCGAATATCTCTACGAATAGCATTACAATTAGTTTGGTCAAAAGTTTCGCAATAGTTTTCCTAAACTCAGCTTTACTTTCACGATTCTTTTTCATATTTTTCGGACCCATGGTTCAGAAGGAAGTAGAGGGGAAACATATCTTTTTTTCTTCCATAGCGATTATTTCCAAAAATATTATGTTTATGAAAAAAATTACTTAGTCATACCTCGAAGTTGACGGAGTTAAAAAAGAAGATCGTATATTATAGTCCAAAAAGTACCTACATATAGTTTATGTTATCTGTTAAGCAGCAAAGAGCACCGAACTACGCCTACAAGGTAAAGCTCGCTGAGGATAAGCGCATGATCGCCGAAGAGTCGGCGCAGAAAACCCTCGCCTACCACGAGAAGAACCCGGAGAAGCATCCACTCTACCCCGAGGAGTGGAAGAAATTCTGGAATAGGCGGTACAAAGAAATACAAGCTGGTCAGTATGGCCGTGTGTACTCTCCAACCATATTGTACAGTCAGCAGCAGATGTAGCTAAGGTAAAATAATCTAGACACGCAATTATTATCTTAAAAACATATTTAAGTATGTCAATTTGAACACTGCGCATGCTTAATAGCTACTTCTGCTGCTGGCTCAAACACAACGCAGATTTCGTTCGTTGAATACGTTTTTATAATTGTTTACAGAGGGAAAGGATCCGTCTAAACACGATTTTAAGCCAGAATGGATAGTGTTTTGGACAGCACGCATGAAAGAATTGCATGACGCAGAATTGAAGGTGGTAGTGAACGAAATCTACCGAAAACTTTGCATATCACCTCCCGACATGAGACCGCGCTCGCCCGAGCTGAAGGCTAAGTCCTTGGAGCGACGTAGGTCTCCGGAGCCCAGGCGCCGCTCGCCGCCCAAGCGGCGCTCGCCCGACCTGCGTGAGCGCGACCGCGCCCGCTCGCCCGACTCGCGCCGCCGAGAGCCTCACTTCGAGCCGCGCCGCAAGTCGCCCGCCCGCCGCGTGTCCCCGGACCCGCGCCTTCACCGCAGGTCAGGATACTCACTATAACCTACTCTATGGGTAAGGCTAAGTAAGGCTGTGTTTCCTTCCACCATAGATGTGCCAGGATGCGTAACAAGGAATGTGTTTGCCATGATCCAATAGAAAGACTTCATTTGCCTATACTAGCTCAGCGCAGCTCTACTGGAAACAGCTTGTAATAGTCTCACGTGGGGCGCCAAACTTTGGTGGGCTAATATTTATTTTTTGTGTCTCTGACTACTTTTTTTTTTTGTTTTGTTCTGTCTGTTTTTAGGGTTCGGTACCCAAAGGGTAAAACGGGACCCTATTACTAAGACTTCTCTGTCCGTCCGTCCATCTGTCACCAGGCTGTATCTCATGAACCGTGATATTTAGACAGATCATATTTCTGTTGCCGCTATAACAACAAATATTAAAAAGTACGGAACCCTCGTTGGGCGAGTCCGACTCGCTCTTGTCCGGTTTTTTGTTAACCTGTTTATGTGTAATAAAGTGACATGCATACATACATACTATGGGTAATGAGTTGACCCCCTAGCATACTAGAATACAAAGGAGCCACCAGTACCAAAAATCGTTGAATTTAAATCTGAGAAGACCTGAAGAGGAGGGTTCTCCTCGAATTTATATTACCCTAAATTCAAGAAATGCTCACGGCTAACTATTGATAAAGGTAGGGTCGCGGTTTAGGCCACTATGGAGCGAGAATTCATATCCAAAATTTGAAATTGGACGCCAGGATATGGAATCCCGGCAAACTCACACAGGTCCAAATGAAAACAAGTATTTAATTAATACACACCTTTAATTCTAGCTTTAAGGAAAATACATACAGTTATTAATCTTATCTTATTGGTAAGTAACCCGCTATGGGGCACAACAAAAAAAAACCCGCAAAAGGACACTGTTCAATCACAAACCTAACAGTAGAGCGGCCAGAGGACCTAATACACAATTTGATGTGACTGCACAGTATACTACCGGCAAGTACTATCGTTGTGTTCGGTAGACTTTACTGAGTACGAAATAAAGACTTTCCAAGAGTGTGCCGGGGATAACAATGACGCCACAAAGTTGGCGGTCCCGGGTTTCAAAATTTATATAATTAGTAGGCAAGTTCTTATCAGATTTTTAATAATGAGGTGTTCAATAAAAGCTGATAAAATGTAGAATAAAACGTGCTATATAACTAAAAGTGTAATTGAATTAATTAAATTTTTATACAACGTGTCCCAAAACTCAACGATAAGCCGACACCAGAGGATGGAGCTGCTTATGATTAGTCGAGAAAAAATAAGGAAAAAAATATATCTCAATTATTTTAGAAATTACAGAAAAAAAATGAAATTCATTGAAAATCGACATCCCTAATGGTATTTTTAACGACCATGTCTACAAATATTCAAATATTACTGTTTTTTATTTTGTTTTTGGAAACTTCAGTAGCCCTGCTATCTAACACAGTTCTTAAAAATACCAAAATACATGTAGTTTTTACACAAAAAATAATCAAAATTCATTTTGTCCCTACAATTTTGAAAGATTGTTTCTTACAGTCCACTTTCAATCATCATGGTGTAAAAAAATAGTATCGACACCACTATGGCAATTATTTTCAAAAGTTGACGCAACTAACCAAGATTCCAAAATGGTGTAATACTTTGGGAAACCTAGTCACAACAAAAAACAACGAATTTTTAAACAAGAACCGACATTTTTAAATGTTGATATTAATCACTTTTGAAAAGGGTTGTTGTTGCAAGTTTTAAAATTTCAATGGAAAATGTGGGTAGTTAATACAATTTTCAAGTCAGTACACTCTGATCCTTTGTTCGCTGTGCACCGTTCCGTATTAATTGATGTGGCTCTCATACTAACAACTCTTGGCTTTGCTTTTTGGACTGGTGATCTGCAAACTGTACTGACCTGGCATTATTTTGGACTGTGATTGTGTTTTGTGTATTGGACTTTTTCCGTATTCTGGATTGTTTAGCGTTTATCATGCCGCTACCGTACACACCGTTGGAATACGCTAATATGCATCTCATTTATGGAGAATGCCGATGCAATGCTAACGCTGCTAGCAGATTGTATCGAGAAAGGTACCCAAATGTTCAAAGACATCCGGATTATCGAGTGTTTATTAATGTACATCAAGCCTTTGCGGAAGGTCGTTTACCATTTGACAGGAGACACACTGGAAGACCTAGATTGGAACGCGATGAAGAAGTTCTCAATGAAATAGAAAACGATTCAACTACCTCGGTACGTGCCATAGAACTAGCTACGGGAATACCAAAAAGTTCTGCACATCGAATTCTAAAACGTCACAGACTTCACCCATATCACTACAGGCGTGTGCAGACGTTACTACCGCGGGACTATCCACATCGGGTCGCATTTTGCCGTGCGATGCTGCAAAAGCACAGGGAAGATCCCCAATTCTTAGACAAAGTTCTATGGCCGGATGAATCAACCTGCAAGAAAGATGGCTATTCAAATCTACACAACTTACATAGTTGGAGCAATGAAAATCCGCACTTGATGAGAGAAGACAAATCTCAGTATCAATTCAAGGTTAACTTATGGACGGGCATCTTAAATGGAAATGTAATTGGACCCTTTGAGTTACAAGGAAACCTTAATGGTGATGGCTATTTGACCTTTTTACAAAACGACTTGCCTGAATTATTAGAAGACGTGCCTTTACGTGATTTACAAAACATGTGGTTTCAAAATGATGGTTGCCCAGCTCACTATGCCCGTGCAGTGCGAGAATACTTAAACCAAGAGTATCCAGGGCGTTGGATCGGGCGACTTGGTCCTATCTTGTGGCCACCCCGTTCGCCCGACCTGAACCCCCTGGACTTCTTCTACTGGGGCTGTCTTAAAGACAAAATCTACTCAAAACCTGCGGCCAAGCTGCGGATCATATCAATGGTAGAAGATATGCACGACGGATAAAACGATCATTTCTAAGGCGATGTCATGTCTGTATTAATGCCGGTGGCAGGCAATTTGAATATTTACTGTAGTATTAATAATGTAGTAATTGAATTTAAAAAAAAGGAAAAAAAATTGTACCATTTCTTTGCATTTATTCAACATTTTTCAACAACAAAAATCCTTTTTTGGGTACAGTAAAAGTGATTACCGCCAACATTAAATAATGTCGATTCTTGTTTAAAAATTCGTTGTTTTTTTTGTGACTAGGTTTCCTAAAGTATTATACCATTTTGGAATCTTGGTTAGTTGCGTCAACTTTTGAAAATAATTGCCATAGTGGTGTCGATACTATTTTTTTACACCATGATGATTGAAAGTGGACTGTAAGAAAAAATCTTTCAAAATTGTAGGGACAAAATGAATTTTGATTATTTTTTGTGTATAAACTACATGTATTATGGTATTTTTAAGAACTGTGTTAGATAGCAGGGCTACTTAAGTTTCCAAAAACAAAAAAAAAAACAGTAATATTTGAATATTTGTGACATGGTCGTTAAAAATACCATTAGGGATGTCGATTTTCGATGAATTTCATTTTTTTTCTGTAATTTCTAAAATAATTGAGATATATTTTTTTCCTTATTTTTTCTCGACTAATCATAAGCAGCTCCATCCTCTGGTGCCGGCTTATCGTTGAGTTTTGGGACAGGTTGTATACATAAAACCTAAAACAATTCTTTTTTTTTTCTTACCTAAAAAATACAATCATGACGGCCACTTAGATGACAAATATGTCATATAAATTATTTAGATACATAAATAATCTCTACATCGTTTCATGAATTTTGTGATTCAGATAATAAATAAGTAAACTACGATGATTAAACCGCGGGCGCGGCGCATCGCATGGAGCGCGGTCCTTCCCTTGCAGGCGCGATTGATAATGCTGTACTTAGTGTAGATCAAACATTGCTTAGGACTTAGACAAATGTTACATTATAAGAAAGATGGTTAAATTTCCAATAAAATATTCTCGTTTTGTGTGTATTCTTTATTGTACATAGAAAAACAAATACGAGAAACAGTTACAAAGATAATTAAATACACCAAAAGCGAACTTATTCCTATATGGGATTTCTTCCAGTTAACCTTTGAGGAAAAGAGAAGAAAATAAGTAACACTGAATAACAAACAAAAACAACAATGTACAACCACTAAAATTAATGACATATAAATTATGAAAACACATTATAAATTATAACAAATATCCTTAAATACAAATATACTCGTAAGAATAAAATAATGCATACCTGATTAGTTAAAATGTAAATATAAATAAAGAAATGCTCAATACTTAATATAAATATAAATAAATATATACGAAAAAGAACCAGAAAACTAAAGGAATTGAAATAGTATGTACCTATCAAAAGAGGAACAAATCAAATCAAAGTTACAAAGTTTTTTATTGTATGTAAGAATCAGGTTACATTGTAGGTCGAATATACAATTGCATATTTAGTCACACTGAAACTTTACCTTTTCATGTGGGCATACATTTACAGTATACACATATAATTATGTTTACATATTTACTTACATACTAGTAACACTCATGAGAAACTTAAATAATCATTAACACAGTAAAAACATTTTTCTATAAGCCACGTTTAAACAGCTTTAGATCCATGTCTTTAAAATGATCCGGTAATTTATTGGAGATTGTGATGCACATGATATAGACGGTTTTTTGAAGTAAGTGACAGGTTAACATATGGTGTAGGTAACCTGTGTTTGTATTTCGGTCTAACAACACGAGAACCCAATGATATGTTTTCTGTGAACAGATATTTCTATTTTTGAACATAAACAGAAACTTCATAGATATAGAGACGGGAAAGTAAGAACCAACTAACCTATCTATAGGATAACCTAAGGAAATTCCTGAAAAATTAACTGTTTCAGAGTTATGATTAATGATAATATGACTATCATTACATTATGACTTTCAATAATTATGCCAAACAAAGGGATCCGGTGGGGCTCACAAAGGAATGGGCGCTTCTTAAGGGGCTCCCTAACTCCAATGACCTTCGATCTGAATCCCTTAGTTTTCTAATTATTTTTGTAGCTTATCATACTACGAGTAACAGCAACGGATTTAAGCAATATACAGTAACGGAAAATAATCTATCATATTTGTGGTTTTTTTTAAAGTATTTTTTTATGAGAACGACTGAGGCTACCTAAACGGTTATGTGAAAGTCCTTTTGATGGAGAGTAAAATCATAAACTACATTTGTATGACACCATATAAGAAACTCGATAACCGACTATGTGATTAGGCCAAAATAATTGGTTATAACCGAATATTTCGGGGTCGGTTATAACCGATTTGCATTCCCTAATCACCAGGCCATCAAAGTGTTTGTGTCATAATTCAAAGATTTAACGAAAAATTTTCAAACAAACAAGCGACTACTGGAATGCACAACTCACCGACCGGGACTCACCGACCCACCATTAGGTAAGTTTTATCCTCAAACCACAGCCAAAAGCGTACTCGTATATGTTAGGCTCAAAAGGCTCCCCCCAAGAATCATTCACCATAAACCGCTCCGTTCCCGCTTTATCGCACCCCTCTCGCTTATTTGAAAAGAGCCTGCTACACACCCTCGTACGCATCCTCGCCCAGCTCAGTTATCTTGCACATCTCTGGTGGAAACATTCACAACGTTCCACATCCTCGCTATGCATACTCGTACCGCTCAGCTATGCTACCTCGCACGTCTGTGGTGGAAATGCAGCCTTTATCACTGTTTCACCGACTGTGAGTGTGAAGCATCGTATGTGTACAAAACGAACATCGGTCGAATAACTACAATGCTGTATGAAATTCTGTTACCGCGTGGTATTATATTTCCATGCATGTTTTAAAAAATATTGCTGTAAATATTGTGTTTGTTAATAATACATTGTTCAACGAGGGGGCGTACGTGAAATATTGAATACGAGGGAATTCCCGACAGCCGGAGGCTGGAGGGAATTAAAGATCCGAGTTTGCAATATTCTTACCCCCGGAGTTACACACAATGTTTTTCATCACACTTGCGAGGAAAATTCTAAAGTTGAAGCGAAATAATTCTTAAATACGGTGACATAACTATCAAACATTCGTCCGCTATTTTGTAATTTCTTGGCAGGTGAGGCATCAAAGGCACAGACCTATTCGGCATTCAGCCATGATTGAAAATTGAGTAAAAATATTTTGAACGGCTGTTAAATTAATCAAATTATATAATTTTAAACATAAACAAAAATATTAAATTATAATCGTCAGTATTTTAACCCTTTTCCAGGCATAGTGCGATTTATCAACTACATACGCGCCAATAGAATTTCAACCTTAGCCATCCAATTTAAGGTTCGAATTAGATTGCACTTTCCGATAATGTGACTTGTCTTTAAATGAATCATCAAAGCTGGATTTATTGGAATATATTTGTTTTTTTTGAGAAAACCTTGTAGATTGGTGCGGCTTGGAAAAGGGTTAAAAGTAAAACTCATTTATGCTACTTGGTTTGTATGAATAAGTGACACAATAAAATTAAATAAACTATAATTCCCTAGGGAGTTATAGCTATTTTTCACAATCCATAACTCCCACGGGAACAATATAGGCTTTTGTCCTTCAGCACACCTACCACACAGCATGAAATAAGATCTTTTTCGAGCAAGTGTGGTAAAAAGATTTTAATATTGTGTGTAATGGGTAGAGCGCGCAGCCCTGTGCGAACCAACTTCACACTGGAGTCAGTGCGGCGCAGCCGCAGCCCGCTGTCGCGGCGCGAGGCCGAGCTGCGCAACCGCAGCCCCGCGCCGCCCGCGCAGCCGCACCCGCACCATGCCGCGCCCAGCATGCAGACTGTGACCATCTCCGATGACGAACTTAAAATGTAAGTAACTTTTTTATGTGTCTAATCTGTCGAAATGGGATTTGGGTCCTATCTAAGAAGCATTCATTATAATTCAAGTTTATTTTTTTATTGGTTAAAAATAGATATATTTGTGGAATTGTAGCAATAATTTAACATCGAAATTATTGTTATAAGCATATTTTTTTATGTATTTTATTTATTACAAAACAAACGGTTATGAAACATGAATTACCGTGGTGACGACAACGCAGGTTACAATCTAAAGTAAGGCCCAGAAAAACCGTATTCTCGACAAGGTCCAGCGTTTCGCGATTTAATGTGATGATAGTTTCAGCTTTTCGTACATTCGGCAGCGAAAATTTTACACATTTCGTCTTTTTCGCATTATAAGTAAGTTCTTTGCTGTGAACCATTCTAGTACCTTTTCTAAAGTTTGATTGACATGGCTATAATCGCTCAGTTTCATCTAAACTTTGAAAATTAGTCAGGTGTCATCACCAAATACATCTCAGATTGATGTCTTACAAGGTTCGGCAGATAATTTATATATAAGAAAGAGAAAAGGTCCCATAATTGAACCCTGTGGAACTCCGAGCTTTACAGTCATTCTAGTAGACTCTGTTCCATTTACAACCACTTTCTGGGTTCTTTGGTTTAAGGTGGTTCGACTAGGTTACCCAAAGCTTAAACCTCACTAGATGGCGCCACAATTGCAAATTTTGAGTTTTAATTTTTTTGTGGAGTAGTCTTGGTATTTCTATACTGTAAATTATATTTAGCGCACTCTTTAAATAAATATTGAACTATTACAACAAACATTGAACACTTCATTGTACAAAAACTACCCCTTAATGTCGACAGAATGTTTCTTGACTCTATTTCTAAGTATCACTCACACATTGAAACAGTCTTACTGGGATCCATGTAGTAGACAATTTGGCACAGCGTGAGTAAGCTTCAATGGCGTTGCGGTATGTACGTGGAAATACATGCAATAGGATGTGGGTTCGAGACTCATTAGAAAATTTTTTGTTATCAGTATTATCAAGTACCTATTATTATTAAATTATTTTATGAGAAATATGAGCGTTTTCCATGAAAATATTAAAAATCTGATTCTCACACATCATGATATTTTTGGGTTCTTCCAACTCAGAATCACTAGCATAATCAATCCTCGTGCTAAAAAAACCCGAAAATTTGTATTGAAATTTTAGTTTTACATTGTAATTTCTTTCACACTAAAATGTGACGTAATGGTATGGATATTTTAGGATATCTTTTTTTAATGCTAGGGTGGAGAAGATTCTAAGTAGAATGAACCTAAGAAAGTCTAAATTTGTAAGTCAGATTTTCCGGTATTTTTTTAAAAAAAAAACGCTGTTTTGTTCTAAAATTAAAGCAATCCCTTACTGCCCAGCCTTTAAAAAAGTAGGTACTATTTTACAGTAGAATAATTAAAACATTTTTTTACGATACATTAAATTAAATTACAGTGAGTTACATAATTGCATGGCCTTCTATTTATAACCATTATAAAAAGAAATGAGATATTTACCATGTTTGTTTATATTATTGATTTCCCGATATTTTGACACAACTAGAAGTTTCACACAATGCCTAGAGATAGAAAATTATTTATTTATTTTATTTATTGTCAATTTCATTCAACGGATCACATCATATCCAATTTATTTTCTACCTAGTTGGTTATTAAATTCTGTTACTGCAATAATCTTTATCTACATAAAATATACCAACGAAAGTTTAAAAAAGTATATATTAAAATGAAGTACACAAAATCAGGAATTACATATGACAATATCATTCAAAATCGCCTCCTCTGGCTTTGACACAGGCCCTCAAACGACGAGGCCAGTCATCAATAGCGGCACGCACGATTGTCATGTCTAATTCCGTCACTGTCTTAACTATGGCCCGCTTGAGGGAGTTAAGATTTGTGTGGGGTTTAGCACAGGCTTTCTCCTCAATAACCTGCTATATGGCATAATCCAGGGGCTTAAGGTCCGGGCTGGAGGACGGCCAGTCTTCGTGGGCAATAAAGTCAATTTTGTTCCTTCGAAACCAGGCTTGAGTTGTTTTTGCCTTATGTGCAGGAGCTGAGTCCTGTTCAAAGATCCATGGCTGGTTTTGAAATAGGGTGTGGCTTAAGGGCTTCACTATTGGTTCGAGAACGGTTTCCAGTTTCCGGTTTTCACACTTTTTTCACAGAAATGAATCTGTGTTAGCCCTGAGTATGACACACCCAAAATCATGTTTGGCGGGTGCCCACATTTGTGCAACGCAATAGGGTTGTTTCCATCTACAAATCTTAGGGCATAATTGTATCCCAATAAATTCTTTTGGATTATAAGAACATGTTAAACTGCTTTTAGGGGACCTGTAATGACCATATTTTTATAAAAATTGAATTTAAAATAACTTTTGGCACACATCACGTGACCAAACTCGAAACGTCATTGAAGATTCTGATGACGTCACAACTCTCGGATTGACACTGTTGACAGTTAGGCGATTAACAACAAATGACAAATATCAGTTGACAGTTCGTATCTTCTACGTGTGTATGTAGTTATGTGTCAAACCATAAACTGTGACGTCACACAATTTTCAAAGAGCGTTTTGGGCGCGAAAGCATCTGTCAAAATATATTTTGTTAATTTAACATATTTAAAGCCGTTTTTAGTATAAAAGCTGAATTTTAAGGCAACTTTTAGTTAATATAGAAAGTAATACAAGCGTTTCAAAAAATTGGAATACGATTCTCTTTTAGGCCCCAATTCATTATAGATACGACGAGATAAGCGTTATGTGTGGTATATAATTATAGCTCACAAATCCACCACATTATGTCATTTTTTATTTTTTCGGTAGCATTTGTTTTAACGGAAATAAAGAGGTTGCAAATCGAGTAACAGAACTTCAGAACAGATATCATTTGATATTTACCAGTCGCTTTTCGGTGAAGGAAAACATCGTGAGGAAACTGGACTAATCCCAAAAAGGTTTAGTTTTACCCTCTGGGTTGGAAGGTCAGATGGCAGTGGCTTTCGTAAAAACTAGTGCCTACGCCAAATCTTGGGATTAGTTGTCAAAGCGGACCCCAAGCTCCATTAAGCCGTGGCAATATGCTGGGACAACGCTAGGAAGAAAGAAAGAAATCGAGTAACAGAACTTAGTAACCAACTAAGTATAATAGTTATGATGTAAATGTCCATATCATGTTGGAGTCATATAATATATGTATTAGCCAACTAATTATTCAAGATCAATACACTTAGCTCCCTTAGGTATTCGCCTAAATACAATCTCGGGCAAAATTGAGTTTTATAAAAGTGAACTAGTTTCTAGGTCATATTTTCTATGAATTGGTCATTTTTGTAGACTCCAACTACACTTTTCCTGGTTTTTCACGGACCAGAATATCGATGATTTTTGTAACTTGATTTAGACGTTGCTATCATTTTCAATCCAAAAACACATAAAATCACAATTCAGAACATGCGGCAGCGTTGTTTTCTATCAAGTACCTCAAGCACCGAGCGGCTACCGGGAAAATCGAAATTCGTCAATTTCGGGCATTTTTCTCTGTCACTCTAATTACGTCTTAGTGAGAGTAAAAGAAATATCCGCAATTTGCGAATTTAGGTTTTCGCGGTAGGCCCCCAAGTCCTGTCAAGTTTCAGCAGTGTTGCCAGGTGAGCGGAAGAGAATTATCGTACTTGAGTGTCAATATTATTGTACCGTTGAAAAAAATATCGTACGCCAATCAAAAAGGCAGCCCCTAAAAATGTCTAGCAAAATAAGCTTAAATTTCCAATTAATAATAAAAAAAAGACAATTTTCGTCTAAATTGCGCAAAAAATCTGTTTATGTTTGTGTATTTTTGGGATAGACTCAAACGGTATACAGGAAATTGTGACATTTTAAACTTTAAACTTACACCAAGGAGCCGAACACCCAAAAGATACTAATTTTAGCCTATTTCTGAGAGAAAGTGTCATATTTTGCTTCAAATTACTAGAGTTTTAAGGTGGCATCATCCAAGGGCTGAAAGTATAGTACTTTAGTGTACGATAATGCTCTTTGGAACATTACGTCATACCGGGGCCCAAATTATCGTACATGTACGACAATTATCGTACGCCTGGTCACACTGAGTGTCAGTGTCGACAAAGTCAGCTATAAACGCGTCAAACATCGCAACGTCGCGCCGATGGCCGGCCGAGGCATGGAGTGGCAACGCCGCAATGTATTTGTACACAAAATTTGTCACACACACATGAGTAAAATTTATAAAAATATAACGTTGATTATTGCATGATTTCTGTATGAAACAAAGTTTTTCTATTAATTTAGCGCAAATGAATATTCGAAAGTAGATAGATGCGCAACTATTTATGTAATAATATTGTGTAATTAATTAATAAATAGCGATTGTTTTTTGTATGAAAATCGAACCACCTTAAGTAAGACTTAACAAGTCTTAGAGCTTCCGTTGACAGACCATAGTGCTTCAGCTTGTGTAGAAGTGTATCATGCTCCGCGCAATCAAATGCTTTGGACAGATCGCAGAAGACACCTATAGCATCTAGCGAGTTTTCCCAGGCGTCATATATGTGTTTGATTAGTACAGAGGTGGCATCAGTCATCGAACGACCTCTTGTAAAACCAAATTGCTGATCTTGAAGTAGTTCATTCAAGTTGAAATGTCGAAGCAAGGTTTAATACAATTTTTTCAAACACTACTGAGAACAGGAATTATTGAAATAGGTCCAAAATTTCCAAGGGGTCTTTGCTGCACGCTTTAAATAGAGGAATGACCTTACTGTACTTCATCAGCTCGGGAAATACGCATTCTCTAACACAAGCGTTAAATATACCGGCTAAATACGGTGCCACTACGTCGATTACAGATTGCATGACTTTCACAGAGATCCTCAGTATTCTTTTACCCATTCATGGCCAAGACCCATCGAGCGTACACAATAAACCGGGCCACCATACAAACCGTTTTAGCTAAAACGTATGACTCAGCTTATGGCTCTTTGGCCTGGCGCGTACGGTAAATAAATCGCCGCTTATGAAGCCGGCCAGTTGAAAAACATTATGGAACTTTTTTACTAACCACCATTTTTTTGTGCCTATCAAAAAAAAAAGATTACAGTTTGTGGGGAAAACATTTTTACTTTTTACATATTTAACTATCTGTGTAGTAAAGGAAATAGTGGCAGTGACCCTGCAATTTTTTCTTAAAAGACGCCACTTGGCACAGTTGTTCATTAGGTTATTTTGAGCTGATTTAGCCCGGTTGATTTCTTCTCTTTTAATAAAATACCTTTTTACGAAGTTTCAAGTTCCTCGCTTAAAATAAAATTTGAACGCAATTCAAACTTACAACCCCATTTTAACCCTTTTAGGGAATGAATAACAAAAAAACGCTGAATTCAGTTTTTTCCCCTTTTATTATAATACCTTTTTACGAAGTTTCAAGTTCCTGACTTGTTATAAAATATGAACCCCAAGACAAAATTTCATCCCCTTTTTATCCCTCTTAGGGATTGAATTTCCAAAAACGTTGAAATAACTTATATTTTTAATCGGCTATTATGCCTTTATAAGAAGTTTCAAAGAATTTGTAATGTATTCCAACTTTCAACCCCTTTTTAAGCCTGTTAGGGGATGAATTAAAAACAACGCTGAAATTTCTTGTGTTTTAATAATATGCCCATGTACAGAGTATCAAGTCGCGCACTCAATAAATTTTTTGATCTCCATACGAAATTTCAACCCCTTTTTCATCACCTTAGGGAATGAATTTGCAAAAACGCTGATATTTAGTTTTTTTTGTTGTATTTTAATAATTTATCTTTTTACGAAGTTTCGAATTCCTAGCCTAAAATAAAACTTGAACCCCATACAAACTTTGGACCCTCATTTCATCCCTTAGGGGATGAATATTTAAAAACCTCTTCTGTGGTTAGTGGATACTAACGTTATAAAAACTACTTATTGTGAAAAATTCAGCTCTCTAGGTTCAACGGTTTGGGCTGGGCGTTGCTTTAAGTGAGTCAGTCAGTAAGGACTTTTATGTTTATATATATAGATAGTGATTAATATGCGTTGTATTGAATATTGAATGAATAAAATTTATTCCCATATCAAAATGTACAGAATTACCGACCATTTCAATCAATAATCACCCTCGTATCCAAAATTTCACTTACCCCCCTCGTTGCACAATGTACTATTGATAAGTAGGCCGTGAGAACCAGGTGATTTATTTATTCAGTTTTAATCCGATATTTATGAACTTCTACGTGTTTAAATAAAATTGTAAAACGTTAGGACAGATATTTTTGTGCCACTACAAGCTTATAAATATTTGAAAAAACTTTTGCGTAGGTATTTGTGTACTTTCACTTGGTTAAATAATTTTGAAAAATATTTGTACACATTTTTATCAGATTTCAGTTGCTTACATATTATTGTGATACTTGCTCAGATTAATATGACAGGTGATATGTGTACATATTTTTGATTAATATGTTTTGGTTAATATGTTCAGATGCATATGTACCTTTCTATGCTCATTTATTTTTGAAGCCTTGGATTTGCTCATATATTTATGAACTCGACATAACCTACCAACACAAGTCACATGCATGTCAAGTTTCATGCGATCTTTGATAGTTGTGTATTAGGAGGCCAGTGTTTATGTAGTGATGTTTTACATTTCAGCGATGACAACATATCACCGTGGAATTCGGACGACATGGATTCAATAGAGTCAGTGCCGGAGGCGCGGTCGCCGAGCACGCGTTCTGCGCGCGCGGGCAGCGTGGCGTCGCGTGGCTCGCGGTCGCGGCGCGATTACCGCGGCCCGCTGGCGCCCGCCACCGCGCCGCAGGATCTCGGCCCGCCCGAGAACGTGGTGGTTACGTTGCGGCTGCTCGTCGCGCTCGAGGACTACCTCGGTAGTCTTGGACCTAAAATTGTAGACTTGCTCACCGACGCTATCCGCATGGAAAAGGTATCGTCGATTGGCATTGCCTATAGTCCCCCTGACACCTATCAGTATCACCTAAAATCATTTCGTTTTTGACTATTATTTAATACCTAAATTACTGCCACTAATATATAAAAGTTATGTGTAGAGAGTATAAGAAAGTTAAAATCTCTCCTAAATGATATCACTCAAATATAGTGCTTCTGCAGGAGAAAGGGGATAGATAGATAAAATATTTATTTATCTTCAGAGGGATAAGTCTGATGTAAACAATTACAGGCCCATTCGTTACTACAAATTCATAAAGGCCATAGATAATAGAACTGCCCCCACTGCGGTGTACAAAAGATCACCGTTCCTTAGTAATAATGGCTAACCACACGGGTCATTCATATTCCGGCAGTCCGCTCGCTTAGTTTAAGCTATGCCTATGCAGCAACTATGTTATGAGAATGAATTATGAATCATTCCGAAACAGGAAAAAGCGAACTCTTCAGAGGAGCTATTGGAACGGGAATCGGCGGTAGTGCTGATCGAGACGGCAAAGGAGAAGCTGAAGGGCGCCGTGCAGGCGGGGCTCGTGGCCGCGGGCGCCGCGGGCGCCGTGCGCGCTGCCATCGTGCGCGCCGCCGCCACGCTGCACGTAGCTGACACTCGCGCCCGTGCTGTCAACAAGGTATACTACCTAGGGAATGCAAACCGGTTTTAACCGAAACCGAAAAACCGGTTAAAACCGTCCGTCCGTGTCCGTGGGACTTAAGGGGTGGTAAAATTAAATTTATGTATTTGAATTTGGCAATAGTACGCTTATTTTATTTTAAGATTAAAATATTTCTTACCTTGTAATAATTGTTGTTTCTTGGTTTAGTAAAATGGATTAAACTTTAACTGAGTCTGTGCGGAGACTGTGCAGTGGATTTTTAATTATGTAAATTTATCTATAAATAAATTTTAAACAAATATTTCGTAAGTTAATCATTTTATATGAGAAAATTGATAGTTTTGCGTCAATTACTTTATTGACAGCATTGACATTGCAGACGTTTGTCTGTTCTAACCGGCCAGACCCAAGTGCAAAGGCCTTTTAACTAAGAATTATTTTAAATATTATTATGGAGGGCCTCTAACGTCCATAGATTTTATGAACATAGACAAAGACAAACTGAAATAGGTAATAATTTATATAAAATATTTTTTCTCAAACTTGGAATGAAATGTTGACATGACTTACTTCAAATTAGGTCCGGATATACTACATATCAGGTGCGATGAGAGAAGAGTGAATCCAAATATCTAGAAACAACCTGTGTGCTCGTGATATATATATATATATATATATATATGTGTGTAAAACGTTAAGAACGTGTGCTGTGTTATAGTGTTTAAAGTGTTTAAATCCGATCACGAAATAGTAAGTTATAATGAAAACACTTGTGCCCAAGGCAGAGGAATCTTATCTACCGCGCGGCGCAATTATTAACACTGCCACTGGGCATTCTATTTTGGACCATACGCCTTCAACAATAAAGTGCAACTAAATTCGAATAAAGCATCAATATGATTTGTTTAGGTTGTGAACGTGAAACAGATAGAACGGAGCGACTATTTTGTAGTCTTTGTCAAGGATGCTATCATTATACATGCGCAAATTACACATCTCCATTTTTAGGGTTCCGTAGCCAAATGGCAAAAAAAAATGGAACCCTTATAGATTCGTCATGTCCGTCTGTCTGTCCGATTCTGTCACAGCCACTTTTTTCCGAAACTATAAAAGCTATACTGTTCAAACTTGGTAAGTAGATGTATCCTATGAACCGCATTATGATGTTTACACAAAAATAGAAAAAAAACAATAAATTTTGGGGGTTCCCCATACTTAGAACTGAAACTCAAAAAATCTTTTTTCATCAAACCCATACGTGTGGGGTATCTATGGATAGGTCTTTAAAAATGATATTGAGGTTTCTAATATCATTTTTTTCTAAACTCAATAGTTTGCGCGAGAGACACTTCCAAAGTGGTAAAAAGTTCCCCCCCCCCCCCCCCCCCGTAACTTCTAAAATAACAGAATGAAAAATCTAAAAAAAATATATGATATACATTGCCATGCAAACTTCCACCGAAAATTGGTTCGAACAAGATCTAGTAAGTAGTTTTTTTTTAATACGTCATAAAAATTAAAAAAACATTTTTTTTCTTAAAATTCATACGTGTGGGGATAGGTCTTCAAAAATGATATTTAGGTTTCTAATATAATTTTTTTCTAAACTGAATAGTTTGCGCGAGAGACACTTCCAAAGTGAAAAAATGTGTGTCCCCCCCCCCCCCCCCCCCACCCCCCGTAACTTCTAAAATAACAGAATGAAAAATCTAAAAAAAATATATCATATACATTACCATGCAAACTTCCACCGGAAATTGGTTTGAACGAGATCTAGTAAGTAGTTTTTTTTAATGTCATAAAATAAAAAATAATTTTTTTTTTCATCAAACCCATACGTGTGGGGTATCTACGGATAGGTCTTCAAAAATGATATTGAGGTTTCTAATATCATTTTTTTCTGACTGAATAGTTTGCGCGAGAGACACTTCCAAAGTGGTAAAATGTGTGTCCTAAGTGGTAAAATGTTGAACGAGATCCAGTAAGTAGATTTTTTTTAATACGTCATAAATGGTACGGAACCCTTCATGCGCGAGTCCGACTCGCACTTGGCCGCTTTTTTAGAGAGCACCCAAGCGAATTGCAAGCAAATTGGAAATGCCCTTCGTGTGAATTAGTCACGCGCCGCCCGCGAAACGACGACACCCCGGCATCGCCGGCTGCTAGGAGACAGCTTGAACAAGCCGCCCTAGAGGATACCAATATGTCTTATGATGACAGCAACATCACAAATATGATGGGCGATACTAAAATAATGTCACCATCGCAAAATTTAGAGCTCATTTGGTATAATAAATTCAGTCAATTAATAAAAACTGAGTTGGTAGCAATGGAACAGCGATTGATACACTCCGTTACGAATAATATCAAACAAGCGTTGGTTCTAGAGTTTAATGCAAAAATTACCAGTTTGGAGCAAAGTATATCGAGCAATTCGGCGATTGTATTTTTTTCTCATTTTAACTATTAACATGTTATGCCCATCACTAATTCCTTCTGTGTACGTATATTTAGAAACTGTCTCCGCCTCCAATTCGTGCGATAAGGACAACTGCAGCTCGGACTAAAATTCACACGCAAAAAACTCAAAAATCGAGGTTTCGCTCTCGACTGTTTCCTCTCAAAACGCAACCAATCTTTATGAAATTTTGGAAACTGCAAGAGGAAGAAATAATCTATGCCGCTATATTTTGATTTTTTGGATATTTTTTGTCATATTTGTATACTGTGCCTTTTTTTATAGCCAATTCAATTGAGCCGTTTTTGCGATTTTCGAGGCGCTGTATGTTTCTTCAAAATAAAATAATCCAAAAAAGCAAAACATAGCGGCACAGATATTGATAATATTGATCTTATTTGTAAAAATCACTGCTCTTGGTTAAAAATCCAGGGAGGAATCAGTCGAGAGCGTTTGTATGGAAAAATCGCAACTAGGAATTTCTCTTAAGTATCTTTAAGGTTTTATAACTTGTAATTTATTTGTTTTATAAATAGATCTTCATACTCATACCGTAGTGTACCTTTGACACTACCTTTTATAGGAACTGCAAAAGATATAGTGTGTATATATTTATAAAGGGTTATTTATGCAGCAAAACTTATCGACGCAGCTGTTAAATTTTTGAAACGTGACTGATATTGCAATAATTTCCATAAGTTTAATGTTACATTAATGCCTATGTAATAAATATAAGTACGTGTGATATTCAGGGATCCAAGAGCGGCTCGAGCGCAGTTCAGCAGGGTCAGGCGACTGCGGGTGCGGCTGTGGCGGGGGTGGCGGTGGCGGGCGTCGGGTCCGTGGATCGCGCGCAGATCGCGCAGCAGATGGCGGCCGCGCTCGTGGCGCAGGGCAAGACCGACGTCTCTTCCGAGGAGCTCGCTCAGCTCGTCGACGCCGTGGTCAGTACAAGTCACAACTACCTCATAGTACTCTCATTGCTAATTTCTTATCATACAGTCCAACCTGATAGTGATTCTACGCTTAACGAAAAGTGCACGTTGTCATTAACAAATCCAATCGAAGTTTTGGTTTCGGCAGGTTTCAATTCAACCTAGAAATCATGTTTCGTTCTGCTGAATTTTCTGTTTCGACCTAAAATCTGCTGAACTTTTCGGCTGCGGCAATAGTACATTATGATACAAGTGTGCTAAGTTGGTCATTACACACGAGGTGATATTGTGCGCGCGAGCTGTAAGCGAGCACACGCGTTTCATACGACGTTTTTCAACACACTTGCGAGGAAATAACAAAATTTATAAATTCGATTTTTTTTTGTCAAAACAGTAAAAGTACATTTTTTAAAATGGTGACTTACAGTTTTAACAACGAATAATTGCACCAAAGCGTGCTGGGCATTTAGGCACTTATTCACCAGTTCATTGAAGTACAACCGTACCAACACGTTTTCCAAGAGTGACTGGGTGTTTTTGCTGATTATCCATTGAAGAAAAGTTTCATATGCCGCCAAATATTTTTTACCAGATTTTCATGGTAAAAGGCTATCGTTCTCGGCTCTTGCCTCTATTAGTATTACTGGCAGCGTCAATTTTGTGTTCTTTATTTTCAATGCTTGAAAATGACATTTTCATTAATATATTAACTAAAAACATGCAAAACCATTTAAATTTTATGGCAAATACGGAAAATGGCTGGCGCGTTATTTTATTTTTTTACGCACGATTCCAATGCGGGCGTAAGGCAAAGGCGCGTACGAAAACGACAAACAGCCAATAAAAAAAATGTTAAATGGGTAATATTTTCGTATTTCTATTCGACAGATAGAGATCCAATCGATAAAATGTTATGTTTATTCATTCATGTAATTTACGAGATAATTTAATCTATAAATTATGCTTGGTGTGATAAAACCTCTTTGAACTAACATTTGAAACCTAATAGTTGGTTAAAAAAAAATGTATTACTCGACCAAATTAAGAAGATTCAAAGATTCAAAGAATTTATTTGCGCAGAATACACGTATATACATGCAGATCATATTGGAAAAAAAAAAACAAAGTTCCAGTGTATTCAGTCTGCGTGCAGACATGCAAAGTTTATAGATTATGGAGGAGCACATTCTAACATCAAATCATAAATCAATACAAACAGGAATAAAAAATAATATAATAATTAGTAAAAAATATGAAAATGTCAATGAAAAATAATCCTTAATACTATAAAAGCATCTGTCCAAAAGCCAGCTAGTCAACTTGCGCTTGAATATGTTGCCTCTGAGTATCTTTAAGTTATCAGGTAGTCTATTATAAATGAATATACACATGTTATATACATTTTTTTCATAAATCATTTTACGTCCACATGGTTTAAAATAGTACATTACGATACAAGTGCGAAAAATAGGAAATTCGAAACGAGTGGCGATAAATTCGACCGAAGGGAGTGTTTTAAATCGACACGAGTTCCGAATTACCTATTCGCACATGTATCGTACAACGTTTTACAGTACATATGGCCCTCTAAATGTTCGACGTAGTAACGTAATATGCTAATTTTCGCACTAGTGCGGTAAAGTAGCACCATATGTACTGTAAAGTAGATTTACAAATTTCTGCCTTTTCTGCCTATGCATAACATCACTACGTTTAGAAAAAAGTGCACGGTGGTTATTAACAAATAAAGATATTTCTCTTATGTATAAGCAGGGTGAGGGAAGAATATGCAGCTTTTCAAATAAGGGAACACAAGGCTCCGTTTCCATGCATATTATTAGTAATCAGTTACTTCTTAACGTAGTCGGATAATATAATGAATAATTTTTAAGAGAAAAAAACCGACTTCAATGAGGGAGACCGGTGAAGGAACGATTATTGTTGATTTTAGATTTATCACATCCTACGCCTAATTATGTAGAAAAGGACGTAACATGTTTTTTTTTGCAACTGCACCCACCTTGACCCATTTCAGATTTGCCCTATGGTTGACTGGTAAAATACCCTCAATAGGGCAGGGGGGTGTCACTACGCAGTTTAGGTATATTTGGCCGGCGCGCCTCCCGGGCAGGCAGCGGGCTGTCGATGCCGCTCGGCTCGCACGATCACGATAGTCGTGTCACGTGGCGCTCGCGCAAATTTGAAAATACGCAATGGATTTGAAACCTAAATCTCGATGTAATCCGTATGAAAGATATTGTTCTGTTTACTGATGTCTGAATAAACGGAAGAACAAGGAAGCAGATATAACATTTTCTTAAATTCTGGACGATATTGTAAGTTAAGTCATTTTGATGAATTTAAACTTTAAACCATAACATAAATACTCATTAATCAAATTCGATAACATTTTGATTTGTTTTGTTTGCATAAAACTAAAGCGCTGTAGACCAAATTAAAATGAATTATGCATTCCTAAGCTTAGACTAGGTAAATACCTACTTCTAAGAATTTTTCAATAGCCTGGGGGGTAAGGTCTATTAAGCACCTACTAAATTATTCCTTATGAATAACTTATAGGTACATACATATATCAACAATATCAAAATATCATATATCAAAATGTTAAACAAGAAGGTACCTATAATTACGTCGTCAAGTAGGTTGATGATTGATATAGTCTAAGAGCTAGTAACCTTTTCGCGAATCGTACTTTCTTTTCAACAATTTCGACATTCACACAACAAAACATATTTTTCACCACACCCGCTCGTACAGGCTGATTTTACCCTTTAAAAACAGTGAGTAAAGTTGCATTTTATCCTCTAGAGAGTTAACGTAATTAGATTTTGATTTGTTGTTCACTCGTTAATTAGCTTGTTGGATAAACTAATAATACTTAAAAACGATTATTTTGAATAATAAATATTACATATAATGAATATTTATTACATGTAATAAAAATTGTTGCAATTAAAACAAATTGTAGTTTTCTCGCATAGGTGTGGTTAAATAGTTATTTATTATACAAGGGGGCAAAGTTGTTGTTTAACTTCTTGTTATTATATTCAGACCCGAGGCAGCGAAAGATTTCAAAATTGATCGACGAGCGTAGCGAGTGGTTCAAATAGTGGAATTTTGAGCGTGTGAGGGCCTCGAAGCACGAGAGGTTGAACAAACTTTGCCGCCGAGTGCCTTCTCAGGAAATAAATGAGTACGTTCAAAAATTAGGGATTGCATTTACACACAATTTTAAGCACTATTTACACGGAAATCCTCGAAGTGAAATATTCCAATTACTGCAAGAGATTCATTTACTTACGTAGTTAATTGCCATATTCGTGGTTCCCTGCGGACTATTTATTAAGATTGTATATTTTCAACTCTGAGATTACATAATCGAACTTTTAAATTTGGGATAAATCAATTAAATAATACTTAAAAGTAAAACAATTCAAAGATAATGTTGTAATAAACACATTTGATTTATGTACCTATTTGTATTTTATTTCGTTACAAATACTTAGATAAACGCCCATCGGTCCAATAAACTAACTTAACAATTAACATAATTAAGTTGCCAGCTCTTAGACTATGATTATGGCGCGTCATCTTAGAAGCAAGCGTAAAGGCGGCGGCGCCCGATCGGTTCGCATTTCTTCTTTAGTTCCCGGAGTCCTTACTTAGTAAAAGTTAAAATAGACATCCTTAATTTATTGAATATTGGTTGCCCAGAAACAATATTAGGAACTGACCGACATATATTTCCGTGAGATGAGAATCAGACATACTATCTCCGGATAAAAATTATATATTTACAGAATCAACGTTTGTAATTCCTAGGTACATAATTATTTACCTTAAAAATAATTAGTAGGTATAGGTACAAAAACTTGTACAAAAAGTGACAACCCTGTGCCGGCACTCACAGCTGGGTCATAAAACTGCGGCGCGCAAAGAAGATTCACGGTTCGTGCGCGGTTATAAGTTTCAATTTTGCTTGCAGGCGGCGAGTATAGGTATAATTTTATACCTAAATCTGACTTTTGTGAAGGAGTGAACTTTCTGTACGGTAGTACTATTAGTTATTCTGTGAATAGGGTATTCGACTGTATTTAAGATAAATTATTTCACACCATGCATGAAATAAAGCACCAAATAATTATTAAAAAAACTAAATAGGATAAAAATCATCATATATAAAGCCTGACCAGTAACATATGATCACGCGCCATATTGCGGAATTTCATTGGAACTAAATTTGTCATACTAAACTGAACTGTCACCCTATACATGAGAATAACACCGCCCTCTTTACAATGATCATATATTTCTGGTCGGGCTTTAGATACCTATTCATAACTTAGTGATGAGTATAATTGACTGACTTTAATTAATGTAGTTATGTCGTTGTAGGTGACGCTTTTTATGTATACATTTATACTAAGTCCCTGCGTGGCTACCACCAGTTCGGCACTGACATGATATAAATAATCCAATTAAGACCTGTTCCGTAAAGTCTTTTTTTACAAGAACACATTAAGGTACAAAGCTTTCCGGTGAACAAAATTATTTTATCTTCAACTATGTTATTTATCCCTTCGGCGGACTGACGGCCCACCACTCACGGGTTGATGCGAAAACCAGTAAAATGTCGGCCACAAGAGAGTGGTTAGTGAAAAAATTGAACGCTTTGAAGTATATTAAGTATCTAGCAAGTTAGACTAGGATAACATACAGCAAGAAAAACGACAACGCTTGGTATAAAATTTGTTGGTAAGGACCGTTCATCCGGGAGCGACCACCTAGCCAGATTTCTGTCTTAATTTTTAAAGAGGTTGTTTTGTAAATATAACTGTATGGTAGGTCCTTTTTTAATAACTTAACCTTAGGAGTTTAAGCCTTACGTAGAAAATTAAATAGCAATTACCTCCATTCAAAACTTTGTTTTCAATTTTAATAAGGGTTAGGTTAGGTGTGGCGATATGCATTATCCTTACAATCATTTATTGTTCTATTCGAATAGCGTAGTGAATGCTGATTCCAACGATATATGCTTCAATATACTTTTATATATAGATAAGCTCAAATAGTTGAATTTGTAATATTCTCTAAATCCACGCTGACTACCCAACGGCGTCCCGCCACGTGACTACTTTACACGTTTTCACTGCCGCCACTTGAAGGGTATATTATAAGCCTTGACTAGTGATTCATTTTAAAATAAACCATTTTAATACATACGTATTACACATTCGCACCCTAATGCAAAAATGAAAAAAATGTGTTTTGCGAAACTTTTGATCGATTTGCCATTAATATTTTGTATTCGCAGGAAAAATAGTAATAGCGTATCACAAAGTCATAACAAGGTCTAAGGTTTCAAAGAAGAAGGTAAAATCATTGCTAAGACTTGAAATTGGCGGCAGAATGTCATCGAAATTTATACTTGAAAAAAGAAATAAAATGGCACCAGTTTTCATACAAAATAGAAATAGCATGGTATAAAAAGTATTCAAACCCATATAATCATACCAAACTTTTACAAACGGTTTTATTATTAAAAACCGGCCAAGAGCATGTCGGGCCATGCTCAGTGTAGGGTTCCGTAGTTACTCTTCCGTCACAATAAGCTAAACTGGAGCTTAAAGTATAGTAGGCAAATTTGCATAATCAGTATATATGAAGGGGAAACTTTTTGCGATAACTCAAAAACAGCTAAACTGATCAAGTCCGCTATAGTTTTCATTTAAATTCTTTCTTAAGCTTTACTTCCACAATTTTTTTCATATTTTTTGGACCTATGGTTCAAAAGTTAGAGGGGGGGGACACTTTTTTTTCTTTCGGCGCGATTATCTCCGAATATATTCACTTTATCAAAAAATGTTTGTTGAAGACCCCTATTAGTTTTGAAAGCCCTTTCCAACGATACCCCACACTGTAGGGTTGAAGCAGAAAAAAAATTCACCCCCACTTTACGTGTAGGGGAGGTACCCTCAAAAAAAAAAAAAATTATATTTTATTGTACGACTTTGTCGGCTTTATTGATTTACATATCCATGCCGAATTTCAGCTTTCTAGCACTAACGACCACGGAGCAAAGCCTCGGACAGACAGACAGACAGACAGACAGACAGACAGACAGACAGACGGACATGGCGAAACTATAAGGGTTCCTAGTTGACTACGGAACCCTAAAAATGGAATTTAGTAACATTCTTGAATTCACAGAATAATTAACTAGTGAAATAAAAATATTGGCATGAGGTACAAAATATATCCGAACTTCCGAACATAGTGCTTGCAAAATTTTGTATGGGACTTGAAGGGTAAACACCGGTCCTGCTCACCTTACAAAATAAAATCATTTATTCATGTTGTAAATAAAGTCCTAAGTGTATACCATATGATATATTTAAATATGAAAGTTAATAAACCAGAAATACCAACTAAAGTCAGCATTCGCTCTTGTAAAAATACTTAACGGAACAGGCCTTATAACACAAACCTAAATATTACAGCCATTTGAGCATTTCCACAAAAATGCATGTAACTCGGAAACTAAAAGTCGTGAAATGGTACCATTCACTAAGCACTTCCACATATTTCAATCCAGTATATCTCCTGCACCCTTTATGTGTTCAATTTTTTTATTATATACCACGTCGGTGGCAAACAAGCATACGGCCCGCCTGATGGTAAGCATAAATAATTATAGTTTACCTAAATTATTAATTAAAAAGTACTGAAGTTTATTCTTAGCCGTGTTTTTTAAATGCAAATGTATTTTACTTTCCTCGTATTAACAATGAAAAGTAGAGTGTTTAACTCGGGTGCAAGGCACCATTTCATCATTTGGTTAATCGTGGCTGAATGCCGGACGGGTGCGTGTGTAAAACTTGTCAAAAAAGGTAATATGACGGACGGATGTCTGAAATGTCACCGTATTTAAGAATCAAGTAGCTCAAAATTTAGTTTTTTCTTCGTAATTGTAATGAAAACATTGTGTGTATAACATATTTGTGTATTTATAACCTGATTATCCATTTTATGTAACGTCCGCTAAACTAGCACAGGTCCGACGCTGACAGTGGTCACGGGCGTACTGGCGTACTGACCTTATTGCCGCGCAGGGTAACGTTTAATTCATAATTATGAATGAAAAGTTTAACGCATCGATAAAAGGACAAGCAAAATGTTAGAGTTACCTAAAAGCTATCGAATGGAGTAAATTTCATTGATATTCGTCATCGTCATAGTACTTCTAAAATATCGAAAGAAACACAATGTTAAGCATATTTTCAAATCAATAATCTATCGAGAAAAAGATGAGCCATCGTGTTTCTGACAAGCATAAGCCTAGTTCAAGGACTGAAGATATACATACTAGAAAATAATCGACGAAATCCTTGTACAAGCCTGGCAATATCGATTTAAAAATAGCACATTTTACTATACACCGCGCCTTGAAAATTATTTCTTCTATTGTTGTTGCATGATTGGACATCCCCTTTGTACTAATGTACCTTAAACAACTTCTCAAACCGCCCTCGTAGCAATACGGCTTATTTTATTTATTTATTTTATAAAATTGGATTTGTCGGAGGCATCACCTGTCTTATTTTTTTATGATAGGTACGACTATAGTCTTCATGAGGTCGTCCGGCAAGTAGTTGTGGCGTAAGCAGAATGTATAAAATATGGCAAGGACTTTTGGGAGATGTACGCCTGCATATTGCAGATGCTCGATACTGAGGCCGTCGTGCCCGGGCGACTTACATACCTTTCGTCATCTGTCGGACTACCTTAGACACTTCTGCTGGCGTAATTCTGATCGGGCTGTCACCAGGCACGCGGTTCTCAGCATCGAGCACCTGCCCACTCCCGGCCACTGGCAGCGGTTCCACTTTAAAGTTATTCATAAAAAGGTTGACAACATCACTGGGCTCACAAATACCCTCAACACTAGTCGGTGGGCTCACTCGAGGATTTACTTTATTAGTGGATTATTAATAAAATTAAAAAGTAAAGTTATTTCAGCGAGAGCCCTGCTGGGGGCATTTTCTTGCCAAGCACATGCGCGAATACCAGTCCTTGAGCATTATTCATCCAATTGTCAATCCATTTGACAATAGTAATCGTATCTAATTTGTTTATTAGTCTGGTGCAGAGGGCTTGGCGGGAAAACTAAAACGATCGCAGCGCTTGATGTGGCCAAAGTTGGCGAAAAATCTCGCGGTGTTTCGGTACTACTCAGTTAGTAAGTTCGCAATAAACTCGAAAACTACTTAACGGAATTTCATGCGGTTTTCACCTATAAATATAAATAAAATAAAAACCGTTTATATCAGATCACTGATCCATAACGACTTATTAGTTTATACTAATAAGTCGTTATCCGATATCGCTTCGGCAGTAGAAAAGGTAAATGATTACTTAAAACGATTATCAGAATGGTCCTCTACAAATTGTCTCATACTAAATCCAACAAAGTCGAAATACATGGTGCTCGGGTCTCGAAAACAGGCAAATGCTATTATTAGTAAAGATCTAATTAAACTGGTAAATGATGTAAGGGTTGATCGTGTCGATGAAGCAAGAAATCTAGGACTGTTATTTGACACAAATCTGCGGTTTGAAAATTAAGTAGTAGAAACTGTTCGAAACTTAGTGTCGACCTTTCGATTGAGACTGTGAATCATTGGTTTTATCCAAAATGAATTGTTGTCTCACTGCATATGGCCCATGTCTTCTGGCTCGTTCACAGCGTCTCATTCAAAAGCCCGGTTTCCACCGCGAACGAGAAATTGACGAGAAATGACTAAGCTGAGCGGACCTCGTTTTTATAAAATAAGTTTGCGTTTCCACCAACAAAGAGTTTAGTTGTTTGGTTCTCACCGCAAAAGAGAAATGAAAAAGAGGAATGAGCAGAGCCAGCTGAGCGGAAAATGAGAAATAAAAAATGAAAAGTCGATTCCCACAGAGAGCGAGTGCGAGTTCAGTTGAAGTTTTGAACTGGTTGTGCGGTCGTGTTGAAACGGGGTGTCGACGACACGGAATTAAAATTAAATTAAATTAAATAATCGTTTAATTCAGGCATAGCCCATATAAGTGTTAGTAACAGACTTAAATAATAATGTTAAACTATGACTATGACTATTACAATTTCCTATAATCTACCATGCAACACGTATACTTAGGGCTAGGACTATACAATACCGGGTGAGCAATACGTACACTTTGATATGATAAAATGTGATATGAAAAAATAAACAAATAAAAAATAATAATAATAATTCAAACATGTCAGCACCAATTAAAATATAAAAATCATTTCATTAAAATAATTCAAACATGTCAGCATTAATTACAATATATAAATCATTTCATTAAAAATAATTCAGACATATCAGCATTAATTATACATCTAAAAACTAATCAAATTGCAATAATTATAATTATATTATTCAGTACAAATTCTTCACAGGCAAAAAATTAAAATTAATAAAAAATCATAACATAATAATGAACAGAAATAAAATAATAAGCATTTAAATTGAATTAAATAATCTTATAACTAACACTCATAATTTACGAAACTGGAGTGCAGACTGATCCATCTACGCATCATCGGTGAGTCCCACCTCCTGGCAATAATATATAATATAATTAAGCGAAATGAGTTATAACGATACGAACGAAGGGCGATAACGAGCTTTTGTACAAAAAGAAAAAGAATATATTATTGTACATTAAACAGCGACATAAACGCGCAAAACTAAAGTTTTAGGTTATGCCAGCACATTCGAGAAAGAACACTGAAGGGGGGATAGACTAGTTAAGGCAAAAAATTTAAGAACAATTACAAAATATAAGAACTATTTATTCTTTAATTGAGACGTCCCATAAACATGGGTGTCGCTCCATTGAAAAATCAGAAAAAACTTTCGAAAGAAAACATCACAGCAACAAATATCACAGCAATTAAATAGCGTAAAGCATAGCGAGCGCGCGCTTCGCGACGACGACGGGGAAGGAAGAGGGGCGCGGAGACAGCAACGAGCCCTTTTCAAACTAGTCGGCCGTACCATGACGCAGCGGACCCATTTTAACTCGTTTGCCTCGCTCCGCTCATCTCTTTCTCTGTAGAAACGCTCCTATGAAATTTACCATTGCTAGTTGAACGAGCTCCGTAATGACACCGCTCCGCTTTCAAGAACTGAGCGAGCGAATTTCAACTCTTTGCTCGCTTTGTCATTTCCGCTCGACTCTTTTTTGGTGGAAATACAAGTACGTAGTTTACTCTTGCGAGTTAAACTAAGTATACGAGGGCTAATCCAAAAGATGTTAGTTGCTCCGGCTCTACTCATGCGATTAAAATTTTATTAATACTATTGTGAGGGATTTTTCAGTGCTTATTAAAGTGGTGTAAATACATTTTTAGAAAACGCTTATTTTTGTTTTTATTTTTACTTCAACGCGTCGAAGCTTAACCATCAGTCATGAAAATCAGTAATTAAGACTCCATATGAGCTGTCACTTTAAAGACAGTTTTTGTAAAAAAAAACAAGAGTTTTTTAGGTGCTACTAAAGACAAATCTCGGCCGTTCTTTTACGTAGAAATCGTTTTGATTGAGTAAATATTATTATGATTTAATAGGTGTCAACAACGAGTCCTTTCATTAAAAGTAAAAATTTCTGATATTTAAAAAAATATGAATATGCATATAAGATTATTTATTGATTTATACATTGGAAATAGCAGAAGGAAGATAATAATTAAACCCGGGTAAATTTAAGTTCGATTTCCAAAGATTTCAATACGAAATTCATTTAATTGTGCCCAAAATTGCCGTTTTTTCTAAGCAATTCGTAACTCCATACAAAACAGCTTTCAGTTAAAATATATAATAAAAAAACTATTTGAATTAATTTAAAAAAAATTGATGGCCATAAGTAGCATTGAAATATCCCTCACAATAGTATAAATAATTTTTTTATCGCATGAGTAGAGCCGGAGCAACTAACAACTTTTGGATCAGCCCTCGTAAGTATTGCTACCACCTTCAAACATGGAAAAAAATGTTGTTCATAAAGAAGTACTTTAACAAGTGTAAAGTTGTTGAACACTTCATGCATTTTTAGAACATAATTCTAAATCTAACAATCGCGGACAAACATACGTATAGGTAAACAACTTAAGTAAGTCACCTGTTGTATGTAGTTGTGACGTGTTCGAATAGACATTTGTTTTGTTTGTGTGTGTCTTTTAAACATGTATTGTCTATTCGAACACGCCACAACTACATACAACAGGTGACTTACTTAAGTTTTTTACCTATACCTACATGCGTTCATAAAAACATACGGGTCAAACTGAGAACCTTTTTTTTTGCTTAGTACGCGGGCGAAGCCGCGGGCAAAAGCTAGTTATTAATAAAACAGTAGAAATAGTATCGTATAAATACAGAGTTTTAATAAATATTTGTAAGTCGATTAGTTTTTCAGTAAACTGCCTTAAAAGTGATCAAAAATATTAAAACCGGTGCAAGTAAAAAAAAAATACATAGAGAGAAATTAACATTTGGGTAAAATAATAATTTAAATTAGAATTTATTTCTCCGACAGAATATTACAATTCACTTACATAGAGAAATACAAGCAATCATAATATACATTATTTACAAGAAAAAAGTGGGTACGCACTAGGGCTCCTGATATCCGTGATACACGCCGATCCGTAGCTACGGGTTCTTAAGCCCGGCGGTACTAAGATCACGAATTTCACGAACACGGCAAGGTACGTACCTCGTACCTGCGTTCGCGACCGGATTCACGTGACACGCCGTGACACGCCATGATACGTAGTCCGTACCTGCGTTCGTGTGCGGAGCTTCGGGCTCGGTTCCGTTGGATAGGTACTTATCGCACGTCTCGTAGGTTCGACACGCCCGGGAGAAAAATAAATAAGGACTAGGTATTATTGAATTGAGTTACTACTTATTATATTAAATACGGGACGTTCGTCGGACAAACATTTACGTGTGAATTAAACTTAAATTGTATTTTTTGCATCGATTTGAATATAATGGTTATATCTAAATAATGTATGGGGTTATCCTGTTTTTTGTATAACCAGCTATTGATTTTAGGCAAAACTAGCGACCTGCTCGTTGCATTGCACTAATATAAATATAAGGTGTAAAACTCCCTAGTAAGTATCATTATAATTATGAACTTAAGCAACGCTGTGCTACTGGTTGTCATTATTAAATCAAGAGAAGACATTTTTTTCTGTTAAGTATTAATGAAATGAATGAAACATACTTTTAAAGGCTTGCTACTATCAAAGAATATAACGTAGCCTAAATATAAACAAGGCAATCCTAATCCAAAGAAACAAAAGGGTAAATTTCTGCAAATCTTCGGTAGGTATGATAAAAGTAATACAGGTAAACAAATTCAACAAAAACACATTTACGGAGCCACGGAAAAAAGTACGCAGCTGCAGTTTTTATCAGCTTCGGACTTTCGGCACATTAAAGAGTACTGTTTATTTCTAGATTGAAGGTAATAATGACATATTATTGATAGAGTGTTTTATTGTATGACTAACAAGCTAAGCCAACATACCGGGGTTTTTTTTTGTAGATAAGAAGTGCAGTTGCACGTGCAGACAAAGATAATTTAAATGCTGTAAACCTGTCTGTTGTGTTGCACGATGAATCTATTTACCACTAAGTATCAATATCAACTCCTATGTTTCCACAATATAACTTGAAAAATGTTTCGGCACTGTTTGTCTTCTCCGTAGTCCATTTATTGTATCTTTTCATGTAATGACTGTTTGTTGCCATAATAAAATAAAATAAATAAAAATAATAAGATTTGCGAGCGACTTATTAAAATGAAACAAACAATATACATAAGTAGCTGTGGGCTTTACCTTTTGTTCGTGAAGTTGAAAGAAGGGACCGCGATGTTTTGTTTTACAAATTCGTGGTATTTTTATTTAATCTGGAGGGGGCAGTTTAGAATTTTGAACTCACATTCATTGTCATTAGTTACTCCTGATATCACAGTTGGTCTTCTGACACACAGTGTTGTTGTATTATTTTAGCAACTCGTTTATTAAAGTAGCTATTCATTGTAATTAATGTTTGGTTCTTTTCATTTATTACTCAATATTTAAAAGGCCTTACTATTGGAAATAAATTTTAATTCAAAAGTAATGAAACGGAATTAGAGCTATGAATAAAAAACTCATGATAAATTTTTATTCGTAGCTCTTAGAGACCGCATCGTATCTTCACTCAACGTCGCGGGCGGACCGAACCAGCGTGTTCTTAAGATACGTGAAGCCGCGATCACGCCTACACGGATCTACACGGATTCACGTACCTTAATTTCATGTAGCCGAATGTCACGTGCGGAACGGACCAGAAAACCGTTGCCGTGAAACACGAAACCGGGCGCACGGCTACGGGTTCACGAATCACGGACACGACCGCGAGCCCTAGTACGCACCTACTCCGTACTGTGTAAATTAGCAACTGGTAAGCCAGTACAGTACAGTGAAATTGTAATCGCGCAAGCGCGGGCGGGCCGGGCTGTCGCGGAGTCCAGCGTAACGTGACCGAGACATTAATAGAGAGAGCGCGTCAGAGGTACGCGTTTATACTGGTTGGTCTGAGCGGTCAACACGTCCGCCGAACTCGCCTAGCAGTTGGCGATAACAGTCGTACGACAGGCATGGTAACATTGGTAACCCCACATATTACTTGTCATTTAGTTAGTGGTAAGTATAGAACAACCAGTTTAGATTAGACCCTAAAGATTACTCGGTTTTTAACTGATTTTCGGTTTCGAGTTCGAGTTTAACCGACAGCAAAACCGATACTCGGGTATCAGTTATTTTGCATTCCCTAATAAGTATATGTGTGTTTGTGTTTAATAGTCTCCATAATATATTTAGCTCCTTGGACTACCTGTTGACTTTTGTAGGAGTTCTACATTTCCTGCTACCTAAAGGTTGTATGGAACAGCTTTTAGCGATAAGACTACCTGTTGTTACCTGGTTCTATTTTCCTTCAAAATTTATTTATAGTTTAACATGTATGTAAAATGTATAATTGTTAGTGCAATAAAGAATATTTACTTACTTACAGCAGCCTTGAGAGGACGCCAAATAATTAATCATATTCATTCTTCTAGTGCCTAAACTATTAACCGAATTTAAACGCTGAAAAAAGGCTTTTGTTTAACAAGTTAGGGCCCTAGCCCAAAATCCATAAAATTCTTACTATACGTACCTCTTGACTTGCCTCTTGAATAGACTAACCTATATTTAATTTTACTTGCAGGTCGGGATAGCTGAAGAAAAGAAACGAAAAGAACAATCCAAGAAAAGGATGGAACAAAAAGTGACTGTTGCTCCAGCAGTCAACACCGCCAGCGGAACCGCTTCGGCTTTGCAAATGTTGCAGTCGGCCTATGATGAAAACGACAAGAAGTAAGACCAGATCATCTCTCTGAACTTATGCATTATGATACACATACGAGGGGTGGCTGAAAAGTAATCTACCTGACTATGAAAGAAAATACGTAGCTGGGTAGTTTATTTTTATTTTTCTATATAATGTCCTTCAACCGAAATGCATTTATTACATTTGTCAAAAAGCGACATTAAATCTTTTTTTTTAATCTTTCTGTTTGTAGTCAAAATATTCGTTCACCGCGGCTATCATCTCATTATCAGTAGAAAATCTTCGCCCCCTAAGATCTGTCTTTAAAAGTCTGAACAGGAAATAGTCACAGGGTGCTAAATCTGGGCTGTAAGGGGGGTGGTAGATGGCGTCGAAGCCATTTCTGGACATGGCTAACCGTGTAGTGCGAGATGTATGCACAGGTGCGTTGTCGTGTAAAATCAGAACACCTCTGCTAAGTTTGCCCCTCCTTTTTTCTTTTATGGCGTCACTCAGCTGGCAAAGTAAATTTGCGTAATAATCAGCATTCATTGTCGTTTTCTTAGGCTAATAATGTATTAGTAAAACCCCTTCAGCATTCCAAAATATTGTCGCCATAACCAAAAGCTTACTAGCCGATGGACGAACCTTGAACTTCCGAGGAGGCTTTTCGTCTTTGAATTTCCATTGTACTGATTCCTGTTTACTTTCTAGGTTGGAAATAATTTCTTCCTCTTTGCTGCGACTCATGTCTATAGGTTATAGGTATTCGCGGGCTTGCAACTCGACGTCATATTTCGCGCCTATTTTGCGTGATGGGTTGTCGGCACTACTCTTGCCAACCCAACTCTTCCAAGAAGCCTACAAGACCCTTGATGTTGCCGACGACTTCTGGGAGAGACCCCGGCGAACCGAGGTATTGTGCCCGGTACTATGAGTCGCAGCAAAGAGGAAGAAATTATTTCCAGGATTGTGACATGTGATGAAACTTGGATTAGACAATGGGACCCTGAAAGTAAACAGGAATCATTACAATGGAAATTCAAAGACGAAAAGCCTCCTCGGAAGTTCAAGGTTCGTCCATCAGCTAGTAAACTTAAGGCGACAATTTTTCGGGATGCTGAAGGGATTGTACTAATACATTATTAGCCTAAGAAAACGACAATGAATGCTGATTATTACGCAAATTTACTTTGCCAGCTGAGAGACGCCATAAAAGAAAAAAAACCGGCCAAGTGCGAGTCTGACTCGCACAGGAAGGGTTCCGTACCATTATCTATAAAAACGGTCACCCATCCAAGTACTGACCCCGCCCGACGTTGCTTAACTTCGGTGATTGGATGAGAACCTCGAGATTGGATAAAAATATTTATTTTATTCTGTTTTTAGTATTTGTTGTTATAGCGGCAACAGAAATACATAATCTGTAGAAATTTCAACTGGCTAACTATCACGGTTCTTGAGGTACAGCCTGGTGACAGACGGACGGTCGGACAGCGGAGTCTCAGTAATAGGGTCCCGTTTGACCCTTTGGGTACAGAACCCTAAAAAGGTGGGGCAAACTTAGCAGAGGTGTTCTGATTTTACACGACAATGCACCTGTGCATACGGCTCGCACTACACAGCCATGGCCAGAAATGGCTTTGACGCCATCGACTTAGTCACACCCCCGCCCTTACAGCCCAGATTTAGCACCCTGTGACTATTTCCTGTTCAGACTTTTAAATAAAGATCTCAGGGGGCGAAGATTTTCTACTGATAATGAGATGATAGCCGCGGTGAACGAATATTTTGACGACAAACCGAAAGATTTTTTTAAGGTTTAATGTCGCTATTTGACAAATGTAATACATTTAAATTATTTTTAAATGATTTTTTATTTTTAAATGCATTTTGGTAGAAGGAGATTATATAAAAAAATAAAAATAAACTACCCAGCTACGTCTTTTCTTTCATAGTCAAGTAGATTACTTTTCAGCCACCCCTCGTATCTACTGCAAAGTAGAATTTTCGTAAAAAAAAAAACATTAAAATGTTGATTACTTGCATGTTCTGTGTTTGGTATTAAACTTTTTGACGGTAGTGTAGATAATTACCTACAATATCACACTAAACACAGATCTCTATAAATTGCACACCTTCAATTGGTTTTACAACCCATTTGTTGCCCAACCACTGTCACACCTACCGCTGAACAGCTGCCAGGCGCCCGGATTAATTAATAATGATAGTATGGCTCACTAACTAGAGGGATTTTAGTTGCTCTATTAATTGCAAACCTATTTCCGTAGCTAGCTCTTAACCTATAACATGACAATACGAGTCGGGGCACGCGTCTTCATGAATGACACGATATATAATAAGCAACAACTTAGTTTGTTAGTCGTATACCTCGAAATCAAAAAATCCTTCTAGCTTGCTTTTCACCTAATCGCGTTTCGCCGCGATCTCAATATTTCTGAACAGATTTTTTTTCTTGTAGTATGTTTTCTGGTCGCCAATTACAATGGTGTCTAAAATTTATAGTATATTTACTTTCCTGCCTTTCTTCACTGTAGTCGCTTTTCACCTCGATAGATATTTGTTTCTAATGCGTTATTACATATCGCGATATTTCCTTTAAGCACTATACCTCTATAGATTTGTTATGTAAATGATTTTCGCACTTGTAGTTTATCTCTTGGTTATAAGTGTGATACATGTAACCTCGTTGTGCATATCACTGATGTGACTAATAATATCAATTGATTACCTAATTGTTTAAATTTCGACAACTACTTTCCCAAATCATCGTGTTCGAATTAGAGGTAGATTTCCTAAACAACAAATTCTCCAAAGCTAGTTAATATATGGCTGTAACAATGAGGTCAAAAAGCGACCGTATTTTTATTATATCCCAGTGATATAGCCAATTTTTTTTTACGCATAATACAATGCACTAAAACAATATGCGACCCAGGTAAAATGCGACTAAAATTATTTGCGGCTAACTAATTAGGCTATTGATAATACATACATGCTACATCAAAATGTGCTACTGTTGTAAACATATATTAAAAATATATGCGGCTAACTAAATAGGCTATTGATAATACATGCTACATCAAAATTTGCTATTGTTGTAAAAATCTATTAAAAATATATGCGAGTAACAAAATATACCACCGATATTACACGCTACAACAAAATACGCTATCACGGCGAACGCGTATAGGTGAAAAGCTACAAGGATTTTTTGATTTCGAGGTATACGACTAACAAACGCTTCAATTTTAGCGAACGTTGTCTTTTGTAGACGAGCAGTTTTTATAATAAATGTGACTGGTATGTTTTAATGATAAAATAGTACACATGTTTTACCGAATATTCGACGCTTCGGCCAAGAGTATGACCGAATATTCGGTATTCGGCCAAAACCATTACGTCCACCACCATCCTTTATTTGCTTGCCATCTTTATTATATTATTGCAAGTAAATTACTTATAAATGCTTTGTTCAATCTGATGCAGAACGGAAAAGGCGGACGCACCAGACGCTATGGACGGTTTATCAGACTCTGATCTGGAGACATTGTTAAAAAATTTCAACGAGCTTTCGGCGGAGGAACAGCATAGCCTCATAGCATACCTGAAGAAATTAGAAGCGCGTGAGCCTCAGCGGGTGGAGCGACTTAGGCAGTACGTGAGCGCAGCCGCATCACCCGGCGCGCCCGCCGCCCCCGCGCCCGCGGACGATGCCTCCGCGCCCACCGAGACGCCACGCCCCGCGCCCGCGCCTGGCGCCGCCGTTAAACCCATCGCTGTTGACAGCGATGACGACGACTACACCGTTGAGGAGGTAAGTTTTGAATTCACAGTACGTAGTATTCACTGAGACCCTCTTGGGAGGAGGCTGATAAAACCTAATAACACTATGATAAACGGCGTTATTGTTATTTTATAAACAGTAGCGTTACCGTACCGTTTATACCTTAACGAAATCAGTCCCTGATATGCACAGGAAAAAAATACGTATATTTGTAAAAACAATGCGTATAAACTGGTTTTGTGTTATACGTTTTATCACTCTCACCTCTCATTTCTAACCTTTTTAGGGTTCCGTAGCCAAATGGCAAAAAACGGAACCCTTATAGATTCGTCATGTCCGTCTGTCTGTCCGTTTATGTCACAGCCACTTTTTTCCGAAACTACAAGAGCTATACTGATCAAACTTGGTAAGTAGATTTATTTTATGAACCGTATTAAGATTTTTACACAAAAATAGAAAAAATAACAATACATTTTGGGGGTTCCCCATACTTAGAACTGAAACTCAAAAAATCTTTTTTCATCAAACCCATACGTGTGGGGTATCTATGGATAGGTCTTCAAAAATGATATTGAGGTTTCTAATAAAAAAAAAATCTAAACTGAATAGTTTGCGCGAGAGAGACTTCCAAAGTGGAAAATCTAAAAAATATATATGACATTACCATGCAAACTTCCACCGAAAATTGGTTTGAACGAGATCTAGTAAGTAGTTTTTTTTTAATACGTCATAAAATAAAATAAAATAATTTTTTTTTCATCAAACCCATACGTGTGGGGTATCTATGGATAGGTCTTCCAAAAAAGATTTTCGGACCTGTGCTAGTTAAGCGGACGTTACACAGAGCAAGCATACGCGCTTGGCAACTTCCTCACGCACGTGTGTGGACCCGGCTATTCTTAACCTTTTGAACGCCACGCCTATCGCACGCGGCGCGTAATCGTGAACCTTGTCGGTACGCATGAAGGTTGATATTGGGTTGTAGCGGCGCGCGTCATATGACGTCTTTGGCGGTCAAAAGGTTAAATACGGTGACATATCAGCCATCCGTCCGTCATATTATCTTTTTTGACAAGTTTTCCACACGCACCCATCCGTCATTCAGCCACGATTGAAAGTTGTGTAATAGTAGATTGTTAACCAAGGGAGGACATTTTACATTTCACCCGAGTTAAACACACTACTTTAAAATACGAGGAAAGTAAAATACATATGCATTTAAAAAAAACACGGCTAAGTATAAACTTCAGAAGTATTTCGTGAGGGGTACTTTTAATTAACAATTTAGGTAAAACGATCATTATTTGTGGAATGGGGAGTTAATTATCAGAATGGAAATTGTACATCAAATCTATTTAAAACCAAAATTTGAAATGCTTATCCTAAAAAAGGAACAAACGTACTAAGAAAGTACAGTGCTCTCTAGAGCAGAAGCGTATCCATTTTCTGCACAATTTTTAAAACAACGATTTTAAATGGCTATTACAGTAATAATCAAATTGAATAGGTACCTATTTTTAAACGTAAACATATAATAAAATTATTCCGCTTGTTTAATTTATAGGAATAATTATTCTGCAACACCTTCAATTTTAACACATACAGGACAGTGGCGTGCCTAGAGTTTTGGAGTAGGGCAAGCCGAAAGATATGTTTTCGTAACAACCTGTCCAATCTTCACTTATGGCACTCAAATGTATTTGTTAGCCAGTCGAGGCGAACTAATCATAGCGCACTGAGGTATCTACTATACCACTAAATAGAATTTTACAAACATATCAGCAATTATAAACTTATCTTTATCGCGCCTGATAAATTATATAAGTCATCATAGCCGGAAGCATTCCAAACGTTAATGTCGTTCGTAAAAATGGGCAACAACAGCAAAAGATACATCTTATTTGTATGATCAACTAACAATCCAATGTGTTTTGTTTTGTAACCGGCCGTTGCCCTACATAATTTTCTCCTATGCGACTGACTTGTCTGAAAAATACACAAGTCAGGTGTTGGTTTGGGCGCGGAAATGATATCCCGTTTTTCTACGAAGTTTAACAACTTTACCTTGCCTTCGTTGAGTAACGCTTCGTGGACGCATCTCATCACACAAGGCACAACTTCATATATTGTTAACGAATTACACACTTAACAACAAAAAAACAAGTCCACACTCACTGATTCGCTTAAAACAAATTAAATTAAACTTTCGACACAGAATAATAGTATTTCGACTAGTCAAATAATAATACACTTGAAGTTGTTTAGTAAACGCTCACTCGTGCACAATAATTATGCAGCTAACTTCACACTAAAAGCTCGGCTTAATTCGCCGTATAAGATTGCTATACATACCAACAAATAGTTATATTCGTTATATGGCAGTTTGTAGGCTAGAGCGCCTAGAGCGGGATGAAAAAGCAAACCCGGTTGCAAGCCGACGAGTGCGAGCAGGATAGATCAGGATAGATCCTACGACTGATTTCTTTCGCGCGGACGAGACGCCACGGCAAAAATTTGCAACACGCTCGCGCCGCGGTGGCTTGAATTCAATTGAATACGAATTCTTTTGGCGCGTGGTTTAAAAATATTCTATATTGATCTTATCACTACGTAATTTCGGTAAGGCAAGCCCGGCTTTTGGGCTTGTATGGAAGTACCGCCACTGATACCTACAGGATGCAGGAGATATAGTGCAAAATATGTATCGATGGTGATCAGCGCGGATTTAGAGAATATTACTAATTCAACTGGATAGATAGATTTTGCCACACCTAACTAATCAAACCCAGCAATAGTGTAAATTTTCCATTTTCCTTATTAAAAATGACTAGCACCACAATAGTACAATTTGATGTGCGGAAAGTATGTCATTACAGCTATACATTTAGACTAAGGTGTAAAGTTTGTTAAGTTAGAGCTTGTCGAGTTAGAAGCTTAGCTCTACAAGAGATCTGATAACTTTTTGGCAGTGCGAGCCTTATGGTCACGTCTTGGCAACATTTTACATGAAAATGTTTTTGATGGGATTATATTTACAAAATAACCTCTTTAAGAGCCCGGTAACGATTTTAGAGCAAAAATGTAAAATTGATAGATTTAGTCGTTGAAATTGAACGAGAGAGATAAAAGCGGCCAAGTGCGAGTTGGACTCGCGCATGAAGGGTTCCGTACCATTTGAGACGTATTAAAAAAAATCTACTTGCTAGATCTTGTTCAACATTTTACCACTTTGGACACACATTTCACCACTATGGAAGTGTCTCTCGCGCAAACTATTCAGTTTAGAAAAAAATGATATTAGGAACCTAAATATCATTTTTGAAGACCTATCCATAGATACCCCACACGTATGGGTTTGATGAAAAAATTTTTTTTTTAAATTTTATGACGTATTAAAAAAAACTACTCACTAGATCTCGTTCAAACCAATTTTCGGTGGAAGTTTGCATGGTAATGTATATCATATATTTTTTTTAGATTTTTCATTCTGTTATTTTAGAAGTTACAGGGGGGGGGGGGACACACATTATTTCACTTTGGAAGTCTCTCTCGCGTAAACTATTCAGTTTAGAAAAAAATGATATTAGCAACCTAAATATCATTTTTGAAGACCTATCCATAGATACCCCACACGTAAGGGTTTGATGAAAAAAATTTTTTTTTTTTTAATTTTATGACGTATTAAAAAAAAACTACCTACTAGATCTCGTTCAAACCAATTTTCGGTGGAAGTCTGCATGGTAATGTATATCATATATTTTTTTTAGATTTTTCATTCTGTTATTTTAGAAGTTACGGGGGGGGGGGGGACACATTTTACCACTTTGGAAGTGTCTCTCGCGCAAACTATTCATTTTAGAAAAAAATGATATTAGAAACCTCAATATCATTTTTGAAGACCTATCCATAGATACCCCACACGTATGGGTTTGATGAAAAAAGATTTTTTGAGTTTCAGTTCTAAGTATGGGGAACCCCCAAAATTTATTGTTTTTTTTTCTATTTTTGTCTGAACATCTTAATGCGGTTCATAGAATACATCCACTTACTAAGTTTGAACAGTATAGCTCTTATAGTTTCGGAAAAAAGTGGCTGTGACAGAATCGGACAGACAGACGAACATGACAAATCTATAAGGGTTCCGTTTTTTGCCATTTGGCTACGGAACCCTAAAAAGTGAGAATGAATATGTTATATACAACTTATATTAAATGTTATTTTAATTTTCGACATAGTCACCTTTTAGCATAATACACTAAGTATATTTTTTTTCTAAACTTAAAATTCCATTTCTAAAAAAGTTTTCATCTTGAGTACTTAAAAAATCTTGTACTGCAGCGACTACCGCGTCGTCGTTTTCAAATTTCTTGCCTCTTAGGTATTCCTTCAATCTCGGAAAGAGGTAGAAATCACTAGGGGCGAGGTCTGGTGAATGCAGAGGATGTTTAAGGATATCGAACCCTGATGTATTGTCCTGATGGAACAACACAATTTTCGAGAGTTTACGTCGCCATTTTTCGCGGATCTCATTGCGCAATGTTGCTATTTGTTTAACATATAAAGTGCCCGTAATAGTGGCTCCATGGTCGAGATACTCAATCATTACGACCCCTTTATCATTCCAAAAAACAGAGCCCATTGGAGCTTACAGGCAGATGGGCGCACCTTGAATTTCTTCGGAGTTAGAGATGATGGCCTTTTCCATGTCATGGACTGCAGTTTCGTTTCAGGGTCGTAATGATGGAGCCATGTTTCGTCCATTGTTATAAGCCGCGCCAAAAAAAGTCCCCGGTCTTGCCGTATCAGGTCCAAAGCTTGTTGTTAAATCTCGACTCTAGTTTGTTTTTGCGTATCAGTAAGCATTCTGGCTACCCAACGCGCAGTTACCTTTTTCATACCCAAGCGTCCATGTAAAATATTATGCACACTCCCCGTTGAAATCTTTACATTTTCAGCAATAAAACGAACCGTGACACGACGATCCGCCAAAACTAAGCTTTCGACTTCTTTCACAATTTCTTCAGTTAGGTACTGCTGTAGTAGGGCGTCCGGAGCGGGCGTCATCCATGGTCAATGTTCTTCCACGTCTAAATTCGGCGCACCAACGTGCGACTGTCGAATACGGAGGAGCATTAGACCTTAAAGTGTCCCGTAAATCTAAATTGACTTGGTCCGTATAAAAAATTTTCAACCACAAGTATTTGATAACGGCGCGCAGTTCAATTTTCTCAATTTTCGCTAACGTACTCAATAGCATCGCAAACAAATCGCCGTATTTTTTTTAACAAAAAACAGTTCGTTTTTTTTATGGCAATCAGCTAGGTAGATTAGCTTTACCGGCCAGTATTTACTTTCCTAATATTTCAAGAGTTTGCATCTCATTCTCATTATATATTGAACACCCCTCGTACACCTTTTGTTGCGTATTATCTAAATAATAGGGGAAGGTGAGCTATAATGATCCCCTTAAGGGAAAAAACTTAACTGTGGCTAAAGTTGAAAGCAAAATCGCAAGATTTCTATTGTTAGAGGTAGTGAATTTAATTAACTTTGTAGCTTCATACTTATTTTTTATTATATGTATGTAGCTTTTTGTACAAGAGGTTTTTGTTAAAGTTTAGTAAAGGATCATTTTATACACACCTATGTAAAAAATGATCCCTGGGGTAGGGGTAAAATAATCCCAGGGATCATTTTATACCATAAGTTAATAAATATCAGTTAAATAAAATACTCAGCTGTTAATTTTAATCATATGTATTGTTCATAACAATTTAAGTATATAAGCAAGTTACACAAAACTCTTCCAGTCTTCTAGTTTCATTAGATATCTTTTTTTTATAATTATCTACTACTCAACCAACAAAACTAAACATTAAACATTGCAACAAACTTTTAAAAGGTTTGCAAAATTAACAACATACCTAATCAAGGTACCTACCTTGATTAGGTATGTTGTTAATTTTGTAAACAAATAAACTCTTCTAAATAAAATAAAAAAACACAAATTATACTCATAAAAGTCATAAAATATGATAATAATGTCTTCATTGATAACTTTTTTTTAGGAAGCTTCTCTTCACAGACATCTGTATTGCCAACAACTTTTGCTTCCGGACGGGGTTTCTTGCAATTCTCTCCTTCACTGCCTTTATTAGAGCTGGGGTCCGAACGGTGCGTGGTCTTCCAGACCTCTTGCGGTCATCGAAGCTCCGAGTACTATTGTATATATTAATTGTGCGATAAACAAATTATTTGTTGATTTTCAAAATCATGTTTGGCGGGTGCCCACATTTGTGCAACGCAATTACTGCGATACGATTCTCTTTTAGGCCCCAATTCATTATAGATACGACGAGATAAGCGTTATGTGTGGTATATAATTATAGCTTACAAATCCACCACATTATATCACATTATATTTTTTCGGTAGCATTTGTTTTAACGGAAATTAAGAGGTTGCAAATCGAGTAACAGAACTTAGTAACCAACTAGGTAAAATATAGTTAATTAATTAAAGCTGAAGTACAGGATATGTGTAATACACAATTACCATTTTTAGCAGTCCAAACTTTACGAAATTTACAAATAAGAGCTTTAAAATCAGTGCTTTACGCGCTTTTACCTAAACGTCCATCAGAAAAAAAACATTACTAATTAAGTGAGTCTGTTTTAAAAAAAAAACATTAAAATGAAAGATAACATAACGTGCTTATAGAAACCAGCGGTGGCATCATGGTTCCATTTTTATCACTTGTCACTATGTCCGTCACTTTCGCGCTTACATACTTGTTAGAACGTGACAGGCATGGTGAAAAATGATAAAGAGCCGACCATCTTAGCCCTGCAGTACTTATATATTTCTAATAGTTAACAAAAGGTGTACAATTTCATCGACTAAATCTATCAATTTGACATTTTTACGACTAAAATCGATAACGGCCTATTAAAAATCAAGACCGAACTCGGTCTAGTTTGTATAACAAATTTTATAATGAGCGTTATTGTTTTTCTTGCTGTATGTTATCCTTGTTAAGGCCCTGCATCGAAAAATAACGGGATCTTTGAAGCGTGGCAGTGGCTAGCCCCGGAAACAAACAGACGTGATTTTCGGATATATGTATCTTGACTATATGATAAGAGGTATGATACTAGTCGAAACAAAAAGGCTTAAAATTTTCTCGATAGAATATAAATCCAAAGTTACATCTACATTTTTAGTGTTTACCTCAGTGCAACTAGAAAACACATCTTCATCCAGCATAATCCACTTTAAAGTAAAGGTTTTCATCTCGTCTTAAACATCATTCAACTAAATATTAACTTATTATCTTATACAAACGGATTTATTCTCGTTTTTGATTTTATGAATTCAACAAAAAACGCCCATTTTACGCAGTTCGGCTTCTCTTTCTGTCATGCGTCAAAGTCATAAATGCGTCCTTTATGCCAGTAATGTTAGATGGCCGTGGTGCCTCAAAGAGGTAAGACCTATGTCAAATCGCGCAGCGCTCCAAATTACGTAAAATCGACATATCCAATAAACGTTGAGTCGTAGCTCTATTAACTAGTAACGGAATCCGAGGTCTACTACGAATGGAGCTATCTTTACAGGCCTATACGTTACGCATGTGTGCGTGTTTGCTTAGCTACGTCAAAGTCTAATACTCTTTGAACAATTACAACGGGTAAGGAAATTTCGACAGCTTCTGTAATGTATCGGTAGCTGTGTGGTCGTGTAGACACCAAAGAAAAAATGCGAGTCATCTATAGACCCATCGAATCTAATCGTAACTTTTTGTTTTCCTTTTTTGTTCCTATATAATATCTATATTGCTTATTTTCTATTTTATTGTAAAAGTAAATCTTGTCTGTCTTATACAGAAATAAAGTTATTCTTTTAAATATGTGTATTAAAAGCATATTTTAATGACACGAATAATTTTATTTTATTCATACCAATTTTTGTATAGCCTAGGTAATCTTTATGTAAAACAAATATACTTATTATATAAAAAAAAACTAAAAAATTCAACACGTTTATTAGAAAAAAAACTCGTTTGCACGGGCCGGGGTTTGAACCAGCGACCTCTGATTTGTAATCCGCATGCCTTAAGAACAATTCACATAATTTATTTAACAGGATACTGTCAAAACGTCAATGACTAATATGACTTTTCAGCAAAGAGTAAAGTAAGTATGCTTTTCAGTTTGATTTTACTTGACAAGGAGCAATAAGAAAAACGTACCGAATCGTCCCTTTCTTAAAATTGCCATTCAAAGAGAGAGATGGGCATTGTGATAAGAGAGGTATGGGTATTGTGAATTTCATCTCGCTTTGTGTGGTAGGGCACAGTTAGTAGATGTCATTCCAGATGAGCAGAGCCCAACTGGGGAAGTACCTCCACCTTACAGAAAACCGCAGCCAAATAACACTAGACCCTACTCATAGTATTGTGTTCCTGCCGGTGAGTAAGGTTGCCAGAGCTCAACGAGGGGGGTGGGGGGGGGGGGGGGAGTTTAGGGTCGGCAACGCGCATGTAACTCTTCAGCTCGTGTGTGGTGCTATCTATAGTTTTTTTTATATGGGTACGCTGACAGCTGTCGTTTCAATACGATTTTGCGAGATTTGGCCTTTTTCAGGTTAAAAATTATATAGAGATAACACCTGTCACCCTACCCATCGAGTTTGAAAAATACTATAATGTTAACATATACAGGATGGTTTTTGATAATGTACATCTTAGAACTTAAACTGTTTTTAATTTCTTTTTTTTTCAGATTTTAAAATTATACCGCTCTACTTTTATACCTTAATAATATATCTTAGTCTTGACAAAGACGATTAAAGTTTTATACTTAGCAAAATCGCTTACTAACAATGTCTTTAAAAAATCTCTTTCCTGTAAGTTTAGGCAACTGCTATAGCCATTTAACAGCAGTATCAGTTCATTACACTTGGTTCGGTGCTTCAACCGCTTGTCTAACTGTCTGATAATTAAAGTAGTTCCTAATAGACGGCGTTGTGCAATTATGGATATCCCGATCAAACTTTTCATTTCAGAGGAACGCGATTCTGTGTTGATAATGTTAGTCTATACTTTATTTGTCCATGCTCTTGAAACCATTAGCCAACCAATTAGCTTATGGCGGGCATTGAAGGGTCGTTCTTTGAAATCAGATTATTAAATATAATTTCAATATAAGCCCATCAATCGAATAGGCATACATTTTGGTCAATTTATTACCTATCAGGGGAATAATAAAATCGATAAAAATAATGTAAAAGCGACGAGGGAATGAAAAAAACCGATAAGGGAATGACAAGGTATGACATAATGACAATGAATTTCGGAACAGTTCGTTCCAAAATAATACACTGAATCATAGAACACCCTTAGCAACTTAATGTTATTTTTAAGATCTATAGAACGAAGTACCACACGTTGATTTTAGTTGAAAGCCCAGTCCAAAGGCATGGAATGAGAACCAGGGGAAAAGAAATAAGTATGTCTTTGATCAACTGTTATGATTACGATAATTTTTACTTAATCCATGAAAGTAAATAATCATTTACTTGACATATGATTTAACATTGTACATGCCCATGAAGAATACATTTTATATCAAAACACACGGGAATGAAAATCACAGTGAACCAAAGCCAGGGGAACGATATTATGAAATCGTTTATTTCAGGTGAAAGACCCATAATTACATCACAAACAATCGAAAATACAATACAAATTAACTTAAATTAAAAACAGTCAAAATAACAATTGTGTTACCTGTAAGAATAGCATATATTTTTAAGAAAATAAGTAAACTAAATGTCAATATACTTAGTAATTTACCTCTAGTTTTATGTCAACCTAATATCCTAAGAGCATTTATTAGAAACATATTAAGAAGTTCTAAATGTCACGGAACGTGTAGTGTGACTTCCTCGGATTTTATGATATTTTATTTTTCTTTGAAAGTGTTTTTGGAAGAATTTTATATCAAATGTTAACACTTACACCTGTTCCACAATACGGTTTAAAAATTGTATGGATATATAACGACTTTATAACAATTTTAATAACATACATCTTGTGATCAGTTTTCGTGTCACCGACGCGCGTGGTAATATAAACATGCAGTACTCGGTAGAAAGTTACCTTTACGTCTGGCAGCCTTTTTAACGCTTTTTTTTTAGAACAGCAATACTGTGTTGTTGTCAGATTTGCAAATGGCTGAAGGGAGAAGTGTTACCGAAAATTATTTATTTGTGTTAATTAAAAAAAAGGTCAACCTTAACGCGTCACCGCCGTGTTTGAGTTTTAAAAGTCAGTACTCATTTCACGTTATTGTTTGTAACATAAGATATACCTAATACATTCGAGATTGAGCTAATTATTTAATATTTGCAAAGTCAAAGGTAATTTTTAGGTAATACCGAACATGTTTCAAATTGTCACGACAGTGGCCTCAAAATTCTGTCCTCGCCACGGACTATTGAATCCACGTTAGTGTCATATAGACACGTGGTCGTGACATTCTCAATTAGTTTGATTAATTTAGAGGCATATTCACTCTTTAGAAATGGATTTTATTAGCTACGTTCATTTGTTATTATTGCCCAACTGCCCAAAGCAGAAAAATGGTTTCCGCGTGTATGTGGATGTATGATGTGTATCCGATTCTTTGTCACGCTCTACAGCGCTAGTATGGCGAATTTCAACGTATGAGCTGTCATTCGATGTGTCGTAGTCATGGGAGTAACTTAGGCTATATTAAAAATATTGTATAATTCAAAATAGTGGAGTTGGCCGCCAAAATGCCGAAACGTCACGACTGAGGGACACTTTGTGACAACCGTGATTATGTACTAATTTTATTTACCTTTCCTGAGGGTATTAAGCTTGACCATATGCATCAAAATGCTTTTTATACGTAACAATATGTGAAAAATAAAAATCTTTTATGAAAAAATATTTTTCTGGAGACAATTTAAGAATCACCCTGATTGTTTGAGTAATTGTTTAAAAGTTATTAGTTGAATATTACATATTTCAGCGTAATAAAAATACTTACTTCACTTTTTTTGGTAGTTTTCGTTGTTACCATATTACTTACTTTTTTCTTTTTTATATGTAGGTAGTTACCACTGACAACTGTGATTCAATAGCATCCGAAAAATTGGTCGTCGGAAAACGGCACCCTGTATTTCCTGCCTCAACAATATATTACTAAATAAAATATGATAACTAACAATGTAATAAAAAGATAGGTAGTGTTATACTTACAATTAACTGTACTATTAACATCTTCCAAAAATCAACAATAAAAATTGGCTATATTGTAGTCTCAGATTTATTACAATTTACAACAATATATTTTTTTATTTTCTAGTAGCAAGTAATAACGCCATCTTTTTTATTTTCTAAGAATTAAGTTTCTGGCCGACCGCGTATAATCGTAGTTAACTTTTGTAACGCTAGATGGAGCTTTCACCTTCACGTGCGCCGCGGACTCCGCGGAGCGCTTCCATGTGTGCGTGCTAGCGGGCGTGGCTTACGAACCGGTATTCACGGCTTTAGTAGGCCCTTAACTTGCTAGCTACTTTCGAGCGCTACAAGAGCGTAAATATACTTTAAAGCGTTAAATTTTGCCACTAAATATGGCAACACCTCACTAACCACTCTCTGGTGGCCGACAGTTTATTGGTTTTCGCATCGACTCGTGAGTGGTGGGCCGACACTTGAAGGGAAAAATAACAGTTATAGATAAAATAATTTTGTTGTTCAGAAAGTTTTGTATCTTAATGTGTTCTTGTAAAAAAAACTTTACAGGTCTTAATTGAATTATTTATATTCTAAAGAACATAAGTGTACAAGAATACCAGTCAAATTATACTTTCTTAATATCATTCTCCGGCCTCAAGATTTAGTAGTTAGGGTACTATTTCACAACATGTCTTAAAAGTATCAAAAATTATACTTACATAATAATTTTATTCATTCTCAGATGACTGGTCTGGCCTAGTGGGTATTGACCCTGCCTAAGAAGCCGATGGTCCTGGATTCGAATCCCGGTAAGGGCATTTATTTGTGTGATAAGCACAGATATTTGTTCCTGAGTCATGGATGTTTTCTATGTATTTAAGTATTTGTATATTACATATATCGTTGTCTGAGTACCCATAACCCAAGCTTTCTTGAGCTTACTGTGGGACTTAGTCAATCTGTGTACGAATGTCCTATAATATTTATTTATTTATTCATCAACCTGTAGGTACTTGATTTAAATGGTGAGATTTCCCGAGAAACTTCATTTATTTTATTCTCTTTTGCCAAAAACAATTATGTATTAAGTTATTTCAGCTGATTGGTGAGTCTCTTCATCTGATAAATCTCTCAAAGAAGAAAACGGATACTTACCGTTTTGATGCCTACACAAAACGCGCAGCAGCACAAATGCTAGGGTTGCCTAGGCTTTGCTTATAAATGAATTTAAATAAGTGTTTTGGCAAAAAAAATAACATAACTAACAATAACATTTTGGTACAAGGTTTTATCACCGACTGTACTTTTCTTTCCACATGCAAATAATACTCATCGAGACAATTCTAATAACCTCAAACGCAATTAGGTTGAGTTGCTTTATCATAGAGTTCCTATGGCCACCTCCTGTTTCCATCATCAGATCAGCTCGATGGTACTATAATAATTGTTCCATTGTTAGTAAATCAGTAACACCGAAGTTAGTAAATTATACACATCAATATATAACTTCGAAGTAGAAGTGTTTTTAGCCAACTTAACTTTGCATGCAAGTAAAATTAAAAACGCAATTTTTTGACTTTTGCATTTGAGGAATGTCTTTTCAAAAGGGCTTATTTCCACTTTCAACTTTTTTTTAACTATGAATGTAGTTTTGCTAAAAGTAGAGAAATACATAATATATACTTTGAGTTTCAAGTTCTAATAAGTCTTATTGTCCTCAAAAAAAACTAATTCAAAAATCAAAGTCCGGATCAAAAGGCCTTATTTCTCTCTTATAATATGAGAAACAAATAAAAAAATAAGATCTACAAGAATATTTCAAAAATTTAGACGGCCTGCAGAAAAAGAAATAGATCACAATAGAAAAAAAACCAAAGGACAGAGGACATTCACTTGTGAAATAAAAGCTAACGAATACTTATAGTATGAACCTCAAGAAAGCAAATTACCTAAAACAATATTAAAACAAAGGAAAAGGATTCCAATGCAAATTGATACAGCAGATAATACAACTCGGCCTCTTTCAGCGAATAAAAAAAAGGATGTAGAAAATTTGCTTAAAAAACAGTTTGGAGACGACTGGATTAGGTTACCGGAGCTGGTTTGGCATAGAACCGTATTAGACTAATGTAATCTATCAGCAGAAGAAAATCGAGACGAAGTCGAATGCGATTGTTGCGAAGATGATGCAGAAGAAGTTCACGTGTAAATTTATTCTGCTTAAACTTAAGTTAGCTATTTGCTGTAGTAGTTGTTAAGTTAATTTTACAATAAAAAGGTATCCGTTTCAAAAGAGTTTATTTCTGTGATGTACAGATCAAAAAGGTTTATTTCTCACAAGGCCGCAACAAAACGGCTTAATTCCAAAAGTTCGCATCAAAAGGACTTAACTCTGAAAAAGATATGTTAATTAACATAATTAAGTAGGTAGATTAAGCAATGTATGTAGTGCCATAACATTTATAGCAACTTAATTTAATATAATATCGAGAAAAAAAGCAATTATTTCGAAATGGAAACCGTGGATTTATGTTTTTCCCAATTTCCCAAAAAAAGTTCAAAGTGGAAATAAGCCCTTTTGAAAAGACACTCCTCATTTATAGTTTATAATCGTCGTCAATTTAAAAAACAAAACTGTAATTTTTTGTGAAGATAGCAAATTTTATCTACTTTTTGGAGCTACATATGCATATCTCAATACCTGCAAAAATAGTACCTTTCCAATTTCACTCCCAAAATTTATCTTAGCTTTGCTAGTATTTTTCCTTTGTTTCACTACTTGCCCGAAATTGACTTCTTACATTTTTATGGTCAACTAAGTTATTAATAGGTACCTATATCTTATACCTTTAAACGAGCAATTCTTGTATATATATTTAAAGCAGACAGTTGTAATTTTTGTCTGAATTAGTAAGTATAATTCAATCGTCACCAAATTATTTGGTATCATTTTACTATGTTCTCAGTTTGCCGCGGGATACTCTAGTATTGTATATAGTTATCTAATTTTTTATTTCATTAAGTATAAATCATAATCAATTTAAATTTCGGAAATAGCTCCCAGAACTAACGAATCAGAATACGGATGGCGCCAGATTAAGGACGGAGGCGTGCTGTGGGCGCGGCACCTGCCTGCCTGCTCTACCACTTCGTCTGCTTCACCCCCTCTAAAACCTATAAACCGTCTATTAGAGCGCCTTAAAACATATAAGATTATATACAGAGATGTGACTTATCTAAGATAAAAGTATCTAAGAAACAGTTACAAGATACAAGATACGTATTTTCATCTTGTATTTGAAATACCCTTTTTGAAAATATTTGTGTCTTGTATTTAGATACTTTCTAGTCGTATCTTAGTATTTTGTGAATACTTTTTCTAATTAATTCCTCCATTTTATTTTCATAGCGCATGCAGTGTGTTCGTGTTACAGCTTTTATATATTTATTTATTTAATCTCTATTGCACAAAAGAAAACCTTATAGTACTAGTACAAAAGGCGGAGTTAATGCCATGAGGCATTCTCTACCAGTCAACCTTTAGGCAAAGCAGAGAGATTGTGGACGGTGCTACTTTAACAATAACAACCAAATATAATACGATAACATACCATACATACATATAATACGGGGTTTTTCCGGACAATTTAAAAATAGCTATAAACAAATTCTTTAGAATTCTAAAGAAAAACAGTGACAAGGAAAACCCTAGCAAATACAGACCAATTGCTTTTCTTTCAGTAATATCTAAAATATTTGAGAAAACGATTATACGAAAACAAATCGTAAATATTATTTCTAAGAAAAATTTCAAAGAAACTATGGAACTCAAAAATATTCGATCCGAAACGCGAATAATAAATTCATCCATACCACAGGGAAGCGTTATAGGCTGTGCATTCTGTTTATAATTTACATAAACGATTTGTCACAAGCCCTAAAACACCATAGCATGCTCTTTGCAGATGATGTGTCCCTACTCTTCAAATGCCCTAAATGAATGAACATGGCCATAAATGAATGAACAATGTCAGTCAAATATGTGTAGGCAAATAGGAGGGCATAAATATCTATACACGTAACCATCACATACATGAGAGCAAAACGCGTGCCAAAAATATCTATACTCGCAACTATCATATACATCAGAACAAAGAGTGTCAAAAATTTCTATACACGCAATAATCATATATATGAGAACAAAATGAGACCCAAAAATATAGATACATATTTACGCAACTAATCGTTTATAAATATCTGTACAAACAAACAAGTTTTCTTATTTTGAATTATGACAATCATCGAAAAGAGTACCGTTCTGTCATATGATCGGTTTGTCCTTTTCATTTTGATCGTGGCGTGTCATTGACGTGCCATTTGTTTCACCTATCATCTTATTCTCCTTCACAGCTATCGTATACGATTTTCATGTGGCTTTTCTCGTGAATATTATATTAGCGTTTTTTCAATGCTAAATTTATGTCAATCACTCATTCGATTACGCTAATGTATGTGATTTTACGAATGTGGCTTTGCCGTTAAAAAAACACTTCGGTTTTTATTCTATTTTCGATTCTATTTTTTATTCCTCTTTGTGGTGTGTGTCTAAGGAGTGTGAATTCGTCATGCAAAGTTAAAGTTGTGAGTTTTCGGAACTTATGTACAGTCGCCATCAGATATATCTTAGCGGCCAGGGCGGTCAAATATTTCTAAGCCAATTATTATATATCATAACTGCTGTAATGTCATAAATATCTTAGCACGATGTTATTGAATCATCTTGACTTTGACAGATATTTTAACTATGACTAAAGACTATAACCAAACCCAACTACAGATGTAGTGCATAATTATTCGTAATTTCATGGAAATATGATCTTGACGGTGCACGGGGATCTGCCTGCGAATAATTGTAGATTGTTCAGAGTAGTTTAATAATAATAATTCATATCCCACTGCTGGCCACAGCAGAGATGTGAAAAATAGTTTATAAAAAGTATTTAAATACAAAATACAAATACTTCCTTGATATACTATTTCAAATGCAAAATACAAAATAGTTTTCAAATTTGTATTTAAAATACTAAATACAAAATAGGTATTTTCAAAATGCTTTTTTAAAATACAAAATACTTTGCGATAAAAGGTACTCTTAAATAGTGAATACCTAGTCTGAATTAAAAAGTTAGTACAGCTCGGAATTTACAAGTTGGAAAGGCTGTCTTTATTCTTTAAAAATAGTGTGTATATCAGTCCTGTAGAGTGCAAATTTTGTGTCTCCTCATGTTTACCGGTTGAATGGATTTTTAAGTGACGGTTTTTAATACTCAATTATTAAAAGCATTAATTTAGATTTGTAATGTTTTACAGCTTGTATATACCTCTCGTTGGTTGGTGAAAACGTCTCGTTTGTGTTTCACCAGGGCAGAAAAGTTTGTTTACCTCTCGTGCCTTGAAACCCTTGCAACGCTTAAGATTCCACATTTTTAATCTCTCGTTACGCTTGTGGTCATTTGCGGCGTTACTAAACAGATTCACCGGTTCCATGTTAAAATAATAAATAAATAAATATTATAGGACATTATTACACAAATTGACTAAGTCCCACAGTAATAAGCTCATTAAGGCTTGTGTAGTGGATATTAGACAATGATATATATAAATATTTATAAATACTTAAATACATATACATAAGGTCGATATTTAAACGATAGATACAATAACAGCTTCGACAGGAAAACATAACTAAGTATGTAATAATGGTATTATTAAGCAAACGCGGATCGGTCCGCGCGATCTCGCCAACTATTACATAAACCCTAGCTAGAGGTTTTCAATAGTGGCTTATTGTGTTAAACCCTGTTTCAAAAAATTCATAGTGCATAAATAAACTAAAAAAAAAAAACAAAACATAGAAAACACCCATGACTCAGGAACAAATATCTGTGTTCACACAAATAAATGCCCTTACCAGGATTTGAACCCGGGACCATCGGCTTCATAGGCAGGGTCACTACCTACTTTACCTAATAAAAAGTATTTTGTATTTTGAAAATAGAAAATAGGTCCCAAAAACTATTTGAAATAAAATACAAAATAGTTTTCTTTAAAAGGTATTTAAATACAAAATACAAAATAGGTATTTTGCATTTTGTATTTGCATTTTAAATACAAGTATTTCAAATAAGTCACATCTCTGGGCCACAGGCCTTCTCTCATGTAGTAAAGGGTATGGATTATTGGGAGCGTGCACGACTGTCACGCAACCTAGTGTCCGCAATTCTAGGGGAAAACGTCAATTCACATCATCTTATAAAACTACTCCAAAACTAAAAACTACTGAACGGATTTTCATACGACTTTCATCTATCAATAGAGTGATTCTTGAGGATGGCTTAAGTATATAACTTGTTAAGGTTTTGTGTAAATTGTTTGAAATATAACGATGTTGTCGGAAAAAATCACGCTGGCTAGGAGCTTTAATCGAAAACGCTGCCTAATCCGTTTGAGCTATAACAACACAATGTATGGTGGGGTTGTTTCTCATTCACAGGTCTACAAAAAAGTCCGCGATGTGAAATGTCTATCTTTTAAGGATAACTTACTATATCCATTCTTAACTTCTAGAAAAAGATCACGTAATATGTGGCATTTGCAAAGCTATTTACATGGATACATTATTAACAATTATCAAAATAAATACGTTAGTTATATTAAGCATTTCATACAGATTACAATGGTCCCTTACACCATACAATTTAAATGAATATTTCAGGAGTAATCGTAAATCAAAGTTTCATTTCGAGCCATATAATCGTACGAAATGTTGAGACCCTATCCGCAGTTAGTTCAAATTTTTACCACCTTATGCGCTGGGATCGCTTTACTTACCCCCACCACGCACTTCGCACGGTCCCAATAGTCAGAGTAGGTTATAATTATCAAAATCCTACCCACTTCGCAAATGACCCAAAAACTGCCTAAATTTTTGACGTTACGCCACACCCACGCGCCATATTGAGACCAATTTTGATAAATGTGTTATTTTTAAGAAAAAAGATATCTACCACATTGTCGCTTGCCAAAAGATCGCTCTGACAGGTTATTTGTATAAAGATACAAGCAAATCTTGTCCTTATGGTAAGCGACAATGTGTACCTTTTACTTGGAAACGTCACAAATGGTCGATGTTATACCTACTTAAAATAGCCAGTCATTACTCTTAATTCATTTCCTAATGTCGTTTAAATTAAGCTCGTATCTCGTAATGTCATATCCTCATATTATGATATGTCGCGTAATGTTTGCAGTAGCTGCTCGCTAAATGTACAAAAATTTGTTATGGGGTCACAAAATTAAGTGTCACTCAAAAAAACTTCATAATGAATGATTACACGGATAAATTCTAATATCTGATTTAATTTATCGCCCGTATCGGATTTACACACTGTATAGAGAGTAGACGTGTGCGCCACGCCGCCGCGCCGCCGGCGCCGACGATTTTTCCACGCCGCCGCCGTCGATAATTTTGACCGGCGTACAATCGACGTGGAAATTATTGATACTTATTGTGACTTATTGCATGTAACGTAGTGAGTAGATAGTGTCAACGGTATAATTTAAAGATGCTTATGCTTTATCACTTATTATTTGCCAGTGAAATAAATTGATATCATTTTTGTCGTTGCGATGGTAGCTGCAATAACGATTTACCGTTAATTTAAAGCAAGATCTAGTTTCTGGATTACATGTTATTATTTGATAATTTATCGTTCGGCTTTTTTTATAGATAGCATTTTGTTTTACTTTAATATTCTTTTGATTGTCAGTTTAATCGGTAAATTAAGTCAAAGAAAATAGCAAGTTTATGTAAACAAATAAGTTTTTGGCAAAAATTTCATTTTTGGTACAAGCTTTTATCGCTGACTGTACTTTTTTTCCGTCACTGTCTTAACTATGGCCCGCTTGAGGGAGTCAAGATTTGTGTAGCACAGGCTTTCTTCTCAATAACCTGCCATATGGCATAATCCAGGGGGTTAAGGTCCGGGCTGGAGGACGGCTAGTCTTCGTGGGCAATAAAGTCAATTTTGTTCCTTCGAAACCAGGCTTGAGTTGTTTTTGTCTTATGTGCAGGAGCTGAGTCCTGTTGAAAGACCCATGGCTGGTTTTGAAATAGGGTGTGGCTTAAGGGCTTCACTATTGATTCGAGAACGGTTTCCTGATAAACTATGGCCCCAGTGTTCACACCTTTTTCACAGAAATGAACCTGTGTTAGCCCTGAGTATAACACACCCAGCCAAATCATCACATAAGAGGGATGATGGCCTCGTTGCACTCTCGGAACAGCCGCAATCGCCTCTTGACTGTTTTTTGCATACACTCTGTCATTCTGGCGGTTACAACATTCTTCAATGGTGACAATTTTTTCATCTGTAAATAGTATTTTTCGGTGGCCATTTTGTGCGTACCGCTTCAATAGCACGCGACTTCTCGCTAGCCTCATAGTCTTTAATCGTCCATTAAGCAAATGACCTTTTTGTCTGTGGTAAGCGTGTAGTCCAAGGTCTTCATTGAAAACTTTTTTAGGGAGCTTCTCTACACAGGCATCTGTATTGCCAGCAACTTTTGCTTCCGGACGGGGTTTCTTGCAGTTATCGCCTTCACTGCCTTTATTAGAGCTGGGGTCCGAACGGTGCGTGGTCTTCCAGACCTCTTGCGGTCATCGAAGCTCTGAGTACTATTGTATCTATTAATTGTGCGATAAACAAATTGTTTGTTGATTTTTAGGTTTTCAAGCAACTTCAAAATCATGTTTGGCGGGTCACATTTGTGCAACGCAATTACTGCGATACGATTTTAGACCCCAATTCATTATAGATACGACGAGATAAGCGTTATGTGTGGTATATAATTATAGCTCACAAATCCACTACATTATGTCATTTTTTATTTTTTCGGTAGCATTTGTTTTAACGGAAATAAAGAGGTTGCAAATCGAGAAACAGAACTTAGTAACCGACTAGGTAGCATATCCACATACCAGCAACCTGGATTGATCAAATTTTCAAAAAATCATCAGACGCAATCGCAACGAATCAATCGCCGCCGGTCAAAAAATCATCAAACGCCGCCGCCGATGATTTTGCCATCGGCGCACACTTCCAATAGAGAGTGACATTACACTCAGAGGCAGAGCATAGCAATGCCTGTTATACGGAGGTTATCAATATTCTATATTTACCTATTTAGCCTGGTAAAACTAAAAATAACGGACATGGCTGCATATTCACAACACGTCTTGTTTTCAACTGTTAGACCTTTGACAATTATAACTTGGTTCTAAGTTTCCTGGCAATTATACGTAATGGAGGACCAGGCTTACATTAGTTATCATTTCGCGATGCGCTCGGTGACAAAAACAAAGCGTTACGAATTGCTGACATTTGCGTCTTTTCACTTTCACACAGCTCCCACTAATTTATAAGCATCGGATGACAGGACTGTTGAAAAGGGACAAACATATCGTTTGACGTTACGTTACTCTTCTCGTGAATTGTCAAAATTCAAAATTAGCTTAATATTGTTCGGGCGGCTATTAATAAGCGGGTGGTAGCACTTCGTTACTTACCAACCAGTAAGCTTGAGATCCAGCATCATGAATAGTTCACTTCAAGGGTCCAGTTATATCTGATACTGGCATTCAGTATTTTAAACGTTTCGTAAATAGATACAATGTTAATTCGAATTTTGTGTACATTTAGTTACTTATCTCAATTGAATAAGATGCATATTTGCATACCTATGTGGTATGACTATCAGATACATTTATAGATAATTTTGGCACTCGTCTTGTTCTCATATATATGATAATTGCGTGTATAGATATTTTTGACACTCTTTGTTCTCATGTATGTGATAGTTGCGAGTGTAGGTATTTTTGGCACGCGTTTTGCTCTAATGTATGTGATGGTTGCGTGTATAGATATTTATGCCCATCTATTTGCCTACATATATTTGACTGACATTGTTCATTAGATTATGGCCATGTGAACGTCTAGATCTTTTTGACCCTTTAAATGCTCACATATTTCTGACCGAATGATCGAACAGATTTTTCTGGCCTCTCAACTGTACAGATATTTTTGACGCTTTGGAAAGGTACAGATATTTTTGCCCTTGACTGTACCATATTTATGAGACGATTCTGTTGATACATATTTTTGCAGCCGACTGTGCGCCACCAAATATTGCAGAGGTATCTTGTATCTGATATCTTAGATACTTGACTACCTAGTAGCGCTTGCAATTAGAATATTCGAATTTGTCGAATATTCGATCTGTTTTGATATTCGAATTTTAAGGCTGCTGATTTTTAGAATATTCGAATATTTTTTATTACTCGAAAAGACACACAAAAGACAAACATACAAAAGGCGGACTTAATGCTTCTCTACCAGTCAACTTCCGGGCATAGCACATAACTTGTAGGCGGTGCAACATCATATTGTAATTACAAAACAAAGTATATAGCTACTTTTACGCAACTCATAGAACTAGACAAATACAAGTAATATACATAGGTAGATAACATATATAAAAATTCATGTAACAAAAACATAACAAATATATGTATGTATAACTAACAAAATAGAGACGCTAAGAATTTGCCATTTTTTTTATACTACGTCGGTGGCAAACAAGCATACGGCCCACCTGATGGTAAGCAGTCTCCGTAGCCTATGTACGCCTGCAACTCCAGAGGAGTCGCATGCGCGTTGCCGACCCTAGCATTCCCCCTCTCGTTGAGTTCTGGCAACCTAACTCACCGGCAGAAACACAACACTATGAGTAGGGTCTAGTGTTATTTGGCTGCGGTTATCTGTAAGGTGGAGGTACTTCCCCAGTTGGGCTCCGCTCTAGATCTGGAATGACATCCGCTGTGCTGTGCCCTACCACACTAAGCGAGATGACATTCACAATGCCCATACCTCTCTTTAGGACGTAGTTTAAGGACGTACCCGGGTCCAAGGACGTACCCGGGTCCAAGGACGTACCCGGGTCCAAGGACGTACCCGGGTCCAGGACGTACCCGGGTCCATTGTACCAGCAAAGTGCTCACTTAAGGCTTGTTTAAAAGCAATTCTATTCGGAGATTGTCTAATTTTAACAGGGAGACTGTTGCAAAGGCGAGCTACTTGAATGGAGAATGAATTGGACATGTAACCTGTTCGGTGAGGTTGTATATATCATAGAAATAGGATAGTATAGAACGACTGTCAAACTTCGAAAGTGTGACCAAAAATTAAATGCAAATGTGTGCGTAAATTGTGTATGTGCGAACAAAAATAGTGTTGTCATGTTACAACATATTAATAATCTATCGATGTTTAACTGCTTTATCGAGTACTTTTTCAAATGTGTTTGAAAAAGTTGAAAATGATAAAGTTGAATTTGTTTGAAAACGTGTTCGCAGAGTTGACTTACCAAAGAAAATTTTAATTTCGCGCCTTTTCCTGCTGACAAGTTGGGTTGGGTGTGTATACGCTGTCTTGTGTTTCCTTGTGTTGGCGGCAAAGCCGTGGAAAAGTGGTTAAAATGTAAGTACTGTGTTGGAAAGTGAAGTTTAAATTTATCGCTAAACATGTGCACCTTCAAAAAAGGTATTATAACAATCTTTATTATTTTAATTTGGTTATAAAGGTAATACCTTAATGATATCTTGTGAACAACTAATTCCATACCTACTAATATACCGACAAGTTATCGATACAGTCATATGAACATTTTGTCAAGCCCTAGCGTAAAGTAACAGTTTAGGTTTTTACACGAAATATTCTAAATGATTGACTAATATGATGAAATATTAACACACAATTGAAGAAAAACTTATAATGAACTGTATAAATTGGGTTTTTACACTTTTTATGCTGTTAATTTGATAAAATATCGTTACGAAAATTTCGCTAGGAATATCATAATTACCTGTGAAATAAGTATTTTCCTGGGTTTTTTGGCCCTGAAACACTACAACCCGGCACACAACATGACACCATCGTCACTAAATTACTTAATATATATTTTTCAATTTGATTCTCTTATATTTTTGACGTTAAAAAATACGGCAATATGACCTTGGCCGCCTCGGCCGGCTTCGAACTCAAAATTGGTTACGTTTTCTCATATGTAGTCTGCCTCTTTCGCACTTATGGCTTGTTCATATACGTCATGGCTTCCCTTTCGCACACTTCATCTGTCTGTCAAGCGAAGCGACTGACATGTCTCTGGTATATATGTATAGAGAAAGGTTGCCAGTAAACCGAAGTTGACGGACACGAGAAACACCATAGTACAGTCAGCGTCAAATACTTCGTAGCAGTCAAAGTAGCCAAATAGTTCGGTACACCATATATTTAGTATGGTGTACCGAACTATTTGGCCACTTTGACTGCTACGAAGTATTTGACGCTGACTGTACTTGAAGAAAGCTTTCAAATATTCGGGGGATTGAGGATCATTAATGGCAGAAAAAAGGCTGCAAATCATGCGAATGTTGTGACGAACTCGTATAGAAAACCATCCAAGTTTAAAACGGAAAGAGTATGTATTTACATGTCCAGGCTTGTTGTGAAGCTAATTTTATGATTTTTAGTGAACATTCGCCTTAGACCCTTGGTACATGGATATTTAACTGCTGTTCTTGTGGACAACAACGGTTATATTGGTGCATAAGTGATTAAGAGGTTGAGCTCGTCACAAGAAACTTGTGTTAGATTTAGGTACATTTGAAAATGCATGGTCGATACATGTACTCGTGACATGAGTTATTCTTGTAGGAATATTTATCAATTGAGTAAATACACATTGTTTTATAGTGTTATTCAAATTTTGGCAGTCATAATGGCGGGTGTACTGTTTTTTGATAAAACTTTAAGTATCGGGAGGTATTATTTTTAAAGGAGGCACTACATAGTACAAATTAGGTACAAAAATATGAATGCTTTTTGTTTATTTTTATTTAAGTACTCACTTCTTTCATACCGGTATTTATATTGTTATTATTGTACCGGTTTTCATTTTTTTTCTGAATATGACATAACGCTATTCCTATATAACTTTATGTTTGAACGTAATTTGAAAACACTAACGAAATATACCATTACCATGCCGGTATTTTTTGACCGGTTTAAAGCCTTGTATACGAGTATTATACATAAGTAGTTGAAACGCATACGCTGTAACCAGGGCGATATAGTTCCTGGAAATTACGATGGCGGCGTATCTCTAGATATCTATGCTCCGAAAAAATGAAAATTATCCGAGCTCTCCTGAAAAAATAGTGTTTCAGTGGACTCGATAGAAATACCACATATTTAAACTATTTTTTTTGTTCTAGGTATTCAAGTCTGTAACAGAGAAAGTAAAAGAAGACCAGATACGCCAGGAAATGGAAATTGTCAAGAAATCGCTGGAAGAGACGCAAGCAGTAACGGTTGCAAGCGAAGTAGTGAGACCTACTCCACCTGATGTATCCAAAAACATGTCGTCAGCGGCCAATTTGCTGGCACTAGTACAAGCTTCGATTCAGTCCTCGGCGGCCGCCACAAGTGCGCTTGCGCCTTCCTCGGACGTCGTCTCCAGCAACCTACAACCGAGATCTTTCGGCGATATACCGATCCCACCAGCTGCGATTCACGCCGAGCCAAGCAAACTGACTATGCAAACCGTACCCATAACTTCGCTGACGACTCCACCCAGCCAGCAACTCGACGTCTACAACAACCTGCAGCAGCATGGTCCCTTCAGTAATCAGCAGAGCTCATTAGCGGTACCTATACATGACAGGCCCAATTTTGACGGAAATAACACTTCTCATATCAATGTTTGGGATCAAAGACCAATGCATAATATGCCAGACGTAAGAGGCTCTATGCTACGGCCTCCTGGATATAGTAATTATGGTCAAAACAAACCGTACAACCAACAAGGGCCTAGGGGTAATTTCGTAAACGGTAGAATGCAGGATAGTTACGATACGAGGCAGAATGAGATGAGTCAACAGTTCGAGCGTTCCCAGTATGATCAAAACAATTATGGTCGTAGAGGAGGGGGCGGAGGACGCGGCCATTTCGGTGGCCCAGGGGGGAGCAAGAGGGGCCGAGGACGCGGCTATTACTAACGTCTAGGTTCAAACTTTCATTGACTTATTATAGAAGAAAACCTAACTCGTGGTTCTATTCATAGATTGCTGAAGTCGCTTTTTTACTATTTCCTTTATTCATGAAACTTAATGCCTATGTTAGTTACAAACCTTTTTTAGCAAAGTTCCCAATTGTTTATGTAGTGCAGCTACATAAACTATTTTTTTACATGTTACATTTTTTTTGCGACTTCAGTACCCCTAGTGTAAATTTAGTCGATAGCGAAACGTGACGTACGCGTTTGCGTTAAGTCTCATTTTGTATGGGTTTTTGAACAGCGCGCCAAGCGGGACGTTTTGGAAAGTCTAAAATCTCATACAAAATGACACTTAACGCAAACGCGTACGTCACGTTTCGCTGTCGAAAATATTTACACTAGGGGTACTGGAAATGAAGATACTTGCGTGTAGCCTGTGGAAACTATGGTCGAATCCAGAGTTAGAAACAGTAACCTGACAGTTACGGGCGTGTACTTCATGAGATTACTGCGTTATCGTATAAATACTATTATACGTTTTCTGAATAAAGTATTACGTGGCTTCATATCTTTATAAGTCATAATGTTACATTAATATGGCAATCATAAATGTTTTTGAAACTGCTGTCAGATTACTATCAGTATAGAGTGTGCGAGTATGTATACCGGCTCCACGACGTCTTAAAACAACGCCGCGATGCCCTGAGTGGTCGCGACGCACACTTTAGGAACCCTGTTTTTTAACGTTTTACCAATGACAAAAATAAACTTAAACATAGCATTAGCATTATGTTTTTTATTCATCTAATTCCAAGAGTTGGTTACTAAATTCTGTTACTGCAATAATCTTTATCTACATAAAATATACGAACGAAAGTTGAATAAACTATATATTAATATGAAGTACACAAAATCAGGAATTACATATGACAATATCATTCAAAATGGCCTCTGGCCTTGACACTGGCCCTCAAACGACGAGGCCAGTCATCAATAGCGGCACTCACGATTGTCATGTCTAATTCCGTCACTGTCTTAACTATGGCCCGCTTGAGGGAGTCAAGATTTGTGTGGGGTTTAGCACAGGCTTTCTCCTCAATAACCTGCCATATGGCATAATCCAGGGGGTTAAGGTCCGGGCTGGAGGACGGCCAGTCTTCGTGGGCAATAAAGTCAATTTTGTTCCTTCGAAACCAGGCTTGAGTTGTTTTTGCCTTATGTGCACGAGCTGAGTCCTGTTGAAAGACCCATGGCTGTTTTTGAAATAGGGTGTGGCTTAAGGGCTTCACTATTGGTTCGAGAACGGTTTCCTGGTAAACTATGGCGGCAGTTTTCTCACCTTATTCACAGAAATGAACCTGTGTTAGCCCTGTGTATGACACACCCAGCCAAATCATCACATAAGAGGGATGATGGCCTCGTTGCACTCTCGGATCAGCCGCAATCGCCTCTTGTCTGTTTTTTGCGTACACTCTGTCATTCTGGCGGTTACAACATTCTTCAATGCTAAATTTTTTTCATCTGTAAGTAGTATTTTTCGATGGCCATTTTGTGCGTACCGCTTCAATAGCACGCGACTTCTCTCTAGCCTCCATAGTCTTTAATCGTCCATTAAGCAAATTACCATTTAAGCGTGTAGTCCAAGGTCTTCATTGATAACTTTTTTTAAGGAGCTTCTCTTCACAGACATCTGTATTGCCAACAACTTTTGCTTCCGGACGGGGTTTCTTGCAATTATCGGTTTCACTGCCTTTATTAGAGCTGGGGTCCGAACGGTGCGTGGTCTTCCAGATCTCTTGCGGTCATCGAAGCTCTGAGTACTATTGTATCTATTAATTGTGCGATAAACAAATTGTTTGTTGATTTTCAAAATCATGTTTGGCGGGTGCCCACATTTGTGCAACGCAATTACTGCGATGCGATTCTCTTTTAGGCCCTAATTCATTATAGATATGACGAGATCAACGTTATATGTTGTATATAATTATAGCTCACAAATCCACCACATTGTCATTTTTTATTTTTTCAGTAGCATTTAACGAAAATAGAGGTTGCAAATCGAGTAACAGAACTTAGTAACCAACTAGGTAGACTAACCACACTAATTTAGCAGATATTTGGCAGTAAGAATAGTAAGGACGTAGTTTCGCTAAAACAACTAGTATTCCATCATCCACCAATTTCCTAGTATATACGCGTAACACACACACTGACAGTTATCTCTATGGCCTCATCCACCAATCTGCTGTCAGTCAAATTGAGACATCAGTGCATTATTTGTTCGAAGGAAAAAATTTAATAAGCTGGCATACGTGGTCAAATGTGCACAAATTATACCTATTGAAAGAAAAAAAGAGACAGGATAAATTTTCATAGATAAGTTAATCAATAATTACGTTATTTTTCATAAAGTACCATATTAATCCATGAAGTAGTACCTAAGGTGGAGGGTGCTCCACCTTTTCTGCCATACTAAATTGAACCTTATTGGACCTTATAGGATATTGAACGAGAACGCAGGGCATTGGCGGTTCGGGGAAATATGTTGGCCCGCAGGTTTGCTCGATGCTCCAATAATGTCAAGGTAACGCTCTTTAGAGCATATTGCCAATCCTTTTACTCGAGCGGCCTGTGGGTTAACTATACGAAGCGAGCCTTTAATGCACTAAAAGTGCAGTACAACAATGCATTCAGAATGATGTTGGGCTTACCTAGTAGATGTAGTGCATCTGGCATGTTTTGCGCAGCTAGAACAGACTGTTTTCCGGCAATCATGCGCAAGAAAATAGTATCTCTGCTAGGTCGAGTTAGAAGCAGTCCCAACAGTATTCTGAATGCTATTGCTAACAAATATGATAGCCCAATCCTCGCTCATTGGATTGGGCAAATTAAAGGGGTAGCAACTAGCCCACATTGATTGAGTGAGAATTATTAAGCAATGTTAAATGTGCCGATAACACTAACCTTTAGTTTTAAGTTTGTTTGTTTTGTTTTCACATAATACTAACAACTATGAAGCCTGATCTTCGAAATAAAGATATTTTATTATTATTATTTATTACCAAGCTACAAAGGTGTTCGTACCAAATTAGGGAAAATGTACACAATCCGCCTAGATATACATTCGTGACACGAACACATTGAAAACGTCCGCCATTGCAGTGTCACAGCTGGTCGGCAGTGGCGCCGGTGGCGCGGCCTCTGTCAAATTCAAATTGTTCCTCTATGCGAGAAACATATTATCAGTGTTGTCACATCTACCAACTTTTCGGTAGATCTACCTATTTTGCCTGCGTTCTACCTATCTACCTCCCTCGGCCTGAAATCTACCTATTTTTCAAAATGGTACAATTTTAAGCAATTCTCAATACATGTGACGGAACATTACCTAATTTCTACCGAATTTCGATTCGATTTAATGAAAGCTTGCCAAAGAATCAGATTGTACAAGCAGGTTTATTACCTACAAACAATGGAAATCCTAACTTTTGTTTCAATTTCTTTAATAAACACGTGTACACGTCACAATATCAAAAACTTTAAAACATTTTATACACATTTTTAATCATAAAAATGTACTTGAAATTGAGTGGTAGATCTACCTATTTTTCATTTTAAACTACCCATTTCTACCTATTTTTGCACCCTGTTCTACCATTTCGCCAAAATTGTATGTGACAACACTGCATATTATCTAATTCTTAAGGGCCCTCCACACTCTTGCGCGAATCTAGGCGCGATGCCGTGAACGCGAGTGTGGATAGCCCTCGCGTCGATTTCGCAGATTGTTCACGCCTTCGCGCCTTATTCCCCGTTTTTTGTCGGTATTTGGCCCGCGTCAAAGGAGACGCGAAGCGCGAACTTGCAAGACTCCACACTTGCAATCGCTTCGCGCCGCGATTCGCTCACGAGTTGGTTAATCTGTTAAACTGTCATAACCTTCTATGGCGGCTACTTGGTTATATTCGGTGCGAACTTGATGAACCAAAAATCAATTTGACAGTTCCCAGTTTGAATCAGTGCCTTGCCGCAAACTAAATCCGATCAGCTGACGCTTCGGCGCCATCTTGCCGTGAACCAAACTGCGAAATCACCGTGAAGTTGTGCGAGTGTGGAGTCTACGTCAACGTCGCAGTATGTTCGCTCCGCGAAGTCGCGCCGCGATTCACGCGCATAGTCTGGAGGGGGCTTTATGGAGCTTGCTAGAGTCTAGCCTACCGCGGACGCCGAAGTTCGCAAATTGCGAGCATCTGTCTCTGTCACTTAAAATTCCTTTATAGGAGTAAAAGAGCCTGCAATTTCCGAACTTCCGTGTTCACGATAGGCCATCTGTGCGGAAAGATAATATGGGCTAAATCTTAAATCCAAACTTCTCGATGTCTGGCTGAAGTCAGTCCCGATGCTGAGCCCGGTAATGTTTTTCCATTGCACGGAATATCCACACATCGTTAACATTTCAAATATTGAAATGTAAAAAAAGTCATATTCAAAATATATCGAACATTGAACATTTTTGACAATAGGGTTGTTTCCATCTACAAATCTTAGGGCAGATTAGTATCCCAATAAATTCTTATGGAATATAAGAACATGTTAAACTACCTTTAGTGGACCTCTAATGAGCATATTTATGTAAATATTGAATTTAAAATATCTTTTAACACACGTCACGTGACAGAAGTCGAAACGACATTGAAGATTCTGATGACGTCACAAATTACGGTTTGACACTGGGCTATAACCGCGAAAATCGAAATTCGTCATTGCGGGCATTTTTCTCTGTCATTCTAATTACGTCTTAGTAGGAGTAAAAGAAAAAGATCCCCACAATATACGATTTTCTGTTTTTACGGTAGGCCCCCCCGTTGTCTGTTCCAAAGAGTAAAGTAAGTATATAGGTCTGTACTCGCACAAAATTTTATACTCAAGCCGTAGCCATTTTGGTGGTAGACAATTAATTGAAGCTTCGATATCTTCACTAAAAATTTACATTATAGAAATGCTAATGGATAATAAATACTTCATGATATATAATAACTCATTATTATAGAAAACATATTTTATTAGCTGGTTAAAAACCCACACGCACGCATACACAGCTTGCCCACCACCTAAATAGCTACGGCTTGAGTCTCAAATTCTGTACTGATAATAGACAACGGGAGGCCTTGGTGTTACGTGTGTATGTACCTATATAATTACTTTACTCTTTGGTATTCACATAGTTGTGTCAAACCGTAAACTGTGACGTCATACAATTTTCAAAGAGCGTTTTGGGCGCGAAAGCATGGGTCAAAATATATTTTGTTAATTTAACATATTTAAAGCCGCTTTTAGGGTAAAAGTTAAAGTACCTGGGCGACCGAGCTTTGCTCGGTTATAACTATTTATTGTAATATGGTGGTGTATAGGTGATAATCTTAACTAATTTTTTTACTAAATTAAACTTGTCTAAAACAATAAAAATTAAAATATTATATATAAGCTTGAACATATAAAAAAAAACAAAAGTAAGTCCCCGGGCGGGATTCGAACCCGTAACACTGGTTGTTTCTTGCCGCCCGCGTCTTAACCCGTTGGACCAGACGGACAGTGGCCTGCAATACGAAATTAGCGACCATATTCGACGTCGAAAGAAAAACGCATGAAAACTCGAAAACACGCGTTATCCCAAACATAAGACTAATCTAGATCGATTGTTTACCCCCAAAAATCCCCATATACCAAATTTCAGCGAAATCGTTAGAGCCGTTTCCGAGATCCCTGAAATATATATATATACAAGAATTGCTCGTTTAAAGGTATAAGATTTTAGGGCAACGTTTGGTTAATATAGAACGTATTACAAGCGTTTCATAAAATTGGAAAGAACCCTATTAGAGGTAAAGTATTTTTTAGATGCCAAATATTGTAAAAGTAGTGCTGATATTTGATAGAACGGAAAAATACATCAGACCATAGCGAGTTAGCATTGTTCATTTTTCTTAGACCCCCATTTTTATTCTATTTGCTGAAAATATGGGTTAATTTAAGATTCCAATTTGAATGATTTAATAATTAGTGACTCGATTGAATATTTATAATTTATTGAAAATATGAGATACGACTTCTCGTTGATTACATGTCGTGGCTGAAGATAAAACACAAGCTACAACAAGAATTAAAAATAGTGGTAATTGTCTATTAATGCTGTCTAGAACGGTCGGCCATATTTATACCTTGACCACTCCCCCTACTGTTCAAGTGTGAGTGAGATGGAAAAATTCGTAATAACGGCGATGACGCAACATTCAACTGTTCGTTAAGAATCATCCCCCTATTGTTGTACCTAATTATTTCCAACTGTTCCAGAACACTCAAACGCAATCCTTTCTCGCAAACATGTAAAATATTAAAAGAATGATTCTCAGGTAAAGCATGGCCACTGTCTATCAAATGCTTCGCAAAATTAAACTTTTCTGGATGGCTGTGTCTGTATGACGCAACATGCTCCTTATACCTGGTAGTGAAATTACGGCCTGTTTGCCCCACATACACTTTATTACAATTATCACAAGTAAGCTTATAAACTCCAGATTTTTTCCTTTCTCGATCTTATCTTTCCCATTGCAAAGTTTAGAGTGCAAAGTGTTGTTTGTCCTAAAAGCCACAGGAATGTCGTTAGATTTTAAAATTTTGTATATTGCATCTGACAATTTGCCAACATAAGTTATGCTCGCTTTGTATTTCTTAATCGGCTCAGAGGATAGACTAACACGTTTTTTTTCTCGCGGATTAGCAAAGTAATATTTCTTTTTAGGGTTCCGTAGCCAAATGGCAAAAAACGGAACCCTTATAGATTCGTCATGTCCGTCTGTCTGTCCGATTCTGTCACAGCCACTTTTTTCCGAAACTATAAAAGCTATACTGTTCAAACTTGGTAAGTAGATGTATCATATGAACCGCATTATGATGTTTACACAAAAATAGAAAAAAAACAATAAATTTTGGGGGTTCCCCATACTTAGAACTGAAACTCAAAAAATCTTTTTTCATCAAACCCATACGTGTGGGGTATCTATGGATAGGTCTTTAAAAATGATATTGAGGTTTGTAATATCATTTTTTTCTAAACTGAATAGTTTGCGCGAGAGACACTTCCAAAGTGGTAAAAAGTGTGTCCCCCCCCCCCCCCCCGTAACTTCTAAAATAACAGAATGAAAAATCTAAAAAAAATATATGATATACATTGCCATGCAAACTTCCACCGAAAATTGGTTCGAACGAGATCTAGTAAGTAGTTTTTTTTTTAATACGGCATAAAAATTAAAAAAAAAATTTTTTTCATCAAACCCATACGTGTGGGGTATCTAGGGATAGGTCTTCAAAAATGATATTTAGGTTTCTAAATAAAAGAAAGAAAAATCTAAAAAAAATATATCATATACATTACCATGCAAACTTCCACCGAAAATTGGTTTGAACGAGATCTAGTAAGTAGTTTTTTTAATAAGTCATAAAATAAAAAATATTTTTTTTTTATCAAACCCATACGTGTGGGGTATCTACGGATAGGTCTTCAAAAATGATATTGAGGTTTCTAATATCATTTTTTTCTAAACTGAATAGTTTGCGCGAGAGACACTTCCAAAGTGGTAAAATGTGTGTCCTAAGTGGTAAAATGTTGAACGAGAAAATGAAAATGTTGAAGTTGTTGTTGTTGTTGAAGTAGATTTTTTTTAATACGTCATAAATGGTACGGAACCCTTCATGCGCGAGTCCGACTCGCACTTGGCCGCTTTTTTTAATTAGCATGGATTTCCGCAAAGTAACGCCTGATTCTATTAATTAATTTTAATTTTACTTGGAAGCATTTTAACTACCTAAAATGAACAAATAACCATTATAACACAACTTTATATATTCTTATCAACCGATATGTTTTTGTGAGTTCGATATTACAATAATCAGCGGCGGAAATCCATGGGACATCGGCCAAAACCAACTAAAATATGTTTTCCGCAATAATTGAGTTATTCGATTATATCATAAAGTATTCATTTTCATTAGCATTTCTATGATGTTAATTTTTAGTGTTTCAATTAATCGCTATATTCCGTTCCGCTGTGTAGAGATTATCGATATTTAATATGATTATATAAATGACGACCGGTCTGGCCTAGTGGATAGTGACCTTGCCTATGAAGCTGATGGTCCCGGGTTGAAATCCTGGGCCCAATTTTATAAAGTTACAAGCTACAAGTTTACAGGCGTTTACTGGCAACACTTGCTCCGTTTTTTACAATTTGCGTTTTATAAAAGTACTGTGTTACAATTTTACAGGTTACAGGTACAAGTGCCTGTAGCTCAACCAGAGACTAAAATATGGGAGTTTAATAGTTTTAAACTCATAATATAATCGAACAAGCGTTTTATAAAAATATTGTAAATTACAAGTGTAGGTTGGTACACTTGTAACAGAAACTGACATAGGTCTTGATTCCTGTACCAGCTCAACAGCAGCTATAGTAGTCTCAGTCGTCTATTACCAGCCGACAAACCAGTCTGTCCACCTAGGTGGACGGTTAGTATTTTCTTTTCGTAACCAACAACCTAGTTGGTTCGATGTTAATTTTTTTCCTTACTGTCTACCTGGTTGGTTGTTGATTTTTTTTTCTTGACTAACTACCTAGTTAGTTTTTTTTAAACACTTACAAAAAACCGTTAAATTGAACATAAAAAATCAGAAATATTGTTCTTAACACGTTTACAGTGACATAAATCAGCGTTTAGACCTCACATAAAAGACATAAAAATTGGGATTCTATTCAATTTGTTTTAACACGTTCACAGTTCACAGTCCTCATACAAAATGTTCCGATTTCCGCGTACGTCCAAGCAAATTGCTTCCATAGTGACCCAACAACGGTTATAGTACATGACGTACATGATGAAGTACATCTCGACGAACTGTCTTCACAAGTCTGGGCAACATGGGTACTATAACCGTTGTTGGGTCACTATGGAAGCAATTTGCTTGGACGTACGAGGAAATCGGAACATTTTGTATGAGGACTGTGAACTGTGAACGTGTTAAAACAAATTGAATAGAATCCCAATTTTTATGTCTTTTATGTGAGGTCTAAACGCTGATTTTTAGGAGTCTGTACTACCACTAATATGGTCACGTACACATACTGAAATTAACAATTGGACTAGTGAAATATCCAGATCGTTTTGTATGTTGGTTGGTATATGCAGATTACTAACCGGCAAACCAATCATAAAAAGTTGGTCGGCTGGTACTAAAAGCACAGAATAACTAATAGTACTACCGTACAGAAAAATCACTCCTTCACAAAAGTCAGATTTAGGTATAAAATTATACCTATACTCGCCGCCTGCAAGCAAAATTGAAACTTATAACCGCGCACGAACCGTGAATCTTCTTTGCGCGCCGCAGTTTTATGACCCAGCTGTGAGTGCCGGCACAGGGTTGTCACTTGACAAGTTTTTGTACCTATACCTACTGATTATTTTTAAGGTAAATAATTATGTACCTAGGAATTACAAACGTTGATTCTGTAAACATAAAAGTTTTATCCGGAGATAGTATGTCTGATTCTCACGGAAGTATATGTCGGTCAGTTCCTAATATTGTTTCTGGGCAACCAATATTCAACAAATTAAGGATGTTTATTTTAACTCTTACTAAGTAAGGACTCCGGGAACTAAAGAAGAAATGCGAACCGATTTGGCGCCGCTGCCTTTACGCTTGCTTCCAAGACGACGCGTTATAGTCTAAGAGCTGGCAACTTAATTATGTTAATTGTTAAGTTAGTTTATTGGACCGATGGGCGTTTAACTGGGTATTTGTAACGAAATAAAATACAAATGGGTACAAAAATGAAATGTGTTTATTACAACATTATCTTTTAATTGTTGTGTTTACTTTTAAGTATTATTTAATTGATATATCCCCAATTTAAAAGTTCGATTATTAAATTTTAGAGTCAAAAATATACAATCTTAATAAATAGTCCGCAGGGAAATACGAACATGGCAATTACCTATGTAAATGAATCTCTTGCAGTAATTGAAATATTTCACTTCGAGGATTTCCGTGTAAATAGCGCTTAAAATTGTGTATAAATGCAATCCGTAATTTTTGAACGTACTCATTTATTTCCTGAGAAGGCACTCGGCGGCGAAATTTGTTCAACCTCGTGCTTCGAGGCCCTCGCACGCTCAAAATTCCACTATTTGAACCACTCGCTACGCTCGTGGATCAATTTTGAAATCTTTCGCTGCCTCGAGTCTCAATATAATCACAAGAAGTTAAACAACAACTTTGCCCCCTTGTATACTAAATAACTATTTAACCACACCTATGCGAGGAAACTATAATCTGTTTTCATTGCAACAATTCTTATTACATGTTATCATATTAATTATATGTAATATTTATTATTCAAAATAATCGTTAAAGTATTATTAGTCTATCCAACAAGCAACTTTAATGGCCATAGTTAGGCTTATTAATTTATGCTTTATATATACAAATACTCTTTATTAGGTACAAAAAGCAAATAAATAGAACTTATGCTAACCCAAAACAACTTAAAACTAAAAATAAAAGATCTCCCCCAAATCACTTCCTTCCGGCATGGTCGCTAGAATGCAACGCTGTCCAACAAGCTAATTAACGCGCGAACAACAAATCAAAATCTAATTACTTTAACTCTCTAGAGGATAAAATGCAACTCTACTCACTGCTTTTAAAGGGTAAAATCAGCCTTTACGAGCGGGTGTGGTGAAAAATATGTTTTGTTGTGTGAATGTCGAAATTGTTGAAAAGAAAGTACGATTCGCGAAAAGGTCACTAGCTCTTAGACTATATCAATCATCAACCTACTTGACGACGTAATTATAGGTACCTTCTTATTTGCACGCGGTCGAATGCTGATAGCGACCCTGCGGCACCCAATCTAAGGCGGAGCCGGCATTCGTTGGTGGTTTTAGACGGTAGTCCTTTACTGGTTAGTCCGTCATCGCCCCTAGTTTCCCCCGGACTAGGTGGCATGCGTAAAAGCATTTCCCCAACGTAAAAAAAAAAAAAAAAAAGGTACCTTCTTATTTAACATTTTGTGAGACATTGTTGTTGATATATGTGTGTACCTATAACTCCTATAAATTATTCATAACTTTCATAAGGAATAATTAATTAGGTGCTTAAGAGCAATTCCTAGCTGAGCAACTTTTCAAATCTCGAATTTTTGAAGCTATGTTTCTGTCGCGCTGCGGTGGGCGGGAGCGGGAGCTATCTAAGTGTGAGTGCGCGCACACAGACGCGAGACTCCAGTGCCCGCTCATTGCGCGCCGTTCCGTCGACATCGCCCGCGAACCGAACGGAATTTATCCTACGCTGCCCGATGCAAGTTGTTTTTGTTGTTATCACATAATATTGTTTTTCATTTTTATATTATACTGTATCTATTAATTACCATATAGGTAAAAACTGCAAAAAAGAATGATGTCCCTGCTTCGGTCGTCGTCGTACAGTCAAGTGCAAAAATATGTATCGAAAGAATCGTCTCATAAATATGGTACTACGCTCTTATTACACTGGAATAAGATGCTATGGGACATATTTTTGAGTAAGATGTGTACACCCATATTTTTACACTTGACTGTACCTATCCGTTTTTGTAAGTAGGTATAAATATATGGCTAAACTACAATCTATTTAACTTGTAGTACGATGGGGCTAAACTTGGGCCGCCTTATTGAAGAACGTATCGCAATGACAATCTGGGTAAAGTATGTTGGGATAATGCCGGACATTTTTGGGACCAATTGAGAGAACTCGTGAGAAAATGTTTTTTCGAGATCTCAGCACGTGACAGATTCTTGAAGTACGGAGCGAATCGTTAAATAATAACCGTAGAATCGTTCGTATTCGTAGGTCCGGTGTCTACCCTTCTCCAATGTATATAAATTACATTACAGCCACCAATAATTACAAACTTAAAAATTGTCAACAAAAGTTTTTTTTTCGTATTTTTGTATCCGATCTTAACCCTGATACAAAAATTGGTAAAATTGTGGCTCTCAAACTTTGATACCTATGTCATAAGGCAATTTGCTAAGTAAACAATGTGCTAAGAAACCTCTTATTGTAAGGTTTACCCGAAGTAATAAAGTAAGAAAAACCACTAAAATAATAGATAGGTTTCGAAGTTTTTACAATTTAAGATCTCGCGAACTGTACAGGTTTAGTGAAAGTGTAAATGTATTGTTTATTGAAAGGAATGTACTGGAAGATATTAAGTACTTAAGTAGGAGGGAAAAAAATCAAAATAAAAAATAATCGTGCCCATTTTTAATGAAGGTCGCCAAAAAAATAAGAATCAAACTTAGAAACCAAAAAGATTAAGTAGTTCTTTAAAAAGGTTAAGGTTTTTTTTTATACTACGTCGGTGGCAAACAAGCATACGGCCTGCCTGATGGTAAGCAGTATCCGTAGCCTATGTACGCCTGCAACTCCAGAGGAGTTACATGCGCCTTGCCGACCCTAACCCCCTCCCACCCCTCGTTGAGCTCACTGAGAGCCCATCTTGAAGTATAGAAAATAAGTAAAATTGTGATTTTGTTGGTATAATTTTGCAATTATGTATATATATAGTTGATATACAATCTTTTTTTTATAAAATGTAAGGATCGTATGTAAAGAGTAAAGTAAATATATAGGAAAAGAGAGCCCTCTTGAAGCATTTTAAGGAAACTAATTTCGAAGCCCTATCTCTATTTTGTATCCTAAACTAGCTATGTATGTATGCGTGTACATCTACATATGCATCCGTATGTGTAGGTAGTTTATTGCTCATTTGCTATCTATTTTACTCGATTTTGTTATACAATTTCAACATGTATATCATCATCCCTATACAATATAAATACTCTTTATTGCACACCTTAATAAAAGAAAACAGAAACATAAGCACAGGTAAACAACATGCGGTCTTATCGCTAAAAAGCGATCTCTTCCAGGCAACCTTTGAGTTGCAGAAATTAAAAAAATTACATTGTCAGTAAATAGGTGTACATACACATACAATATACAAACATACAAAATAGACTGCCAAAATCTCTTCCTTTTGATTTACCGTCGCGCTGGTAGTGGTACTGGATAAAAATAATGGTACGAAAGTGTGATCAAGAAAACAATAAAAGTAATTAAGTAGTTCAGTAGGTAAATTGAAGAAAATTTAAAGTTTGACAATCACTGCTGTTTTTGAAATAGGTAAAGATCGGATTGTTTCTTTCCGATCTTCAAGTCAAGATCGGATAGCGATCTACAGCAGTGCTAGGTCTGTTAACACAATTACAAAAACAAACACAGTTTCATCACAATACGTAAAATAAATTACAGGTCGAAGATCGGATAGAAGAAAGAATTTGCGAAATTTACCTTGCTCTCTGTGATTGCGCATAGCACAAGCCCGACTCTCTGAGCGACGCGGGAACACTGGCAGTCGAGGCGCAATGAAATGGCGTCTTACACAATGTTGCCAACATTAAAAAATAAAGCCAAATTAGGGAGAAATGAATGTCCTACGTTCTTCACCCGCATCCGGTATTTACCCAACATATCTTAATCGTTGAACCGCCGCATTTCAAAATGGCCCTTATTTTGATATCGGCTAGCCGTAATGTAATACGGCGGATTATACAATACGACTGCGATACTTATATGTATATATATCCCCTTGTCAATGTAATTTCATTTAATTTGCTATCTAGTGGCAAACATCAATGTAGTTATCTTTTACTTGTGACGCACAAGTGTGAGCAATGTAAAATACTATATTTCTAAAAAAAAATTGACTTGTTTATTGTGATTATACGTAGTAAAAGAAAACGTGATTATTAAATTATAATACGAAAGGTGGTCAAATCGCAAAATGCTGTCGTTTTATTTAAAATAATGAAATAATTAGACCAGTTCCGAAAGTACCGGGAAATCCCGGTTCTTTAAAACAGTACCGGTTCTGCAATCCCTAATAAGGATGTTATGCCCATCACTATTCCTTCTGTGTACGTATATTTAGAAACTGTCTCCGCCTCCAATTCGTGCGATAAGGACAACTGCAGCTCGGACCGAAATTCACGCGCAAAAAACTCAAAAATCGAGGTTTCGCTCTCGACTGTTTCCTCCTCCAAATCACAACCAATCATTATGAAATTTTGGAAATTGCAAGAGGAAGAAATAATCTATGCCGCTATGTTTTGATTTTTTGGATATTTGTTGTCATATTTGTATACTGTGCCTTTTTTTACAGCCAATTCAATTTAGCCGTTTTTTGCGATTTTCGAGGCGCTGTAATTTTCTTCAAAATAAAATAATCCAAAAAAGCAAAACATAGCGGCACAGATATTGACGATAGTGATCTTATTTGAAAAAATCATTGCTCTAGGTTAAAAATCCAGGGAGGAAACAGTCGAGAGCGTTTGTATGGAAAAATCACAACTAGGAATTCCTCTTAATAGACCTTACCCAGGCTATTGAAAAATTCTTAGAAGTAGGTATATTTATTTACCTAGTCCAAGCTTAGGAATGCATAATTCATTTTAATTTGGTCAAAACGAATCAAAATGTTATCGAATTTGATTAATGAGTATTTATGTTATGGTTTAAAGTATAAATTCATCAAAATGACTTAACTTTCAATATCGTCCAGAATTTAAAAAAATGTTATATCTGCTTCCTGGTTCTTCCGTTTATTAGTAGATTAGATCGAGATTTAGGTTTCGAATCCATTGTGTATTTTCAAATTTACGCGAGCGTCACGTGACACGACTATCGTGATCGTGCGAGCCGAGTGGCAGCCCGCTGCTATACGCCTGCCCGGGAGGCGCGCCGGCCAAATATACCTAAACTGCCTAGTGACACCCCCCTGCCGATACAATCGGGCACACAAATCCACAAGGCGAATAATTGAAAATGCTTTTGGCATTTTAAAGGAAAAGTTCCCTTGCCTGAACTATTATATATATATATATATAAGAGTTAACCCTACATTTTTTTTAATGTTGCACAACATTGTGCAACATTGCCCGCACAGTCCAGGATGAGGAGCAAATTCTGCGGGAAATTAACCATAATGGTGATGTTAATGACAACGTAGCAGACAGGAATCTGCAAGGCCAGCGCAGTTTGCAGGAAATGATAAATTATTTTAGGAATTAATAAACTGATATGCAATAATCGTTTTTTGTTTTATTAAGTACAAAAGGCACCATTGTTAAATGTCAGACATACAGGCGAATTATCAACCAACTTAGTCTATGTAGTATGGGTGCATATAAGTAGACAATCCTAAGAATATTAGTGTTACTTTCCATCAGAACCTCACCTAAGGTGCTCACACTACCGACTACATAGATTAAATAATAACTACTTATTTATTATGATCAAGATCAACTGCACACTAATCAACAATAAAAAATAATAATTGTAATATAATAATCTCACATCTAATTTACTTAAAAAGAGTGTAGCCATGTTTTCATGGAAAAGTGGCCTTTCCACAAAATGTTTTACAGTATTTTTTTTATTAAGAGCCCTAATGACAAGTATTATTTCTTGTAAGTTTCAGCTTCCAATATTTTATTTTTAACTTTTTATTTAAAAAAAAAACATCTGAGAAAATAAGACATAGGAAGCTGAAACTTACAGGAAATAATACTTGTCATGAGGGCTCTTAATAAAAGTAATACTGTAAGGTTTTCGTGGAAGGGCCGCTTTTCCATGAAAACATGGCTACACTACTTGCATTACTGGTTAGGTACATATATTAGAGGTTTTACTTAACACCATAGAGCAATTCACAACTTTTTTATTAAATAATGAGATCAAAATTAACTGCACACTAATCAACAATAAAAAATAATCATTGTAATATACTAATTTCACATCTAGTTTACTTAAAAATTACAAATAGAAGTAATAGATCTTAAATAATGAGATCAAGATTAACTGCACACTAATCAACAATAAAAAATAATCATTGTAATATACTAATTTCACATCTAGTTTACAAATAGAGATCTTAAACAATGAGATCAAGATTAATTGCCTAATCAACAATAAAAAATAATCATTGTAATATACTAATTTCACATCTAGTTTACTTAAAAATTACAAATAGAAGTAATAGATCTTAAATAATGAGATCAAGATTAACTTCACACTAATCAACAATAAAAAATAATCATTGTAATATACTAATTTCACATCTAGTTAACTTAAAAATTACAAATACAAGTAATAGATCTCGGAGATAATTTCTCCAACAAAACCGCCTCAAAGACACTCAAATAAAATACTGATGTGACACTAAAGTCAGGCTGCACAGTCACCATCAGATACAGCAAAGGTGTCTCCTAAGAATCTTTTATATTTATATCTATACAATGTCTCTATTTTCAACATGTAAAAGAAGAATTATATGGAGTTGACTATTCAGAATCGTCCATTACTTCTAAATAGTCAACTTCATATTGTTCTTCATCACTACTGCTGGCATCTTCATTCATTTGTTTGCTGTTGTTGTTATTGCTGTTGGCTCGTTTGGCCCTTTCATTGGAATCTATATTCAGTTCTTTTTCTATTTTTTTTATTTTCAACTCTTTTAAATAGTTTTCTTTCTCTGAAAGCTTAACCATTAAATAATATTTTTCATATTTGAGATCTTGCATTCTTTTTTTTAGTCTTGTTTGTTGCAGGGCTGGAGTCCGGTTGGTGCTTGTCTTCTTGGCAAGTGCAGAGGCATTGGATGGTTCACCATGTGCTATGTTGATAGTAGAAGTTGGTCTACTGCCATTGATGTCAATCGAATTTAAATGATTACTATACATTTCAGTTAAAACTACTTCACCAGACTCTGCAACAGGGAGCCCTACCAGGGTTGGTGACTCCTTCCCAATGATACTGTACACCATTTCGTCTACATTTGTAAATTTGGTAGTTCCACTCCCGCTGGCCCGGCTGTTATCTCGTTTTTTCTGTAAATAAAATACAACCATTACTATAGTTTGTAGCTTCTATACAACAAACATATTGAACATGCATTCTTTACCATTTGGCCATTGACATATATATCTAAGGACAGGCCTTATGGGAAATAAGAATGGGGCCAGCACAGCAGTGTCAAGCACACGAATTCCAGCCAATCGTGCAGTCTAACGCCACAACGCGATTGGTTGTCAAGTTCGCATCACGCGCGCTACTGGTCGCAACTAGTTGCGTTAGACTGCACAATTGGCTCGAATTCGTGATTGACACTGCTGAACTAGCACCATTCTTAGTACCCCGTAAGGCCCGTCCTCTTTATTGTTAGGCACCAACGCCAACGATTGTGCCAGGGCATGCATACTCTTCCATGCACTGACCTTATCAGTCTTTGTTATAGTATCTGAAATATATAGTAAATGAAGTGACAATATGTTTGATATTGGTTTTATTAATGACTCGTTTTATTTTATATACTAGGAAAAGGGTTGCTGCCGATATTTGTCGTCGATTTAATTATTAGCATTCGTCTCTTTATTTAGGGTAGAGTAGAAAGCGTTTATTCGAATAAGTATATGCAATGCCCTAACAGGGTGCCATGTGTTTTCACACTCTAATATAACAACTATTATGTACCATGGTTTCGCAATAAAGATTTCTATTCTATTCTATTCTATAGTGCACACATTATGGTTAAGTGTTCATAATTTTCGATACACAGCGTATCTTTGAGCCGCTACCGGAACGATATATTTTAATGTAATGGCCCACGAACCTCGGTTGTAAAACAGTATTTATTTGCTTATTAGATATATATTTAATTAAATCTATCGTCCTTTGCTTTAATGCTTTACCTGAAAACGGTCCGAAAAGTGTATCTTTGGCATCGAACACCGCTCTCAACCACTCGATTTTAGCTTCATTTCTGGCCATTTTCCATTAATAATTGGAAACTAACAACAAACACTTACAACAGCGTCAACAGCAGCAACAATCAATCAATGAGTATCTATTATCTATTAAAAACTTTTTTTTTAAATAGTGATGTCCTTCACACCTGTAGATGTCACTTGTAATCGAAATTGACCGTGGTTCTTTACAACTGTAATTATCTGTGTGTATTTATAAAACACCTGTAGCCGTTTACAGTGCATTACAGGTGCCTGTAGCCTGTACTCCTGTAACCCTTTATAAAATCGGGCCCTGGTAAGAGCATATATTTGTGTGATGAACACGGATATTTGTTTCTGAGTCATGGGTGTTTTCTATGTATTTAAGTATTTATAATTATATATTATATATATCGTTGTCTAGGTACTTACAACACAAGCCTTATTGCGCTTACTGTGGGACTTAGTCAATTTGTGTAATATCATATTTATTATTTATTTATTATTAAAATCGACAAGTCCACATCTCTAAAACCACCACCTAAGTGGCTACGGCTTAATTATCCAATTTTGTACTGAGAATAGACAATGGGGGGGCCGTGGGCCCGACGTCGGGCCTGATAAAGTGTAGATGTAATTGGCACTTTGTGCTTGTAATGTACCACATGATACTTACTAAATAATAAAGCCTATTCTAACAGAATGGTAACTAGTAACTACGGATCCCCACACTGAGCATGGCCCGACATACTCTAGGCCGATATTTTCTAATTTAGAGCGCTCAAATATCACTATTAATCTAAAATTAGAGTTTCAATTGGAGATTGTTGCCAAATTATTTTGTGATTAAATCAATTGATTTGATCAACCCGGCTGGACTGGTCTTTATGTATTTTATTAGGGCTCCTCTACATGATGGCCCAGCGTAGGCCAGCCTAAGGGACGCAGCTATGCGGTGGAAGGAGATAGCAATGTCACTTGCTCCCTCTAACGCATAAATGCGTCCCTTGGACTGGCCGACGCTGGGCCATCGTGTAAAGGAGCCATTAGACTACGTGTGCTACCAAAGCGTTGCAAACTTGTCTTGGTCTGACACTAAGCTGCTTGATGCACAGAGGAGCGTACTGCACTGCGACCGCTATTGAAAAGATCGTAATCGTAAGTAAGGTCATAGTGTAAAAAGTAACAGTGGGCCGACGCCTTTGATGTTTGTGCAAATGCCGACACCGCTCAAGGTCACCGTACCTTCCTAGGGTTGTCACAGATTTATATAACTGCCCAAAAGAGGTGGGTAATGTTTTTAGGTTTCATGTATATATGTGTACTTATTTTACAAATGGCGTCCATTTTGGAAATAAAAATGGCGGACGTCACTTTTTTGAAAAAGTCGACTTGGGTGTCGTTTTCTAGGTTTTTGGGGGCGTACATTTCAAAAATACCATCCATTTTGGAATTAAAGATGGCGGACGTAATTTTTTGATAAAGTCGTTATGGGTGTCTTTTTCTGGGTTTTTTTGGAGGTGTAAATTTCAATAAAACCGGACAAGTGCCAGTCGGACTCGCCCACCGACGGTTCCGTACTTTTTAGTATTTGTTGTTATAGCGGCAACAGAAATACATCATCTGTGAAAATTTCAACTTTCTAGCTATCACGGTTCATGAGATACAGCCTGGTGACTGACGGGCGGATGGACGGACAGCGGAGTCTTAGTAATAGGGTCCCGTTTTACCCTTTGGGTACGGAACCCTAAAAATGACATCTATTTTGGAATTAAAGATGGTGCACATCACTTTTTTGAAATAGTCGTTATGGGTGTTGTTTTCTGGGCTTCTGGGTTTTCATTTTCATAATCGGAACGCCGAGGAACCTCTGATATGACACCCATATCGATTTTGAAGAAAAAAATGTGTCCACCATCTTGGATTTCAAAATGGACATCATCTTCGTAATTGGAACTCTGAGGAACCTCGGATATGACACCCATATCGATTTAAAAAAAAATAACATCCGCCATCTTAGATTTCAAAATGGATGTTATTTTCGTAATTGGAACCCCGAGGAAACTTGGAAATGACACCCATATCGATTTAAAAAAAAATGTCCGCCATCTTGGATTTCAAAATGGATGTCATTTTTGTATTCGGCACCCCGAGGAATGTCAAAAATAATAAAAACATCAAATACTAGATCTAAATGATACATATACAAACAGAAGCAAGAAACAATTACTTGCTTTTTAAATAAAGCCTTAAATTACTCGTAATTTCTTTAAATAAGCTATAAAACATGTCCGCCATTTTGATTTAAAAAATTGATATCATATTATATATTTTTGTTTACACTGAAATAAACAATTAGATATATATTTTTGCGGTATTTCAATTTTTATTGGCAAGCGTAACGCTTTTACATCCGCATTTTGTTTACGTTAGCATGACATGAGAAAATTTATAAATTAAACATTATAAAATTAAATAATATTATCAATATTCATATTTGTGAATTGATGAAATCGCAGTTCTATATGCTTTGTCGCACAGCACATGTCGTATGCACCATTTTAACTGTGCACAAATTGATTGATAATTACAAAACACGCGTCAGCCCTCAAAATCATCCCTGAATATGAACAATGACGCGTATGAAACTCAGGGACCGCCCCTCCCGCTCGCCCCCCTCGCACTCCGTACGGTTGCCCTGTCTAGACGCCTTCGTCGACCGACTGTATTATTTCTTAGCCTGTGGTAAGGTGGTCCGCCGTACGTCAGTTAAGGACGCAGCTATGAGTGAGAGCGAGTAAGAGATATTTTGTCACCCATCTGTTAAGTCCCCTCCAGACTATGCGCGTGAATCGCGGCGCGACTTCGCGGAACGAACATACAGCGACGTTGACGTAGACTCCACACTCGCACAACTTCACGGCGATTTCGCAGTTTGGTTCGCGGCAAGATGGCGCCGAAGCGTCAGCTGATCGTATTTAGTTTGCGGCAAGGCACTAATTGTCAAATTTATTTTTGGTTCATCAAGTTCGCACCTATTCGCACCGAATATAACCAAGTAGCCGCCATAGAAGGTTATGACAGTTTAACAGATTAACGGACTCGTGAGTGAATCGCGGCGCAAAGCGATTGCGAGTGTGGAGTCTTGCAAGTTCGCGCTTCGCGTCTCCTTTGACGCGGGCCAAATACCGACAAAAAACCGGGAATAAGGCGTGAAGGCGTGAACAATCTGCAAAATCAACGCGAGGGCCCTCCACACTCACGTTCGCGGCTTCGCGCCTCGATTCGCGCACGAGTGTGGAGGGCCCTTTATGGCTTATATATATTAAGTCAGACTGGAACAATTATTCGCCAATCTTGTTAAATGATTTGGCCAAATCAGGTGGTGTGATAATATTGGAGATTGACGCCAATTTATTATTTATTTATGTTATTTTATTTCAATAAAATACAATGGATACTGACTTAATATACAATACAACGTCCCACAAAACTGTTTGCATAGTTTGACTGTCGGATCCGTGGGGCTGTACTAGATTAGGCACATGATAATTATAAAGTCTTAAATCGAATTAATTGTTGAGGCATAAATTGGATAGATATGTGTTAAATGCTATCAAGGTAATGTTGGAACAAAGCTCTTTTAAATTTCTTTTTCTCCTGTCTGATAGTTGCAGGCAAGGCGTGGAGTAAGTATGGTAAGCGCTTCTCTATGAGCCTATCCCCATAGCAATTTTCTGGTCAAATCGATCTATTGATTATTCCGTCTGGACTGGCCTTTAACATTTTCAGTATAGAGTGTGTAAGTACCTGGCTGATATTTGTTAAATGTAAATAATAACGAATTCCTTTTTTGAAAGCTCGCATTAGGCATAGTCATTCAATTATTATAACGTTTCTCTGATTTTGTGGATTTCAGTGAAATAGTTTAAAAATTTTACAATTAGTCAATCTGCAGTGATTGTGAACACAATAGTGATTTAATTTAAGTTTCAAGTTCAATTATGTTTTCTTTCAGATAAACCATAATTCGAGATAGTGAAGTATTAATATTTGAAAAGGGCGCCTTTCTTTGCGGTCCTGAACTATTTCACTTTAACATATTAATTAATGTCTTCGAAAGAATACTTATTTATTACAATATATTATAAGAACTGTCGAAAAAAAATACATAATTCGTATTTCTGCAATCCAATATCGGAGTGCTTAAAAAAACCCGTGTGATAACGCCGTTATAGAAGTAATATACCATAGACTACTGACTTGACGAAGTAGAGTTGGTGCCGTCAAACTTGCCACTTATCCTTTCTTTCGCGATCCAGCAAAGATGGGTGAGTGCGTCCGTACAGTTTCATATTTAATCTATTATAATCTCGTTTTACTTATTTAAATTTTATTTAAAGAACGGTGTAAAATGTGTAGTTATTTCGTTTACGTAATTTGTATTCATATTTTCGCTCTTAGTCCATAATCACGATGTGAATTCATGCCGGATCCTGTAGCTTTACTGCTGCAAGTCTACTGTGTAAATTCTGAGTTTAAAGTGAGTGTTATACATTTTATCAGGTATTAGTCGTGATCATTGGCATAAGCGAAGGGCCACTGGCGGCAAACGTGCGCCCATTCGTAAGAAGAGGAAGTATGAGTTGGGTCGCCCGGCAGCCAACACAAAGGTGAGGACTGTGTGTTAATTATTCATTTTTTATTGCTAAGCCAATTAAAGACATAACTGTTAAAAGTAAGTAAGTGATGCACCTCGTTATGTACTTATTTGTTAATTCGAGTTATTTTTGTATATTATAACCTATAAAAGTGTACATGTGACTGCTTTGTCTTGTTCATATCTGTCATATCTGCAGTGGGTCGATACTGTTCTTAACCGCTACTTTCTGTTAATTGCAGCTTGGCTCCCAGCGTATTCACTTAGTGCGCTCGCGTGGTGGCAACGTGAAATATCGGGCCCTGCGTCTTGATACAGGAAACTTCTCTTGGGGCTCCGAGTGTAAGTTATCCATTGACATATATATCGCAGTACGGGCCTTACGGCACTCTGAATGGTGTTAGTTCAGTGGTGTCACTGACGAATTCGAACCAATCGTGCAATTTAACGCAACTAGTTGCGATCAATTGCCTGCGTGATGCGAAATCATCAACCAATCGCGTTGTGGCGTTAGATTGCACGATTGGCTCAAATTCGTATGCGTGAAACCACTGTACTGGCCCCATTCTTATTGCCCGTAAGGCCCGTCCTTAGATATATTAGTCTATGAAGTTATCCATACTTCTAGCACTATTTGCTTGTCTATGCTGCGCTGACTCGCAATTTATTATCAAATACTTCATAATTTGAACCTAAGAAATTGGAGACATACTTCTATTAGGTTCAAATTACGTGGCCGCTTGCTTACTTCACTTGTTATGATTGCGAGGCATTAAAAGCAAGGTTTGCGAAAGAAGTTTACATAGCCCCCTAAATATTAATTATCCATTTGGCTCAATCATTCGGAAACCTCAGTCATTCAGTCAAATTCTGTAGTGGTGGAGAGCTGCAAATCTGAATGGGATTTACATTATAACCAAGTTCAATTCAAGTGGCTTAAATGTCACCAGAATCATCATGTTGTTGATGGCGCTAAAATGTGTGTGGAAACTGTCCTTTTAATGATATTCATTATGCGCTGAATTGAAACTATTGCAATACTTGCCGAATATTTGGCTAATCTCTCATCATTATTTGAATGTTAAGATTTTGGTTATATAAGTAACACAATTAAAGAAAATTAAAACTACTATATAAAACTAAAAATCTAAATCTAAAATGGGCCCCCGTGGCAAGGTACCGAGGAAAGATAGATTAGGATAGGATAGGTAGATTTTGGTTTAATTATTGACAAATTAATACATAAAGGATCCCATATATATTTTGTAAAACCTTTGTGCAGAACTTCATAAATAAGGAGATAATAAGAGGACTAAAATGTAATTTTTTATAATATATTAATAAAATATAAATATAATGAAGGAATCTTGTAGTGTGAATCAATTTAAAAACAATCTTGTCAGACTATCTAAGCAGTGAAATCGTGTAGTGAACTCTGATTTAGACGTACCAGCATCAGCTGCCTGTCTTAAACCAAATAATAATAATAATAAGTAAAACCTAACTAAAAAAAAATTTACTAACATCAATTAACCAAACAAATCTATATAACAAATAGTTAAATCTCATTAACACATTCACTGCCGGGAACCCTGGTGGGCGCTCGTGAACTTTGTTCAGATGCTGGACAACCTGCTGGGCGGGTTGTTTTGTATGCAGCTATAGACCTCCGGTTTCTGGGGTAGTGCGCCGTTTTTTGTCTGGCAGTGAATGTGTTAATAGGCTTTTTATTTTATTTATTTATTATAAAATGTGCTAAAAAGTAAATTTAAAATTATTTCAGGAGTGTTTATAGTACTAGTATTAACATTTTTCAACTTTCTCTAAGAGCCTACTTAATGATATCCTATTATACAGGGTGACCTTAGCCATTGGACAAACCCTGAAATCCCACATAGGGTTTCTTATCAGGAATGCTCTGACGTTAATATTTTTTAATTAGAACAAAAGATAAAAATATATTTTTTTCAAACCAAAGTTATTTGCAATAATCGACAACGAAAAGGAACACTGTGTTAATCTTTGGCAGTGTTTTTGACAATTTGTTTGAAATATTTAATAATGATGACATTTTTCAAAAGTCAGAAGCTTTATTAGTGTCATAAATAAAATAGATAATCGAATAGGTAGAAGAAGGTTCCATACTATTCTTTTAGGATATTACCTTAGGAGCTACTAACACATACAGGCTGCTCCAAAGTAAAATATGGTAATTTGTTAATTTCTTCGAAGCTACACCGGTTGTTATGATACTTTGTACACTGGTTCTATATACCCTAATGCATATGTACATTTCAGCTTTGTCCAATGGCTAGGGACACACTGTATAAGGATTTGCCTAAAATGCATTTTTTATGCTTTCGTTTTTACTCAAGTATGGACTTTTCAGTGTATTTGTCTAAATTTGATTTCATGACTGCTGCGAGTGCTGTGAAACAATTTAATTAATCATAAAGTAATTAGGTAAATAGGAGGAACCATCCTATTATTAATATTAAAGAGACATTCTCTGAAAAAGGTTAGATTAAATATTAAACGCTAATTCTAATATAATACTTTATTTGTTTTAGGAAGTTAAATATAAAATTATTTAACACAATGCAAAAAAAATACGACTGCTTATCTAATCCTCTTTAATGCCATATTAGTGTTGCACAATGGATCAAATTGACAAAAAAAGGCAAATTCGCATTTTTCTTTTAAAACCCTATTTAAAAAAATGCTCTTTGGTTGTAAATGATGTAAGGATTAAAAAATGTTATATAAAAAATTTTCAAAATAAGGATTATTTAAAGCAGAAATAATTAAAAATTAATAATAATAATTAATTTTTTTTTTAATTTTGTTGTATGAAACAGAAAAACAGGTATTTTATTATAAGAAAACCGTTACCGATCTCTCTTTCTAACCTTTAGAATATTATTCTCCTAGTTAAAAATAGTAGAAAATAGTAAACAGCTTATCTCGGTAGGTGCCCATTCTTTTTTATAGTCCAGTCAAGTAGGTAAAAAAAAATATTTTTCTTAGTGTTTTATTTTCAATAGTTTAACGGTATATTAATTATAATTTACTGAAAATAAGACATATTTTTGACATTTTTATAACTATGACTAAAGAAAATAATAATTGTATACTTAAGAGAAAATTATGAAGTTTTTAAATATAAGCAAACATGAAAGTACGTAACTTGTTATTTTCCGCAAAGCATAGGGGTAACGGCAATATTCCCGATTCTCTCTTCTTTAACAACAGTGTAGCTAACGACGGTCCTACAATTGCCAATCTTTTTAACTCGTTTTTCCAATCGGTATTCACACATGATCCGTTACCTAATGATTTATCTTCGCCCACTGAATCAGAATCAACATTAAATGTTATTAATAATATCGAGTTTCATCCAGATTTGGTTGAACGATATGTCAGTGCATTATCGGAATTTAAAGGCGGAGGCCCTGATGGTATACACCCAATTTTCCTTAAAAAATGTAGTAAAACCTTATATTTTCCCTTATCAGTGCTATTCTCACTGTCTTTAAGATCAGGAATTATGCCAATTGCTTGGAAGCGCTCTTTAGTGGTCCCTATACATGAAAATGGTGACAAACACAACATAAAAACTTATCGCAGTATATCAAAACTGTCCACTGTTCCTAAATTATTTGAGAAAATAGTTTATGATAAATTGTTTAATGTAATAAAATCCATGCTTACTCCTTTTCAATATGGTTTTATGAATAAGCGTTCGGTTGAGACGAATCTCTCTGAATTTTTAGATTTTTCTTTGAAGGCCATGGAAAAAGGGTTTCAGGTGGACACCATTTACACTGATTATTCTAAGGCCTTTGATATAATTTCGCATAAGTACTATCCTTTTTACCAAATTGAACACTTTCGGAATCCATGGCGATTTATTAAGATTGCTAACATCTTACTTTCGAGATCGTTCTCAGGCTGTATCTGTCAAAGGATATACCTCCTCTTGTCCCTGTTTTGTCCGGTGTCCCGCAGGGGTCCCATCTGGGCCCCTTGCTGTTTAACATGTTTATTAATGACAGTTAAATGCTTTCACTATTCCAAAATTTTACTTTTTGCAGATTATACTAAAAATTTTACTTTGGTTAAATCTATTGAAGATTGCATACTTTTACAGGATGACTTAAAAAGGTTAGATCTTTACTGTGTCAAAAACTTACTTTTGATTACCAGATCAAAAACAAAAAACTGAATAGGGTCACTGAAGTAAGAGATCTTGATGTCTAAACAGCGAAATTCAGCTTACTTCTGATATTGACAAAATTACGTCAAAAGCATATAAAATGTTAGGTTTTATTTTCCGCCAAGGTAAATATTTTTGTGATCCCCGAACTATTACTTTACTTTATAATACCTTTGTCAGATCGCATTTAGAATTCGCATCCGTCGTTTGGAGTCCTCAATATTCGGTGCATATTAATGCCATCGAAAAGATCCAAAATAAATTTATTAAATTGATGAAATATAGGTTTGATGGTGATAACATGGTAAGTCTACAGCTGCACAGGGAGCAAAAAGATAAAATTTTTCTGTTTAAATTATTAAACCATCTAATCGAGTCGCAATATCTTATTAGCAATATTTCATATAGATGTCCTAATTCGCGAACTAGATCAAGCGTTATTCACCATTCCATTCTGTCATACAAAGTACAACAAAAACTCCAATTTTGATGTGTTCAATATGAAGCTGGGTAAATTTGTTACCTCAATGAAGAAAAAAAAAAACCTAACTTAACAACAAGCTACATAACACACTAACGTAAAAATTGTACTGTACCTTTTCTTCTCCCAAATGAACAAACATAAGTGTCCACTAAAATACCTGCTAAATAGCTTCCGATTTACTACTTGATTGCTTTGAATAATACTTTATGTATTTTACTAAGTTCCCTTCGAGCTTTTATGTTTTAATTACTTTACTAGTGGAAACTGTTTTGGCTTGTGTTATATTAATATGAATTCATATTATGTAACATTGTTAGCTGTTTGTTTCCCAAATAAATAAATAAAAAATATATGATTACGGTTTGTACAATAAAACTTCACAGTTGATATCAAAATTAGCATAATAGTTTGAGATATTAGGCACTTCAATTAACTAAAATAACATTTGCTAAGTAAAATGATTCCACTAAGAAACCATCGGAGAACTTACATTTCAATATACCTTCAAGTTCTCGCAAACCTTTTGAAGACCTTTCTTTGAGACAAAAAAAAGACGATTAGAGCGGATAAACAAATCCTTATCACCCGAGGAATTGCGTGCAGCTACTTCTCTTGGATTAAAGAACAGTATTTAACTTAAGCAAAGTTATTGATCATTTACTGAATCATCCGGAAGACATAGATAAGGTAAACCGTTGCATAAAAAACAATAAAAGAGACAAGTTATGTTCTCCATAGAAGGCTCTACTATCCTTAATGACTTCTCAAAAATTTTCAAAATTGCAGTATATTACTTTATGCGATACAGCAAGTGACCAAGGATTGAATTTATATCCATCGTATTACCTTATTAGATTTGACGGCAAAATAGTTATTTGTTTTACAAGGGGGCAAAATTGTTGTTTAACCGCTCGTGCAAATATTGTTACCCAAGCAAGCGAAGGATTCCAAAATTGAACCGCGAGCGTAGCGAGTGGTTCGAGAAGTGAAATCTTGAGCGTTGCGAGGGTTTCACCACACCAACGCGAGGAAAATACTATGAAATACCAAAAAAATCAAACCAAATCAAATCCAAATGAACTTAAATAAAAATTTATCATCCGAAATCATCATTTAAAAGTCAATTCTACCAGCTTACGTAAGGAAACAACTCAAAAATTGCATCTGATTACTTTGCCCCACATGTGGATAAAATGCAACCTTCTCATTAGTTTTTGAACAATCAAGAGGGCCTTTACCAGTTGGTGTGGTGAAAAGATTTTTGAAGGCGATTTGACCAAACATTAAAGCTACAAAGAAAATGGGGCTTTGATGGAATTTCTGGACAAAGTAACTATAAAATGACATCAGAAACTGCATTCGTTGAATCAAGCATTTTTATGGCTAGCCTGGTACCATTGAAACCTTGTGACGGCGAAACCATATGATAAACCCTCCTCAACTCATTTATGTCGCCCTATTTTGTTCCAGTTTGTAAAAGAAACGTAAGTTACAGTCGAAAATCAGGAATTAGAAATAAAAACTGAGATTGATGCCCTCAATTTCATCCAAGTATATTTTTAAAATGCATTTTATTTGTCAACTTATGTTGTTATTGTTGATTTCTCGAGTATATTTTTACGGTTTAGGGTTTTTTTGTTATTAAAATAGTTATTAAGAACACCGCAATAAGTATTTTGTGTTAACAAGTATAGAATATATATATTTTTAATTCAATTGTATATAAATGTTTGTATTTAAATGTAATTTTTAGCTATTATCTTGTACAAAATTGTTTTAATCTTAATAAAATTTCAAAAATATGTCGTATTTACACTAAATTATCATTAATATACCGTTAAACTATTGAAAAAAAAAACACTACGAATAATGTTGTTTTTACTGACTTTTGACTGGACTATAAATAAGAATGGGCACCTGCTGAGATAAGCTGTTAACTACTGTTTTTAAGTAGGAGAATAATATTCTAAAGGTTAGAAAGAGAGATCGGTAACGGTTTTCTTATAATAAGATACCTATTTTTCAGTTTCACACAAAAAAAAAAAAACAGATTTTATTTTTTTCTGCTTTAAATAAGCCTTATTTTGAAAAAATTTATAGACCATTTTTTAAACCTTATATCATTTTCAACCGAAAAGCATTTTATAAAATAGGGTTTTTTAAAATAAATGCGAAGTCATTTCGATTCACTGTGTTGGCTCGCTAAAATGAATTGCTTAAGTCTATCCTATCAGCTAATGTGAAGAAACAGATTGTGCTTAAATTCTTTTTTTTAATCTGATTTTTATTGAGGATTTGGTCACTAGGTGACCATTTCAGCCTCATGGGTGCTTTTATAGTTCCCTACGCAAGGGAGAGATCAATAAAGTGGTATACACTGATTGCTTTGTCTGATTAAGGCTCTGCCATCCAACAATTGATCTGTATGTTGTGCATGGAGACCAAACTACCACAATTATTTTTCTCAAGTCCGAATTCCGGACGCAGTCCAACAACACGTGAGACAAGTCATCAGACTTCTGACAGTGGTCTACAGTGTTGACGGTTTAACACCAATCATACACCAGGGGCGGCGGGTCCATACAAGTCGATTCCCACCGGCTTGCCTAAAATTTATTGCTACATAAACCAAACTTATATATCATCATTAAAATTAAAAATATATCCATAATGAAAACACTACGTATTACATTACCTTGGAATTGATAACACGATTTACTAAAGCACTAATCATAGCAGGCGCGCGAAGTACAGCTAAGCTTGACTATTCATTCATGCGCCACTACACAGATACGAAAACTCACGCACACGCTCATAAAGTTTGCTATAGAGAGTCCACGCGAATGAGTTTCAAAGCAACTCGGTCTTGTATCGGGTTATTCATTTGAATAAAAACCTTAAACATAATACCATAAGGTTTATATTGGAAAAATGCATGCACATATTCATAAAGTCCGGGAGCAGAATCTTATGTATTCTCAAGTTTAATAATTTGATAAAGAACGTTTTTTCAAAGAAAGTACTGTTTGTAGGTTTGTAGTAATAGGTTTTAGAATTTGTGTGTTTGTGAACACTCCCGTCCCGGTTGTTACCAAGGCTTGTTGTTATTATTAGAGTTTTAAATGTTTTTATGTGATTTTATTTACTTGTGTGCACGAATTTATATATAAAGTTACTAAACTAGTGATATTTTGTATGTTGTGAGTATAATAGTATGGCAAAGGTGGTTATACACTAACTGCAAAAGGTCGCGCTCAAGGACACACCTAGCGCACGCCTCACTTTTATCATGAAAAAAAGTATATAATGTTAAGGTGTTTTTTTGTTCCGAGTTGCCTAGCCAGAATTTTCACGCGCCGCTACTGTCATACACAGTAACATGTTTGAAGGGATGTGTCCAGAGTCTGGACTCCAGACCGGACTCAAAAAGCTGAGACTAAAACTTTTCTAGCAAGGTTGGCAGAATCAAACACGGGTATCCACAAGGGTCTATCTAGGATTGCTTTGTACCAGATTTCTATATCCCTTGATATAGTCCCCTAAAATGGTATTCCCGTATTAAAAAAAAAAATGTATAAAATATAACACTTCGATTGCATTATGGTCAACAATATTACAACTGGCGTGTGCTAGTAAAATTAAACAACATTGAATTGTTTTAGCTTGGTCTTGCGAATGTTAATGCCACATGCGATAGAAATGATTGAAAATAAACAGTTTTTGTTGTTAATATAAATATTATGAATGGTCTAAAGTAATTTATAGATGATATTATGTGGTGTCATACTTTCTAGCGGTGACATTAGACCGCGAGCCAGGGACAGATTTCCATGACCAATCGCCTCCCGGGCGACTCGACTGTCGATAACGCGACTGCTATATAGTGAAATAGATAGAGCCCTCCAGGAAGTATGCTTCCTAGCGGTGAAAGATTGATCATTGTTTTCTCGTAAGTCCGTGAACTAATTATTTTTTTAATTATGGTACAATATCGTATATATTTTTGATGTGAGTTTATACCATGTCGCCTCTAGAAAGTATGACACAATGTGTGGCTTTGCCGTGACTTGAAGGCAAAAATGGCAAAGTGCTAGACAAAGTCGGATGGAAACGGCTGAAGGAGGCTTTGACCTAGTCTACAGCAAAAATTCAAATGAAATTTAAACATATGTATCAATATAGTATATTGTAGGAGAGGCCGGAAAACCGCTTAAAGATGGACGAGTGAGTTTGAGGGCCTCCACTGAGCCCTAAAATAATACGAGTCCGTCGTTTCCGGCCGAGGCATTACATAGTGCTTTTCACGATACTGCGAGGAAATAAGAAAAAATTGCATAACTATAAGTACTTTAATAGAAATTTATATTTATATTAGCGTGAGAACAATTGTTGAAAGAAAGCGCGATATATTTTCTTGACTAGAAGAACTCACTTTTATAGCGTATACGTGTTTCTTGTATTTTTAGTCAAACCATTTACACTATCGAATTCGGTATTTTCCGATCCCGCCTTATTTACTTTTTTATCACTTTTAAGAGGCGTTTTTCTGTTGTTTGCTTCAAATCTACTCTAAACTTATAAGCGTTTTTGCTAAAAAAAACAAAGAGCTACAAAAGCGAAAACGCCTTACGTGAATTGAATGGTTTATTATTATTATTTAGTTTTAGACAGGCAGCTGATGCTGGTACATCTAATGGCTCCTCTACACGATGGACCATCATAGTGGCCCACTAAGCTGGGCCAGCGTGTAGATAGGGTAGTGGCGTCGGATGGCTTATGTCGCGGCGGGATGGCGATGGGATGGCCGCGGTGTCGGTTTTTCGTCCGCACATCAAAGGCAGTGGACCAGCGATGGCTGTCCGCATCTACACGTGGCCCATCCCACAGTGCGTGCTCGAACGCGGTCAAGTGAGGACGTTCGTGCTGTGTATTATTTTGATTAAAAATGACGAGTATGTGGCCGCATCACGAAAGAATAAAGTTTTTAGAGTTATATCGGGGAGAAAGCGTAACATGGAACTCCAAACATAAAGACCAAAACAGAAATAAGGCAGCAGGATATAAAAAAAAAGGTTTTTATAAAAATAGTGCACGAATTAATTAGAGGATTAGGAAAATTACTTATACATTACGCAGACATCTGTATATACTGTACATTCACAATTTAAATAAATAATTAGATACCGACATATCTAAATATATATTATTATACATACATAAATTTGACGACCGGTTTGGCCTAGTGGGTAGTGACCCTGCCTACGAAGCTGATGGTCCCGGGTTCAAATCCTGGTAAGGGCATTTATTCGTGTGATGAGCATGGATATTTGTTCCTGAGTCATGGGTGTTTTCTATGTATTTAAGTATTTATAAATATTTATATATTATATATTTCGTTGTCTAAGTACCCTCAACACAAGCCTTATTGAGCTTACTGTGGGACTTAGTCAATTTGTGTAATAATGTCCTATGATATTTATTTATTTATTATAAATTATATATATGCACAATATATACCTACACAACGGCACATTAAGGAAGAGACAAGTAATGATTTTTAGTAGGGTTTTACTAACTCGTACTAACACTGTATGGACCAAGGTCTGAAATAAATGATTTTTATTTTATTTTTATTTTTTATTTATTTAAAGCTTTGAAGAGTTTATTGCACAAATTTAAATTGACTTAGTTGACAACCTATCTGGCCTAGTGGGTAGTGACCCTGCCTATGAAGCCGATGGTCCCGGGTTCAAATCCTGGTAAGGGCATTTATTCGTGTGATGAGCATGGATATTCGTTCCGGAGTCATGGATGTCTTCTATGTATTTAAGTATTTATACATATGTATATAATATGTATATCGTTGTCTAAGTACCCACAACACAAGCCTTATTGAGCTTTACGTGGGACTTAGTCAATTTGTGTAATACTGTCCTATAATAAGTAGTTTATTTATTTATTGCGATGGATAGATAACATCCACCATAATCTTCTACGTCATTTCTTTTTAATTACTTTATTATTGTGCAGATTAAGAAAAGGTTGGTACGTGGCGTATAAATAAATTGCTGCAGCGGCTAATGCTTCCACGTCCATCTTGGAAAACGAATAGATCGCAACTGAATGTCGCCATCGTGTAGTGGCGTTTCAACCATCGCATGGCCATCTCGCTGGGCCAGCGCTGGGCCATCGTGAAGAGGAGCCATAAATCAGAGTTCACTTAGCACGATTTCACTACTTAGTTTGTCAAGATTGTATTTAAATTGATTCACACTATTCGTTTTATTTAGTCATTGGTCCTATAAACACCCTTATTTTATTTTTGAAGGAAAAAGTTGCGCCATAAATGGACTGCTTACCATCACTCATTACAGTTAATGATAACAATGATCAGCAATGACAGATGATGATAACAATGAAACATTGTAGTAGTGGTGGTTCAGGTGCTACAGCTATTGCCTACTTTCCAGCTTGGTTTTAGACCATCTGAGGGCCTACCGCGAACCACGTTCAACGTGTTGCCTCTCTGTCGCATTCATAAATTCGTACGTAAGTGTGACAGGGAGGCAACACGTCGAACGTGGTTCGCGGTAGCTCCTCTGTTGCCACATTTCCCAACAGCGGCGTGAAAAGGATATTAAAGTTATTTCATTCTCTCATTTATGAGCCTAACTCTAGTCGGTGGAGTACCGCCGACTTTTGTTTAGTTTTGATCTCCTATCACAGCATTATATTAACATGAACCTCCTCCTTAGCCTTTGTGACCAATGTTTGCCATGACATTTCCATTCTTTAATTATTCCTTCTATTATAGTATTTAAGTAATCGTCGAATCGTGCCACCAAAATATGAAAGAAGAGGAAATCCACTTCTGTTCTTTATCATTGTCTCATTATAATATATCTTCTTATCTTACTAAATCTAACTTTTTCATTCGTTCTTTGTTCTGTTCAACTTGTATCTTCCATCCATTGTCTTTACCATCATTTAAAGCGCACAGCGCGTGCATCTATACACATATTGACTTTTTTTTATTTTGCTTTATCTGATGATTTTAACCGGATCCCATAGCTCCTAAAAAGTGCCGGATCCTGCTGGATCACTGGATCTGCTCGAACGAATTGCAATCCCTATTTATGAAAATTATAAAAATTCTCAGTACAATAATTAAGTTTCAATAAATAAAATAAAAAATGTGGCTTTCCACAGGTAAGGGGCCTTTTGCACATGAAGCATAGCATATAGCATAGCATGGAGCATAAGGACCTTTTAGGCATGGAACGCTACATATATTTGCGTATAGGGTTTATTAGCACAAGAGCGCCGTGCGTAGCCATAGGGGCCAGTTACGATATATTTTATATTTGGCCGACACTATTTATTTGATGCTGTCTGTACACACACAAGTATATGGAAGCCCTCTTGCCCTAATCGTACTTAGCTAGATTGGGATTTATACTTTGTTACAGGTTCCACCCGAAAGACTCGCATCATTGATGTTGTGTACAATGCGTCTAACAATGAGTTAGTGCGTACTAAAACCCTGGTGAAGAACGCAATTGTTGTGGTGGACGCGACTCCCTTCCGTCAGTGGTACGAGTCGCACTACTTGTTGCCGCTAGGCAGGAAGAAGGGTGCTAAATTAGTAAGTATGGAGGTAGTTTACATTAACTATTTATAATAAATAACACAACTCTTTGTGTTTGTGTTAAATGTTTGCGTCGCGCAAATTAGGGAGCCAATTTGCTGACAGATGGCGCTGAATACAAGTATATTCGGTATTATTCTGGTCAAAAATCTTTTCATGTTTATAGTTACATGAAAAAATCGAAAATACGGAACCCTCTGTGCGCTTTATACCTTGTGGTTTCCAGATGAACATACTAAAAGTCTTTTTGACTTCGTATGCGGGGTCCAAACGCTTTGCGTCGCGTATTTAGTTATTTTGAACCATTGCAGCGTTGAGGTCGTGTCTAGTCGTCACATACAAAATGGCATTTTTCTTCAAATGATTTGTGTCTAGGGCGTCTTTTTGATGGATAATTAGTTATATCTCCCTGGCCCAAACCTACATTAAGAGTATATTTAAATTGCTTTTGGTTTACAGAAGTACACATATTTAGTCCAGGGGTTCCCAATCTTTTTCAACATGCGGCGCAGTTACAAGTTTAGTATTTTGCAACGGCGCCCTTGTTAATTTAAAATCACGGTCGAAAAAGAGTGACACGACGCTATATTATTTACCGATGCGAGCGCTCAAATAGGTACCCGCGAATATTTGTGGTTTCGGATAATGATAGAACTCACGGCGCCCCTCTCTACTTTCTACGGCGCACCAGGGCGCCGCGGCGCACACTTTGGGAACCCCTGATTTAGTCAATTTTGAATTGTTATCTTATAAGTGTTTTTTTATTAAAATAATATCCTTCTTTTTTGTCTTCAAAAATATTTGATGACGTGTTGTGTTTACTTTCCTTCGTATACGGTCGTGCTTTTTCTTTTTCCAATAACAAAGCTACCGTCAAAATTTGTTAAAATTGACAATTATTATTACTAAATTACATACAGTCCCCCCCCCCGCACATGACCAATCGTATCAACGACAGTGAAAAGTCGTCGTCCACTGTGGACGTGTTGACCACCGACGCTGTGCGTTGCGTTCAGCACACACACACACACATACCAATTTACAAGCCATCAGCGTGGCTCTGCCTTTAAGGCCTGGCCAAACACATGGCGTGGCGCAGCGCCGTGTCCGCGCCGCGTGATGCCGACGCGATGCCTGTTCAAACAGGGCGCGCGCGGATCGCGCCGGCCTCGCGCTCTCAACACGCCCCCATCGCGCGCGGGAAAACGGCGTGAGCGCGGCGCGATGCGGGCGTGACTCGCACCCGGATTCAGCATGCGCGCGGGGAGGGTCGCTCCGCTCATTCCTTTCGAAGGAAGCCACAGATCAGAGCGTTTTTTTGTTCGAAGCAACGCTACTATACGAAAATGTCGAGTGAATCGGACGACTCTGACATTGAGGACACTCTTTTGTTTCTGGCGGTCGCTTCTAGAAAGCGTGCAAGAAAGTGGGTTCATCCAATTAATACTAAAAGATTGGAATATGGAAAATATATCAGATTGTGCCGGGAGTTACAATCGGATGAAGAAAAGTTCTTTTCATACTTTTTGCAACCATTCGTAACGAAACAAGACACATAAATTTTTCTATATCCGTAATCACAATCTGAATAACTAATATATTGCTACGTACCGCGCGCTGCCTAACGTCCGACTGATGTTACCAAGCGCGGCGCAGCGTACCGCTGCGTCCGCGCCGCGCAGCGCCTGCGCTCGGGCCGCGTGGCGCGGGGCGCGATGTCGGCGGGACGCAGTCTGTTTGACGTCGCTAACCTGTTAGCATGTACTTAAAGCGCTGCGTCGCGCCATGTGTTTGGCCAAGCCGTCGTTGGCGTCGGACCTGCAGTAGTTGTAAAGCTTGATCAGTAATATATGGTCACGCGCCATATTGCGGAATTTCATTGAAACTAAATTTTTCATTCTAAACTGAACTGTCACCCTATACATGAGAATAACAGCGCCCTCTTGACAATGATTATATATTTCTGGTCGGGTTTTAAAATAAAATAAATTATTTTATGGTGTATAAAAATAAAATTAGTAAATTTGTACTAACCATTTTTTATGGCCCATTGGTTGACTGTAAGAGAATTTCTTGTACATTTTTCATGACTGCACAATAGGTTCGATAAATAAATAAAAGTAAATTTAGTAATTATAAACGGAGCAATTTTTTATGATAGGAACTTGGATTGCACAAAATGATGATTTGCGTGTCGTATGAAATGTGTATGATAAATATGCAAAACTGAATTCATGCAATCCTCCAGTCTGATTATATTGAGATGAAACTAAATCCCGGCCTTGCACGTCTGACCATGTGCCTTCTGACAACAAGTAGTAGAAAAAAAAAACTATTTATTCACATCAAGTGGTTGGTAACACATTGCCTGTGAATTAACCAAAAATCACCTTGGGTGTTTTGTGATTTTTCGAACTTAGAACGATGTTCGACTGTACCATATGACTTTTATTTGTAGACTGAAGCTGAGGATGCCATCATCAATAAGAAGCGTAGCAAGAAGACCGCCAAGAAGTACATCTCAAGACAGCGCCTCTCCAAAGTTGAAGCTGCACTAGAAGAACAGTTCCACACGGGAAGACTATTGGGCAAGTCTTTATTATAGTCATATTATGTCGACCATATCAATTTTTTTTTTAAATTAGGTTTAAATTCTGACCAAATATATCTAGATATCATATCAACCAACACAATGGCTTTCAAGTTGTGATTGATCCATGCTATGGCAAGCCAAATATTGATGCTTTCACTGCGGTTGGGCTGACCTTACTTTAACAGTCACACGCACCTACCCGCCGCCATAGAATCGAAATTACACATTTTCAAACTTCGTTCTGAAATAACTTGAAGTTTGACATGTAATTCAAGTAACACGTCATCGGTGATTGGAATAGGCAGAGTATAAATACCTAAACTTATTAGAACAGTTGGTTGTAAAGTGGAGACTGCCTTGCGATAAAAAAAAAATCCGGGACTAAAGTTCCGGGAACGTGCTAAACTGTGGTACTAAGTTAATATTGTTAATATAGTTTTACAGTATTTATAACAATATTATTTACTTAAGGGGCTCCCCGCGGTTTTCATCGATTTTTGACAAGTTTAGAGTCGTTACTCCTACATTTGCCCTACAGATAGAATAGGGATGATGACACATGCTTAATTTTATAAAAAAATATTGTAAAATAGATAGCAAATGAGCAATTTATCGCAATAACGTGGTTATTAAAATAATTTCCAAAAAGGAATAAAGTAAGGCTACCATTCGATTCCTTACAATTTATCCAAAAAAAAATTGTATTACAAAAATATACATAAACGCAATATTTCACCAACAAAATCGCAATTTTAATGTTTTTCATATTTCAAGATGGGCTCTCGGTGACCGTGATGTCACGTTTGCTTATCGTTTTGTTGGGAGCGTTTCGCGAGTGAAGTAAGACTGACGGACTTATTTTTTATGATTTTTTAAAACCTAATTTAAAAAAAAACACTTATTTTGTACATATGTGGATTCGTCTTTGACACTCTAAAAACTGGTCAGAGATTTTAATTTTAAACTAATTAACACAAAAGTTATGGCCAGAAAACCAGGTTTTTGGCCTAAAATTGTTCAACTTTGATGCCAAATATCTCGACGATGAACTTTGAAGTAAATATGGGATAGTATATTGCTTAAAACAGTTGCTGTTAATTTGAAAAGCTACAAAAAACATAAGTAAACTCAGGGATTCAGATCCAAGGTCATTGGCGCCAGGGAGCTACGATTGAATTTTTTTTTATCGTAAGGCAGTCTCCACTTTATGAATTAGTTCTATCAACTTTGCACATCATCTATGTATGGTACTAGTTTAAGGGTATATTCCCATTTGCCCCTGCGGGGCACAAATGGGTTTCAGTAACATAGCAGGCATTGTATAAATAAACACAGTATATTTAAAATTTCATACAGAAGCGCTGGTGGCCTAGCGGTTAGAGCGTGCGACTTGCAATCCGGAGATCGCGGGTTCAAACCCCGGCTCGTACCAACGAGTTTTTTGGTACTTATACATCTACGATATCATTCGATATTTACCAATCGCTTTTCGGTGAAGGAAAACATCGCGAGGAAACCGGACTAACCCCAATCAGGCCTAGCTTACCCTCTGGGTTGGAAGGTCAGATGGGAGTCGGTTTCGTAAAAACTAGTGCCTACGCCAATTCTCGGGATTAGTGGACCCCAGGCTCCATGAGTCGTGCAAAATGCCGGGATAACGCGAGGAAGATGATATTTCAAATTTCTTTCGATTTGAACCAGTAGTTTAAGAATTATAATTAGTCTAAGTCTACGTTTCTTCATTTTTTCACTCACTCACTGACTGACCGATCATCAAAGCTCTAAGGCACTTCTAGCAGACACAGAAGCTTTAAATAATATAATTAGTGTTCAGTGTATAAATCAAGGAAAAACTCAAATATTTTGCAATTTCGGTCCAGTTTTCTAGATAAACCAACTGCATAAATAACTTTGTAATCCTATATAAATGTATAGGATTACAACGTTACGCATATGGTCTCTATAAAATGTTGTTAGGTTAGCTAATTACGTAATAACTTAGGACGGAAGGTCCTTTAAGTAGGAATGAATAAATTAACCGACTTGGTATTTACATGGATCTCACAACTTTTTACGGTAGGAAGAACTGAGTTGCAAGACTTGTTTTTTTTACAAGTTATGTTTTTGATGGCATACATTTTTGTAGGCATCATTACGAATCTGTACCCCTTGTGTAAATTTATTCGATGGTGTACGCGTTTGTGTTCAATCTTATTTTGTATGAGATTTTGAGTCTCCAAAACGTTCCGCTTGGCGCGCTGTTTCTAAATCCCATACTAAATGAGACTTAACACAAACGCCGTACGTCACGTCGCGAAATCGAATAAATTCACACTTGGGGCTCTAATGAGCGTGATCCTCCACAGCCGGACCACCTCTCCTGATTGCGCTCAGTTTTTACCTCTGTAGTTTGGCAGATATATACGTTTAAAAGGCGGACCCCTTTAAAAGTGGTCCAGCTGGGGAGTAAAATCTGCAGCCGGACCACGCCTCGACTCGATCCGCTGATATCCGTGATTTCGAGATATAATTTAAATAACAGATGAATGTAATAGCAATTTTATGTGTGTACGTAATGTACACGGATTGCGAACAATTCTGATAAGAAGTTTGTTTTGACGTAACTTTTTAGGGTTTCGTACTCAAAGGGTAAAGACGGGACCCACTGTCCGTCTGTCTGACTGTCACCACAGGCTGTATCTCATGAACCGTAATAGCTAGACAATTAAAATTTTAACAGATGATTTATTTCTGTTGCCGCTATAACAACAAATACTGTGGCGTAACAATAAAATCGTGATCTGATAAAGACGATAAAGAATAAAAGCGTTTTTTGTTCATTAACCCATTCAGGGCCAGCGACTCAGCATATGGGTCATGCCCAAGCAGTTCCGCAGGGCCAGTGACTCACATCGAAATCAGTGGGTCAGATTGAACTTCCGAGAATTGACCCATAAAACAACAACAAACGCAGCAAGTTAAATGTGTAAAAAATAAAAATGTTCATTCCTTCATCTTTTTTTGATAGGCACAGAAAAAAAATGTTGCATAATGTTGTTAAACTGGCCAGCTTCATAAGCGGCGTACCGTGCGCGCCAGGCCAGAGACCCATAAGCTGAGTCATACGTTTTAGCTAAAAACGGTTTGTATGGTGGCCCGGCGTATTGTGTACGCTCGACGGGTCTTGGCCATGAATGGGTTAAGGTATCGTTAAACTTTTCAAGTAAAATTAAAATTCCAAGAAATGTCGATAGTTTGTAGATATGACTTTATCGACATGGCTACAGCAAGGTGGTTGCACATTGTTAATCGTACAAAGAAAAGAAGTGGCGATAGTGACAGCTTGCTTAGACTCCATCTTTAGGGATATTATATCTATGGTATTGGTATCCCATGCAACAAACGTGATTTTTATTGCTGTTTTTTGCTCGATATTACGGAATGGTACGAGACCCTTCGTGCGCGCGTGTTTTTAGTAAGTTATACATAGGATATAAATTTCAGTCGAAAATTGATAATCGTTTTAGTACAATAACATTCCAGTTTCAAAAGTCTAGGGCGTCAATGGCAAGAAACAAAAAAAGCGGCCAAGTGCGAGTCGGACTCGCCCATGAAGGGTTCCGTACCATTTATGACGTATTAAAAAAAACTACTTACTAGATCTGGTTCAAACCAATTTTCGGTGGAAGTTTGCATGGTAATGTATATCATATATTTTTTTTAGATTTTTCATTCTGTTATTTTAGAAGTTACAGGGGGGGGGGACACATTTTTTCACTTTGGAAGCGTCTCTCGCGCAAACTATTCAGTTTAGAAAAAAATGATATTAGAAACCTAAATATCATTTTTGAAGACCTATCCATAGATACCCCAGACGTATGGGTTTGATGAAAAAAGATTTTTTGGGTTTCAGTTCTAAATATGGGGAACCCCCAGAATTTATTGTTTATTTTTCTATTTTTGTGTAAAAATCTTAATGCGGTTCATAGAATACATCTACGTACCAAGTTTGAACAGTATAGCTCTTATAGTTTCGGAAAAAAGTTTTTTGCCATTTGGCTACGGAACCCTAAAAACCGGTCTAGTGCGAGTCAAACACGCGCACGAAGGGTCTTGTACCATTCCGTAACATCGAGCAAAAAACAGCAAAATTTTGTTGTATGGGATAAACTTAAATATTTATTTAATTCTGTTTTAATAGACAGTTTATTTGATGTACAGCAGTCAGATTTATTATTATACGTTAATTTACAACTAAAACAAATAAATCGAACTTATGCTAACACAAAACAACTTAAAACTAAAAACTAAATATAAAAGATCTCCATCATCTCACATCATTCTGTTTTTAGTATTTGTTGTTATAGCGGAAACAGAAATAAATCATCTGAAAATTTCAACGGTCTAGCTATCACGGCTCATGAGATACAGCCTGTGGTGACAGACAGTTGGTCCCGTTTTTACCCTTTGGGTACGGAACACTAGTTACGTCAAAACAAACCCCTTATCAGATTTGTTCGCAATCCGTGTACATTACGTACACACTCATAAAATTGCTATTATATTTAAACAGGCGCATATACTTAAAAATTAAATGTATGAAAATTCATTTGCGAGACCAATTTGTAAATAAATAAAAAAAAAAACGATTTTTTCATAGGTACAGTCAGCATCAAAAGTAGCGGATCAAACAAGGTTTCAAAAGTATCTACCGTTCTGAAACAGCTTACCAAAATGTGGTGGTTATATATGTAGAACACAAGACGGTAAAAGATATACTTTTGAATGTAAATTTTAGAGATTTATCTATATTTGGAAAAGTTATCCGGAATACCAGATACTTTAGGCGCGTTGTTTCATCCGCTACTATTAATGCTGACTGTACATAACAGGTACATTCATCTGTTATTTAAATTATATCTCGAAATCACGGATATCAGCGGATCGAGGCGTGGACCGGCTGCAGATTTTACTCCCCAGCTGGACCCCTTTTAAACGCATATATCTGCCAAACTACAGAGGTACGTTCAATTTCCGACGAGGTACATTGGGGGTACATTTCGCCATTAGAAACTGAGCGCAATCAGGCGAGGTGGTCCGGCTGTGGAGGATCACGCCTCTGATGAGGTATCACCGTATCACACCTATTTTTAAGTTTATCTCTGGTTTTCACCGTTCAGTTTGTCGAGTAGACTATTACTTGCGCATACAGTTTTAAGCCGAAATTAGTACAAGTAATTACAACGCCCGCGCACCTAGTACACCAGCTTTAGGGCCTGTTTCACAATGTCCAAGTATTGGATAGCCAATTAACAAATAAATTAACTGCTATATATAACTTCCTGCAAAACTTAGCACTTCTACCAGTTAAGCTAATTTGAAGAGAATGAAACGCCAACGACGACTTTCGTCAGATAACTTGCAAGTAGCTTATTCAGAATTATTATTACTTGCACATTGTGAAACAGGGCCTCAGTATAATTTAAATTAATGTCTATGATGAAATCGAGAAGTTTGAATCTGCATTTCGGGCTGTTCCCGTTTTGGGAGCAGTCTAGCAGTTGTATGATCTACTTGTCATAGTTACTCTGATAGTTTCTATACAATTTTATTTTATAAAATATATTATTGTTGCCTTGTTGTAATATTTGTTTGTTTAATTTAGCGTGTGTTGCAAGCCGCCCCGGCCAGTGCGGCCGCGCTGACGGTTACGTGCTTGAAGGGAAGGAGTTGGAGTTCTATCTGAGGAAGATCAAGTCCAAGAGAGCAAAGTGAGGGACGTGTAATGTAGAAATAAAACACTAAACCACATTAATATTGTTTAATTTTTCTGCAGACATTTGATTTTTGACATTATGCTCTCTGGCAAACCCCACATTGCGTTTTGGCATTATTTTTTATTATAGTACACAATTGATACATAAATAATTTGAGAGTCAGAATGGCGGCTGTACCTAAATAAAATCAAATGAAAAGCATACCATATTTTTGTACCTAATTTGTACTATTTAGTACCTCGTTTAAAAAAATTTTTACCTCACGGTACGTAAAGTTATCATCAAAAAACAGGTCACCCGCCATCCTGACAGTCAGAATGGCGGGTGTACTTCATTACGCTATGTTCCCGTGGTTCTTGATAAATTCTATAAAAGCCAAATTTTTGTACCTTTTTTGTGCATTCATATTCAATTATAATACGAGTCATTTTATTTGTGCTTTCCAAGTTTTACTCATTTTATATTTTGCTTGCTATTACAATTTTGCAGGCGTTATAATTTTTCAAGTTATCGATTTAATTTTTAAGAAAAAACGCTAAGGTACAATTATTTTTATTACGCCAGGATTTAGTACCTTTAATGTTTAATCTGTTAAGTTCAAATAAATCAGAAAATCATGTCTTAAAAATGATTTTTCTTAGGAAGATTTCTTTAAATTGGCGCCTAGCCTTTTTTAACGCTAAGGTACAATTATGTTTATTACGCCAGGATTTAGTACCTTTAATGTTTAATCTGTTAAGTTCTAATAGCTCAGAAAATCATGTCTTAAAAATGATTTTTCTTAGGAAGATTTCGTTGAATTGGCGCCTAGCCTTTTTTAAGACATGATTTACTGAGTTATTTGAACCTAACAGATTAAACATTAAAGGTACTAAATCCTGGCGTAATAAACATAATTGTACCTTAGCGTTTTTTCTTAAAAACGAAATCGATAATTTGAAAAATTATAACGCCTGCAAAATTGTAATAGCAAGCAAAATATAAAATGAGTAAAACTTGGAAACCAAAAATAAAATGACTCTTATTATAATTGAATATGAAGGTACAAAAAAGGTACAAAAATTTGGCTTTTATAGAATTTATCAATAACCACGGGAACATAGCGTAATAAAGTACACCCGCCATTCTGACTGTCAGGATGGCGGGTGACCTGTTTTTTTGGTGATAACTTTAAGTACCGTTAGGTACAATTTTTTTTAAAGGAGGTACTAAATAGTACAAATTAGGTACAAAAATATGGTATGGTTTTCATTTAATTTTATTTAGGTACACCCGCCATTCTGACTCTCACTAAATAATACTTTAAAAAATTGTGCTCAAGTTGGGGAGTAAAACCCAAATAAAGGTTGCCAGGTTGCTGTTGAGAATCTACCGAATTCCAGTATTGTATTTGTGAGCGGATGGCGGGTGGACCTCGGCAAAATTGAACGAAATATTTATTAACATATTGTACCTTCGAAATACCTCAGTGTATCTTTGGTATCGTCTTAATCATATTTTGTCAAGTTCTTAAATTCGTCCCGTTCTGCTTTCGTCGCCCATTCTTCATTCGTCATTTCGAGGGTCGTATATGTCTTATTCCGGCTCACTTCGGTATTCCTCAACATCTTTGGGTATGTTCGATGTTAAAACTATGTTGTTTTCAGACTCACTCGTTATTCGTAAACTCGTTGTTGGTCCTATTCGGTTTTTGACAAGTTCCTAATTCATCTCATTCTGCATTCGTCACTATAAAGGCACTTCATGTCTTCATTTCCTGATACATACATTTTGGAACATGTTTGTGAAAATATATATTTCGGCAATCTCCGAAACAGTCCTAATGAATTCGAACGAGAATAAAAGAAAATGTGTCTAACAAAGAAATATATGAATTCCAAAAGAGGCGAAAGAAGAAAAATACCAAGTAACGAGTGAGTCTAAAACAACATAGACTAACATCGAACATGGCCAAAGAAGATGTCGACGAATACCGAAATGTGCCGGAATAAGAAATAGACAAACAACAAAGATTACCAAAGATGGTATGGCCGACCCACCAAAGTGACGAATGAAGAATGGGTGACGAAAGCAGAACGGGACGAATTTAAGAACTTGACAAATAACGATTGAGACGAGCCAAGATCATACCGTATCTTTAATACAATCAAGTTTACATCTTCTTCAACTTAACAGATTAAACATTAAAGTTACTTAATCCTGGCTTAATAAAAATAATTGTACCTTGGCGTTTTTAGGGTTCCGTAGCCAAATGGCAAAAAACGGAACCCTTATAGATTCGTCATGTCCGTCTGTCTGTCCGATTCTGTCACAGCCACTTTTTTCCGAAACTATAAGAGCTGTACTGTTCAAACTTAGTAAGTGGATGTATTCTATGAACCGCATTAAGATTTTCACACAAAAATAGAAAAAAAAATAATAAATTTTGGGGGTTCCCCATACTTAGAACTGAAAATCAAAAAATCTTTTTTCATCAAACCCATACGTGTGGGGTATCTATGGATAGGTCTTCAAAAATGATATTGAGGTTTCTAATATCATTTTTTTCTAAACTGAATAGTTTGCGCGAGAGACACTTCCAAAGTGGTAAAAAGTGTGTCCCCCCCCCCCCCCGTAACTTCTAAAATAACAGAATGAAAAATCTAAAAAAAATATATGATATACATTGCCATGTAAACTTCCACCGGAAATTGGTTTGAATGAGATCTAGTAAGTAGTTTTTTTTTAAAACGTCATGAAATTTAAAAAAAAAATTTTTTTTCATCATACCCATACGTGTGGGGTATCTATGGATAGGTCTTCAAAAATGATATTAAGGTTTCTAATATCATTTTTTTCTAAACTGAATAGTTTTCGCGAGAGAACCTTCCAAAGTGAAAAAAAGTGTGTCCCCCCCCTGTAACTTCTAAAATAACAGAATGAAAAATCTAAAAAAAATATATGATATACATTACCATGCAAACTTCCACCGAAAATTGGTTTGAACGAGATCTAGTGAGTAGTTTTTTTTTAATACGTCATAAAATTTTAAAAATTTTTTTTTCATCAAACATATACGTGTGGGGTATCTATGGATAGGTCTTCAAAAATGATATCTAGGTTCCTAATATCATTTTTTTCTAAACTGAATAGTTTGCGCGAGAGACACTTCCAAAGTGGTAAAATGTTGAACAAGATCTAATAAGAAGATTTTTTTTTTAATACGTCTTAAATTGTACGGAACCCTTCATGCGCGAGTCCGACTCGCACTTGGCCGCTTTTTCTTAAAAATTAAATCGATAACTTGAAAAATTATAACGCCTGCAAAACTGTAATAGCAAGCAAAATATAAAATGAGTAAAACTTGGAAAGCACAAATAAAATGACTTATTGAATATGAAGGTACAAAAAAGGTACAAAAATTTGGCTTTTATAGAATTTATCAATAACCACGGGAACATAGCCTAATAAATATGGAGTGTGGAATTAAGAGGAGTGGCATCTCTTATGGTAGAACTGTTGCAAAAGTGTCCAGCTGTCAGCTATAAATAGTAGTTCCAAATCTCTCCAGAGTAGCGCTAGAGTAGCTAAGAACCTAAGCGTTATTGACGGAGTGAATTGCGCTGTCTATGATTTGATTTTTTTGTTCTAGTACTCTAGGTATTGTAGCGCCACCTATTTAAAGTTTTTTGATGACACTTTTTGGTACATGGAGATTTCGTTCCTTATCTCCACCTTCCGTACTAATAAAGTACACCCGCCATTCTGACTGTCAGGATGGCGGGTGACCTGTACCCCTAGTGCAGTGCCGGATTAAGACATTTTGGTGCCCTAAGCATTTCTAGACCATGGTGCCCCCTCATCAAGATTACATTGAATTTTCTTGGTAAATTGAATGACGTTTATTACCGCATTACTTCTGAGAATAGAATTTTCAATCCGTCACATCATTTTATCACGGAAATTGACAGAACTGCAGTATTAATGTTCCAAGAGTAGGTAAGGTCAAGTGTAAGCAAATTCGAAGACCGTCCTTCGCATAAGTCCGGAGGCCAAGCCAACCATGGTCCAAGTGTAAGCGAAGACGTAAGACATAGGCAGTATTCCGCACAGGATTTTGGAACCTCTAGAGCTTTCCTGCGAAGCTCATTCATGTGAGGGCAAAGGCCGAGCTTCAGTAGGGGCTTAGCCATTGGCCATTGATTTTTGTCAGAACAAGTACCAATGGCCACAAATGTTTTAAATAGCAAATTATTGTTTACGACAACGGGACTTAATAGGGTAAGTTTTAAAATTACCTCTGACCAGACGTTTCAAGGCCGGCGTTGTCCCCATGGTCTCGGAGAAGACTGTGTAAAGTCGACATCATTATTTTGACGTTGGAGGTAATTTTAGAACTTAATCAAAAGCGAATAAGTCTCGTTTTCTTAAATAATAATGTGTCACAATTAGGCCAATACAATTAGATTTTTTCGACCTAAAAATACGTGTAATCCGAGTTTGCTCCATTCCAGGAGGTGTGCATAAATGTTTCCTCTTTTTCAGTTTTTTTGCTTGTAAATCGAAAACGGTACGGCCGACGGAAAATTTGTTCTAATTACAAGTATTATTAAAATTGATATCTGAGGATCCGAAATGTAATTTAACTATGTTCTTGCAATAAAATATATTGATTGATTGATTGATTGATTTAAGGTACCTTAATATGTATTCGTAGTACCTAAATTGTAAATTAGGTCGACATTTTTTATTTTTGGTAAAATCATGTTAATAATCCGAAAACGCTTTCTTACCAGTGTCTGATCCACCAAGTGCTATTGTAATTGATAGTGGGTTCCTTCTACATCAGGGGTGGCCAACTTGATTAGACCCAAGATCTCCTGTTTACCGAAACCCTGTGCGATCTACATAATTGGTATTTCGTGAAACCTTAAATGAAACTGGTCTACGTATTTATATTTTTTGCCTTGCCACGCTCGACTGGACTAACAGTCGCGATCGACCGGGTCGATCGCGATCGACCTGTGGCCACCCCTGTTCTACATCGAGTGGTTTGGCAATCCAAAGGAAAATATAATATGGGATAGAGCAAACTGGGATTTCACGCATTTAGGACCAAATAAATGTATTAAAACAATTTCCAGCTTGCTGGGAATTAATTCCTCAAAATATTTTTTTGGATCTAATTTGATTGGCCTAAATCGTGAAGGTGTTTTTAAAGGCAAAGTCTAAGGCTGAATGCGCGGAGCGTTCGATCAGCGCTTACGGATGAGGCCAAAGGTCGAGCTGGAAGAAAGCAAGGCTTGAATTTGACCAATGGCGAGGTATGAATAGCTGGACGTCCGCAGCGTCAGATCGCGGCGCGTTATCATATAATACAACTAATGGCGAGGTGTGAGCAAGGCAGCCCAGCTGCGAAAGAGGACAGCATGGATTTGGATCCATGGCCAAGCGAAAGTGGGGCAGTTTGCATAAAGTAGAAGGCCTGTCGTCGCATAAGACCTAACGCCGAACTGCAAAAGAGTGGCTTGAAATCGAACCTATGTAATCACGGTCCTCCTACTGCTCGGCCTTTGCCTTAACTCGAAAGCGCAACTAGATAAGATGCTTTTGTTTTTCGGCCTACGCAGGGCCCTTTATTACACTTTGACAATTAGGTCGCAGGATCGCGGCTCTGCAGCAACTCGGCCTGGCCGACACATCTGGTGTGCAAGAGACCAAAAAACGCTACAAAATCGGTAATCTACGTCGAGAAAATCGGTTGGCCACAAGCCCGACGGTAAGATTTTTTGGCCATGAGCTTTGATGGCCTCCGCGTAAGGTTGGAGATGTGCTTACGTGTACTCACTCTCTTACGACCCTTCGTTATTAGATGGGTACTTGCACACGTATCAAAAAGTTTCGTGTACATAAGTACTACACTACGAATGCGATGCTGATGCAGCCTGCGCGTTTTTTTTTCCTATGATTTTGGTGCCCCCCTAGACGTGGTGCCCTAAGCAAGTGCTTATTTTGCTTAATGGTTAATCCGGCACTGCCCTAGTGTAAATAAATTCGATTTCCAAACGTAACGTACGCGTTTGCGTTTAGTCTCATTTTGTATTGGATTTCGAAAGAGCGCGCCAAGCGGGACGTTTTGGAAACTCAAAATCCTATACAAAATGAGACTTAACGCAAACGCGTTCGCCACGTTATGATGTCGATCAAAGTTACACTAGGGGTACTGTTTTTTGATGAAAACTTTACGTATGTACCGTGAGGTACAATTTTTTTTAAACGAGGTACTAAATAGTACAAATTAGGTACAAAAATATGGTATGCTTTTCATTTGATTTTATTTAGGTACACCCGCCATTCTGACACTCACTCCCTAAAACGAGATACAAAAGTCAGATTTAGGTATAAAATTATACCTATACTCGCCGCCTGCAAGCAAAATTAAAACTTATAACCGCGCACGAACCGTGAATCTTGTTTGCGCGCCGCAGTTTTATGAGTTTTATGACCCAGCTGTGAGTGCCGGCACAGGGTTGTCACTTGACAAGTTTTTGTACCTATACCTACTGATTATTTTTAAGGTAAATAATTATGTACCTAGGAATTACAAACGTTGATTCTGTAAACATAATTTTTTTATGCGGAGATAGTATGTCTGATTCTCACGGAAGTATATGTCGGTCAGTTCCTAATATTGTTTTCTGGGCAACCAATATTAAATAAATTAAGGATGATTATTTTAACTCTTACTAAGTAAGGACTCGGGGAACTAGAGAAGAAATGCGAACCGATCGGGCGCCGCCGCCTTTACGCTTGCTTCCAAGACGACGCGCCATAATCATAGTCTAAGAGCTGGCAACTTAACACGTTCCCTGTGCATGCATCATATGTGTAGCATTTTAGGGTATATATGATACGTCTATGCACCAAGGATGATGCACGACCCCTTGTAAACTTAAAGCATTGCCAAAATTGACACGTGTGAGCTAGATGTTTTTTTTATTTACGTGCACATACTGGCTACGAAAACTTTGACAGAAAACACGTGTGTCCGGATGACATTTTTATAATGTTGCCTAGTTATATGGCTGTTACAAATAAAACACAATGTTTAATTTTTGTTATTTGAAATAACAAACCATAATTAATCACTTACATTTACAGCACACTATATATAAAATAAAATAATAATCAAATAATTTCTAAAAAAACCTAATCGGTAATTGCTGGATTTTTTTAATGGCAAACATTGTAGCATCGAAAACAAACTGCTTTTTAAACTTTTTCTTCGCCTTTTTTCTAGCTTTTGTAGGTGTACTTCCTGTTCAGTTATCAACAGTGATCGGAACTATGGGAGTAAAACTTTAACAAAACTTATCAAGCGGACGTAAAAAGAGTGCTTATAGCCTTAAAAATATTCGAATATCTATGAATGTAAATATTTTTATGGCTGTAAGTACTATACTATTCCTATCCCTATGGACATGAATATTTTTAGGACTGTATGCACTATTTTATGTCCGCTTAACAAGTTTTGTTAAAGTTTTACTCCCATAGTTCCGATCACTGGTTATCAATTTATGTCACTCAATGAACACTCGATGTCTCCCGGTTGCCTATTCCATTTTGAATCTCATTGACAAATTACAATCGCAAGATAAGACCATAATTCTGCAATGGATTCCATCTCATGTAGGTGTAGCCGGTAATGAAGTAGTGGATTCCATAGCCAGGCTGGCTTGTCATGGTGGAATAGAATGCAATACCTTACCTTTTTATACGGACTGTATCTTTTCAGCCAAACAGAGAACCTATACTTTATGGAAAGAATACTTTGATAAGAGATCAACAGAAAAGGGTATTTGGTACAAGACAATCCAACCACATCCTCTAATGACACCGTGGATTGATTGTTTCCTTAGTAGACGTGACATTGTATTGATGATGAGACTACGTTGTGGACATATCCCATTGAATCAGTTCGGTTATTTATTGAAGAAAGTTTCTTCTCCTAATTGTGATGAATGTGACGTATTAGAAGACGTGTACCATGTTATAATGGAATGTGTCCGGAATGAAGCCGCTAGGATACAACTGGCTTTTTCAAGCCATAATACTATGTTTGATGTCGGGGGCTGCAATAGCGTTCTGACTGCTCCTCTGTCAGACTCTGCCATGGCGCTACTACAGCTTGTACGAAAGGCTATTGTTAATAGAATTAGTTAATTGTATAAGAATATTGTATTGTTGTTTTTTTATGGAGCGATATGTTCACCTCGGTGACAAGCTCTTAAATAAAGAGAAAAAAAAAAATGTCACTCAATGCATCGTTTAAAAAAAAATGTTACGGCATGGAATTTTGGTCAGTACATGGCGGCGAGATAAGGTAGATTATCGATGGAACAGTCGAAGGTTTGGTATCTTTATTGCCAAGAAGATACTTAGCTGATGACTATTTCGTGGCCTGTCAAGAGAGGCAGTTTTTTGTTGAAATTGATATCCTTGTAAATCAAAACTGCATTTAAAACCGCAAGAGATGAAATCAGCCCCAATTTCTTTTACTACATTGCCTTTCTTGGCGCTATAGTAATCTTATTCCAAATTTGGTTTCATATTCTTTATTTATATGGCATGACTAATGTAGACCACAGATATAAGACCAAGAAAAATTATATGTGATGCACTGATCAATGAGCTAGTACGTGCATGTGTTACAAGTTTGAAAGTTCATACGTGTATGCATCACATATGGGCACCAGTTTGAAAGCTCATACGTGTATGCATCACATGTGAGGCACTCGGAAAAATGGTAAAATAGGAAAAACGGGCTTCATGAATGGCGTTTTTATACATAAATATAATCATACATATTGTATAAAAGGTATTTTCAAAAAAACAAAAATGCACGCGAGGAGTCGATTTCTGGTTCTCAGTAACACAGGGAACGTGTTAATTATGTTAATTGTTAAGTTAGTTTATTGGACCGATGGGCGTTTTACTGGGTATTTGTAACGAAATAAAATACAAATGGGTACAAAAATGAAATGTGTTTATTATAAAATTATCTTTTAATTGTTTTACTTTTAAGTATTATTTAATTGATTTATACCCAATTTAAAAGTTCGATTATTAAATCTCAGAGTAGAAAATATACAATCTTAATGCACACGTGCATAGCTGTCTCCACTTGCAAAGCGATAATTGTGACTGCCCTTCTATCGATTTTGTAGAGGAACATATGTACATTGGTCTTCTAATTGACTGTAGATTTAATTGGCAACCGCATATTGAACACGTAAGTAATAAACTTAGATCAGTATTGGGACGTCTAACTATTCTGAAACATAAATTACCGTACAACACCTTGAGAATGTTATACCTAGCTCTGCCTGAATAGGTAATACGGTACGGTAATAGCAGCTACGGACGATCGTATAAAACTAATCTTTCTAATATCTACAACCTACAGAGAACTATTCTAAAAACAATAGTTCCGAAAAATATAAAAGTAGCATCTAACAATAACTACTCAAACCTCTTTGAACACTGTAAGGTGCTTCCCGTACAAAATATAGTTAAATTGTCCATGAACACCTACACCTACACATATGTAAATTAAATGAATATCACAGAAACAATAGATTTGAACTATCCCTAATGCACCTAGATTCATACTACCATCATATAATAATGTCTACGGAACGAGAACTAATAATTTCATACTTACGAAAATAATAAATAGCCTTCCGAAACACATACAAGATTTATATCTATCTAACTCAAAATCAATTAAAAAAGTTAAAAATTATTTCATATCAAATAATCACGACTATATTTTGTAAACATATATTTGCTTTGTTATATAAATTTGTTTAATAAGTCCGAACCCTTGCTGTAATTAAGCCATTCATGACTTTAGCAGTAAGTAAACATGGTACTCTGCGAATTATTTAAAACTTTTTGGAACTTTAATATAAATATAGATATATATATATATATATATAATAATCCGCAGGGAAACACGAACATGGCAATTACCTACGTAAATGAATCTCTTGCAGTAATTGAAATATTTCACTTCGAGGATTTCCGTGTAAATAGTGCTTAAAATTGTGTGTAAATGCAATCCCTAATTTTTTAACGTACTCATTTATTTCCAGAGAAGGCACTCGGCGGCAAAATTTGTTCAACCTCTCGTGCTTCGAGGCCCTCGCACGCTCAAAATTCCACTATTTGAACCACTCGCTACGCTCGTGGATCAATTTCGAAATCTTTCGCTGCCTTGGGTCTCAATATAACAACAACTTTGCCCCCTTGTATAATAAATAACTATTTAACCACACCTATGCGAGGAAACTACAATCTGTTTTCATTGCAACAATTCTTATTACATGTAATGTTATCGTTATTTGATTAATGAGATGTTATGGTTTAAAGTTTAAATTCATCAAAATGACTTAACTTTCAATATCGTCCAGAATTAAAAAAAATGTTATATCTGTTTCCTTGTTCTTCCGTTTATTCAGACATCAGTAAACAGAACAATATCTCTTATACGGATTGGATCGAGATTTAGGTTTCGAATCCATTGAGTATTTTCAAATTTGCGCGAGCGCCACGTGACACGACTATCATGATCGTGCGAGCCGAGCGGCAGCCCGCTGCTATACGCCTGCCCGGGAGGCGCGCCGGCCAAATTAAACTGCGTAGTGACACCCCCCTGCTAAAAGTATGCAGTTATATTGTACCTTCAGTGTACCTCTGTAAACCTTTAACGTGGTTCGATTTCCATACAAAAAACGATTGCGTTTTATGAAGTCATTACCATAGAGTAAAGATATTATCAGAGGTAATTTGACTTAAGTATGACAAACTGTGACACTGGAATGGCGGATGGTTATAGTGTGCGTGTAGACGAGTGATACCATGTAAAACATATTCTCCCTAATGTAATAATTATTTTTAAAATAAAAAAAATGCACTGTTTTATGTTTGACAATAAATATATACCTGATTTAATAGGTCTTGAAAATGCGTAATGTTACTTTGTGCAAACATTATTTAAAATAAAAATATTCGAAAGTAGATAGATTCGTACATATTTATGTAGTAATAGTGTGTAATGACTTCATAAAACGCAATTGTTTTTTGTATGGAAATCGAACCACCTTAATAGAAATTAATTTACTTATCCCTAAACGAGCTATGATCAAACGGTTTGTTCCTGGTTCGTCGGATTCCTGATTCGTCGAAATGTCAATATGAAATGAAACTATGCAATTACCGTGACTTCACCTTTACATTAAATCTTCATGTTTAGTAAATACTGGTTTACTGCACGACATATTTAATTATAGTACCT